>NC_064267.1:45063043-45374565 GCF_003254725.2 Canis lupus dingo | reverse complement strand
CTCCCGCTCCCCTTCTTTCTCCGACAAGATCCACTTTTCCAGGAGCTATGGGTAGAGGCCAGAACACAGAAGACGCCATTAAAATCCCAAGGCCAGCCTTTCCTGGCCAGCTATTGTCCGCCTCGTCTCTCCACTCAGAGTCTGAATTTCAGAGGTGTTGGGTGGTTCTGGAAGCCTCTCATTCTCTTTCCAGGCACCTCCATGAGGGAGATGAGGCAGAGGGCAGAGACTGTGTCCCCATTATCCTGACCAAGATGGCGCTTGGCTGACGGGTTTGGCCTTATTCCAAATGTCTGTCTGTGGGTGAAAGGTCCAGAAGCATAGCCTGCCTTGCACTCCAGGGCCTAAATGTTCACACACACAGTGACAGAGCTTAACAATGTATGAAGCAAAACTACCACAACTGAAGAAAATATAAATCCATAGTGAGAGTCAGAGATTTCAGTACCTCTTTCTTAGAAACTGGTGGAACAAGAAGACAGAAAATCAGGAAGGACAGGGAAAACTTGAACAACCCGACCAGCCAGCTTGGCCTAATACTTAGGAACCCTTGACCTGAAGCAGTAGGCAAGTGCACACAGAACACTCACCAAGATAGACCACTCTGTGCAACAAGGTAAGTCTGGGTTGATTTAAAAGGACTCCAATTATACAGAGTGTGTCCTCAGACCACAATGGATTTAAATTAGGGATGAAAAACAGGAAGATCTCTGGAAAATCTTCAAACATTTGGGTGAAAGAAGAAATCAGAAGAGAGATTAAAATGTACTCTGTATTGAAACAAAATGAGAACACAACATATGGATATTTATGGGATACAGCAGCAAAAACAAAACAAAGTCAGTGGACTCATACTATCTGCTCCTGTTTCCAAGGTTTATTATGTTACAGTAATCAGGATGGGATGGCATTGGTGCAAAGATAAAGAAATAGGTCAACAAAGCAGAAGAGGTGCCAGAGACAGGTCCATGCATACGTGGTCAGTTGATTTTTGACAAAAATGCAAAGATAATTCAATGGAGAAAAGTCTTTCCAACAAATGGAACTGGAACAGCTGGTTGTCTGTGCACAAGCAAACAAACAAACTTGGATCCATACTTCACACCACATATAAAACTTAAACTATATCCTAGACTTACTTGTGAAACCTGAAACTACAAACTCCTAAAAGAAAATCTTTGTGACTTCTGTGACCAGGCAAAGATTTCTTACATAAAACATCGAAACCAGGGGCGCCTGAGTGGCTCAGCGGTTGAGCATCTGCTTCCAGCTTCAAGGCCTGATCCCAGAGTCCTGGGATCGAGTCCCACATCGGGCTTCCTGCCTGGAGCCTGCTTCTCCTCCTGCCTGTGTCTCTGCCTCTCTGTGTCTCTCATGAATAAATAAATAAAATCTTTTTTTAAAAAAAAGAAAACAAAAGGCAAATTAGACTTCATTAACATTGTAATACTTCTGTTCTTTAAAAGACACTGTGGGGCAGCCCTGGTGACACTGCAGTTTAGTGCTGCCTGCAGCCTGGGGTGTGATCCTGGAGACCCAGGATCGAGTCCCATGTTGGACTCCCCGCATGGAGCCTGCTTCTCCCTCTGCCTCTCTCTCTCTCTCTGTGTCTCATGAATAAATAAATAAAATCTTATAAAAAATAAAAATTAAATAAAGAGCACTTCCTTAAAAAATAAATAAATAAAAATAAAAAAAAATAAAAGACACTGTGAAATCAATGAACATACAAGTCAAGGATGGGAGGAAAATATTTGTAAATCATATATCTGATAGGGACTTGAATTCAAAATATATAAAACCTCTGAAAACTCAATAATAAGAAAGCAAACAACCCAATTAAAAAAAAAAAAAAAAAAAAAAAAAACTAGGGCAGCCCGGGTGACTCAGCGGTTTAGCTCTGCCTTCAGTCCAGGGCCTGATCCTGGAGACCCTGGATCGAGTTCCACATCGGGCTCCCTGCATGGAGCCTGCTTCTCCCTCTGCCTGTGTCTCTGCCTCTCTCTTTGTCTCTCATGAGTAAATAAATAAAATCTTTAAAAAATAAAAACTAGACAATACCCCTCAAAAAATGCCAAGATTATGGAAGATTGAGGAATTGTTCTGGATTAAGGGAGATTAAAGAGATGTGGTAAATAAATGCACTGTGTAATCCAGCTTAGATCCTGGATCAAGGAAAAGAGCTATAAAGGGTATTATTGGGATAATTCATGGAATTTGAATATTGGCCATAGATTAGAATACAGCATTGTGTCAACATCACAATTCCCCATTTTGCTCATTGTACTGTTGTTATACCAGGTGTTTTTGTTTTCGACGTCTGCAACCAACTTTCATGGTTCAAAAGTGTGGTGGTGTGTAAAACAAGAGAAGGGAAGACAAAGAGGAAAAAAAAGGAAATGTGGCAAACGATTAACAATTGTGAATCTGGGTGAAGGGTATACAGGAGTTCCTTGCAAGTTTTCAGTGAATCTGAAATTTTATCAAAATAAAATTACTGTGGGATCCCTGGGTGGCTCAGTGGTTTAGCACCTGCCTTCAGCCCAGGGTGTGATCCTGGAGTCCCGGGATTGAGTCCCACATCGGGCTCCCTACATGGAGCCTGCTTCTCCCTCTGCCTGTGTCTCTGCCTCTGTGTCTCTCATGAATAAAAAAATAAAATCTTTTAAAAAGAATGAAAAATAAAAAAATAAAATTAGTGAAACAATTTTTAATGCATACCCTTGTTTTCCATAGAATCTGACCATGAGGCCAGCTTTCTGGGAGGGGTGGCCATCCCTGGCTCCTGGCCCTCCACCAGGGAACTCACGTGTACCATCTCCTGCAGCCCCTTGGGGTCCAGCTGCCTCTGCATGAGACCCTCCATCAGCTGCTCCAGGGCATGCATCGCATTCGCATACAGGGTCTGTGGCCAAGAGAGGAGAGTACCCAGCAGCAATGAGGGGACATGCACAGCCACCCACCAGGACGCTGCAAGGATCCATGTCAGGGTTGAGAAGTATGAGATGGTTTGAAACTCACCCCTTTACTTCAGCTCAGACTGGGTTCTTAATACCTATATTCTCATGTGACATACGAGACCACCTCTAAAGAGGAACCCATTTTACAAAGAAAGAAAATGAACCCCCACCACCCAGTTCTTCTGACTCCTCATCTGGGACTAGGACACTGAAGCAGAGATGGCTACCTGTTCACAAAAGGTTTGTCCTCCTTTTCCACATTGTTGCTGGGAAACAGGCAACTAGTCAGGAACTACATTTCCCAGCACCCCTTGCATTTGGGCATGGCATTTGACTGAGTTCTGGCCAGTGAAAGGTGCAGAGTGGCTCATAAAGCCTCCATCCATACTCTTTCTCTTCCACTCTAGGCTGGATATCAGTATCCCAAGGGACCTTAGGCCATGCACTAAAGATAGTAGGGCCTCTGTCAGCCTGGTTCCCAAATAACTGCATGCAGCAGCTCCATCTCCACCCCTATTGCCAGCTGGACTTCACTTGAGTGAGAAATAAACTGTCTCCTTATTAAACCATGGAGATTTCAGGGTTTAGCTGTTACAGCAGCTAACGTTACCTTACACTAACTAATAGGGCCTACTGCACTTTGCTGCCCTTAACCACTCACAGGTGGTTCAAGGCGGCGTGCTCTCAGCACTGCCCAAGTTGTTGTAAGCTTCCAAGTCCTGACCCGGAAAATGAGGCAGCCCAGAGGGACCTACCTGAATGGACTCATTGTCCTCTGCTGGGGGTTGGAGAGAAATTACAGAGTGAATACTGATATCCATCAGCTCATTGTTTTCCTCCATGGAGTAGAAAGGCTTCAGATTGCTAAGGAAAGAAGAAGGGACAAGAGGAAGGGTCAGAAGGGAGTTGAGACCCTGCCACCCCACTGCCCAGTCCAGGGTGCAGAGGCATGGCACAGAATGAGGGAGAAGACAGCTTCCCCGGCGGCGGGTGCAGGCATGCATCCCTCCCTCCCCAGGGGCCCTGGCTCCCCTCCAGTGACTGTGTCTGTGACTGATGGGGAGACGCAGGGGCCCACAGGCAGCTCTCCTCCTTGTTGCCTACTCTGAGCCTGTCCCTCTGCTGCTTGGAAACATTCCATGACTCCTCCCCGGCCATAACCATAGACTCCGCCTCCCAGGCTGGCCCTGACCCAAGGGTTTTTGGCACTTCCGAGAAATGCAAATTCTCTGGCCCTACCTCAGAGCTACTGAATCAAAAACTCGGAGTGGAGCTCAGCCATCTGAGATTTAATGAACTCTCAGGGGTGGAAGCTGGCTGCTTGATGCCTGCTAACTCATTCTTCTCCTATTTCTTCATCAATAGTTCTCAAGCCTAGGTGCATTCTAGCATCACCTAGAGAAGCTCCGAGGTGCCCAGGGGCCACATCCAGACTCCAGGGATCCTTATATAAAGATGTGGGGTGGAGCCAGGGTATCAGCTACCATTCTACTTAACTTTAAACACCTGCCCCCCAAAGATATCCTGTATTTTGCCCTGCCTGGAGCTTCCAATTCCTACCTAAATCCTGTTATTTTGTGTCAGATGCCAGCACCTTCTGATCGCCCCTCTTGTATCGACAAAATTATAACTTGTTAGTGGACCCCCTTTCTCTGGTCCTAGATTTTTTTCCTGCTTATTCATGCATTAATACACAGCTCTGCCCTATTATTCCTTCTGTAGGCATTCGTTTTACCCCACAGGTGAAGAATTCCCAGAGACCACCCAACACCCAACCACTTCAGATACTAATGTTCATAACTTCTTCCTCCCTCCCCCATTTCGCCCCAGTGAATGGACGGCTCCAGGAAGGCAAGCCTGGGGTATTATATTACTTTATATTAACTGTATCATAAAGCATCAACAATTAAATTCTTTGATCCCTGCCCAACCCAACTAGAAGGATGCCATCCCCCTGCTACCCTATCCAGTGCCATATGATTTCTTGCTCAAAATATCCCCTAATGGACCAAAGAACAGCCTACCCACCTGCCAGTCACCTCCCAACCCAGAAGAGCCCAACTGGAAATATTGCTAAAATTATGGAAAAGACCTGGCGGAAGCAGACCCCACCTCCCCGGGTGGCCCACTGCCCCAAGAGCGGCCACCCAGGGCCCCTGCTACAGAGATGGGGAGGCAAAGTAGGTGACCACCCCCCCACCGACCAAGGAGCACTGAGGGGTGGTCTCAGACTCTGCCCCAACCCTCAGAGATACTTGGGGCCCAAACAGGGGCCCAGCTCACCTCAGGTGCGAGAGGGCCTCCATCGCCATCGTCCGCACGGGAGAAACCAGGCTGTCGGTGGGTTCTTCCTTGATGGTGGCCTGCCCGGCACAGCAGAGAATGAGCCATCCAGGGCCCGCCAGTGAGGCCAGTGAGCGTGGAGACAGCGGCACCCCCAGGGCTAGTGCCCAGGGCCTGGCACTGCATGGGGTGCTGACACCCCATACCACATTCTCTGTTTTTAGGATCACTTGGCCTTTAGCATTGTAGGGGAAGCAGCAAAATCTGGTGTGGGAAGCAGCAGGGCTCCAGACAGGCCAGGGCTGCTCACTCAGGCCTGCCGCCTGCTTGCTGTGTGTCCTTGGGCAAACCCCTTCCCCTGCCTGAGCCATCACGTGTCAGACAAGGCCTGTTTCACCAGATTGTGCCCCTCGTGTAGCATGAGATGGCACACGGACAGCCTATGTCCCTGGGCTGGAACAAGGGTTCATTTCCTTCTCCAAACCTCACCTCCCTCGGGGACAGCCTCCAATGCTTTCCAGGGACCACAGCTTTAGAAGGCACTGGCGGGGCGGGGGGGTGGGGGGTGTGTGTCTGGGGACAAAGGACAGTAGCTGCCCAGAACTCCACTGCCTCTGCCATGGCTTCTTACCCTCAGGCAGCTGACGCTTTCTAGACCTTACTGAAGCTCTGTGCACAAAGAGCTTTCAGACCCTCCTGCCACGGAGCCCACCCCCTAGATCCCTGCTGTGGAGAAACACCAGGTGACAGAGGGGCGGCCCGGTGGGCTTCCTTCTGCCCACTCTGAACCAGCCACCTCCAGGCACTAGCGCATCCCTGGCCCATCATACCCTTTGTCAGATGGACAAATCTCATACTCAGAAATCCTACAGTTGGACCGAAGCACAATTGAGATAGGGAGGGACTCCTGTGACACCCCCCCGCCCCCCACGGCACCTCCATGTCCCCTCAGATGCCCTCAGAACCTCTGGAAACCTCTGACCACGGAGAAGCCGGCAGGCATGAGACCCCCAGACCGCCCAGGACCAAGGAAGCCCCCACCCAGCCTACCGTTATAATGCCCGTCAGAGTCATCTTTTGGGCAAATTGGAAATCCTCCAGGTCCTTGATGTTTTTGATGGCTTTGGTGACTTGCATCACACTCTTCATGAAGGCCATCTTGAGACAGATGTCCTGAACCCAAACCAAGAAGAGGGAATAGCAGGAGCACGTCGTGAGTGGGCCCGAAGCCCCCAGGCCGCAGCCCTGGTCAGCACCCTGCTGCTGCGTAAGGACCGGTCCTCCGCGCCCAAGGAGAGGCAGTGCCAGGGGCGCTCCGCGAGATGGCAGGCCTCCTTCTGTCCTTCAGCCCCTGGGCCGGGCGTCTGCCACATGGCCAGGGTGCCAGCGGGGGGCTGGACAAGGCGGAGTGCTCCTGCGCCCCTCTGAAAACGCCACCTCCTTCCAGCCCCCCCACACCTGTGCCTGACGACAGCAATGCCAGGACACCAAGCCCCGTGGGTCGCCAAAGGGACCGAATAAGTTGAGATAAAATCATTTTTGTTGGGGCGCCTGGGTGGCCCAGTGGTTGAGCATCTGCCTTTGGCCCAGGTTGTGATCCTGGGGTCCTGGGATCGAGTCCCGCGTCGGGCTCCCACAGGGAGCCTGCTTCTCCCTCTGCCTGTGTCTCTGCCCCTCTCTTTC
Organism: Canis lupus dingo; assembly: GCF_003254725.2. Taxonomy (NCBI): domain Eukaryota; kingdom Metazoa; phylum Chordata; class Mammalia; order Carnivora; family Canidae; genus Canis; species Canis lupus. Next base: position 45,367,639 of record NC_064267.1, on the reverse strand, counting down.
TGTGTTTCTCATGAATAAATAAATAAAATCCTTTTTTTTTTTTTTATTGTTTTTGCTTTGACAACATGGAGGAGCCTTGAGGACATTATGCTAAATGAAGCAAGCCAGTCATAAAAAGACGAATGCTCTGTGAGTCAAATTCATTAGAGGCCAAGGGTAGAGTGGGGCTTGCAGGGGCTGGGGACAGGGGGTGTGGGCATATCGGCCGGTGGCTGCACAGTCTAGGCCTAGAAGACAAAGAGCACTGGAGACGACCGGTGGGGACGGTGGCACAAGTCACATGTACTCAATTATTAATTATTTAAAATAATTTTTGCTTTATCCTGTATTTCTTCTTCCTTGCCATTCCAAGAAAGTAGCAAGTCCCTTTGCATCCCTGAGGACAGCCCCACTTCTTGTCCCTTGGTAAAGGGCTTGGGTCAGATGTCAGGAGGGGAGGGAGTGGAGTCAAGGGCAGAGGGAGGGAGGGAGTGAGGCTGGGAAGAGGGGGTGCTCCTCTTGTGATTTCTGGGACCTGCCCTCACCCCCCCCCCAGCACCGTGGGGGAAAGGCTGTCCCCCTTCTCCCCCCTGCAGCAGAGAGCACCAGCCTGAGGCAATGGGCTTCCCAAACGCTGAGCGTCGGGTAGGAGTCCTGGCTGTCTGCTGGGCGGGGTTGGGGTGCTCAGATAGTGAGGCAGGTGACTGTGACTCTGCCAGCCTGGCTCTGGATGTGGCGCTGTGGCATCTGGGGTTACCTGGCAGCTGCTGGAGTAGTGGTGAATGATCTTGGCCGTGATGGGGTTGTCCACGTGGGTGAGGAGCATCTGGGGGTGGCAGTACGAGGCCACGCAGCTGTATATCACCATGAGGGCACTCTTCACTGTCTCCCGCCTCCAGGGATGGTCCTTCTGTGAGCCCAACGAGGAGAGGAAGAACCACCGGATGTGTGTGTGGGAAGAGGGGTCTTGCTCAACTTGCCTCTCTGAGAGGTAGCAAGGCCGCCCCAACTGCGCGTGGACAGTCTCTGGGCGCATGGCCGAAGGAGCCATAGAGTCAGCAGAAGGTGCTTCAACTGAGAGTTTTCTGGGTGCCTCAGATCCTCATTCATTTATTCATTCATTCAACATATCTTTCTTGAGCACCTACTACTTGCCAGGTGCCGGGTACACAGGGGTGAGCAACTCACACGAGGGCCCAGCCCAGGGAGGCTCCAGTCCAGCGGCCGATGCCCGCAGCACCTGTTAGCTGTGAGCAGGTGGTTTGTGTGGACGCCCCTAAACGAGGCCACCCATACACTCCTCCATACCCTCACATGCCAGCCACCTGCTCCGGCCCGGGGCTCTCCTGATACTGGGAATCCAGTGGGAATAAGCAGCCCGAGATGCGGTGTTGCGGGCCACCAAACCCCCATGCAGGGCGGGCAGGGGTGCCCATGCCCATGCCCTGCCAGGCCTCTATAGAAATCCCTGCCTCAGGTCCTGCTTTGTGGAGAAGCTGGGGTAAAAGCCTGAGATGCACTTGACTTTCTCCATCCAGACTGCCAGACCCCCAGGGCAAGGGTTCCAGGTCAAGGCCAAAGTCCGGGGCACCAATGACTCTGGATGGTTGCCCACTGGGGCCTCAGCCAGCCTGCGGCTCTGTGTCCTGTGGCAGAGAGGGGCAGCCTCCAGAGGTCCAGCTCCTGGCTTCACCGCTGGCCAGCTGCACACCTTGGGACAAGCTGCAGCATTCTCCTCTATGGGGCAGAGGGCAGGGTAGCCTCTCCACCCCACTCCCATTGATCCACTGAGGCAGAGCTCCCGACACGTGGGAAGTACCCACTGAGCGCTCCCTGAGCAGCTTCTTCACCTGGGTGGGGGTGAGGCCTGGGACGCTGCATTCTCACCAGCACCCAGGGGCGCTGCTGCCGCTGCTCTGAGGAGCCCCCGGTGGGCACTCCTTTGTAATATCTGGGTCCTGGAAAGGCCCACTCTGTGTTCTTGAGATCATCCAACAGCAAAAGCTTTGGTGGAGGAGGCCTCCGGGTGACACTGAGGGGAGTTTGCTGTTGAGATCTAGCGAGGACCTCGACTGGGTGCTGAAAGCACTGGTCTACGAGGCCCCCGGAGCCCTGACGCTTACCCGCCAAGCGCCGATCTGCCAGGACTGCTCCGACTCCTGGATCCTCTCCTCGAAGTCATGGAGCACGTTCAGCACAGTCTTCACCTGGCCACGGGCACAAAGGCCAAAGCACAGAATCACGCCCTGCAGGGAGAGACCCAGCCAGCTGGGCTGAGGGCGGCGGGCAGGGGCCGGAAGAGGAGCCCGCACAGGTACACATACACACAGGCATGCACACGGACGCACCTGTGCACACACATGCACACACACACTCCAGTACACGCATAAGCATGCAGGCACTCATGCACTCACAAGTAAGCACATGCCCATAACCCCGAGGGTCCAGAGGGGTCCGGTGGGTAGGAGGGGGCTGCCGGGCACCCTCACCTCCCGGTCAAAGTCGTTGCTGTAGTCTGTCTTGTACAGCAGCTCCAGCAGCAGCACCTCCACCTTGTCGGCCTCCAGGCCCATGGCCAGCGTGAAGCCCAGGGCCCGATACAGAAAGCCCTGGAGAGGCAGAGGGGCAGGGGAGCTTCAGGCCTCTCTGCTCCGCCCTCCAGGGGTTGCCGTCATGGGGATTCCCCTGCCTCACACTCGAGGCTTTTTGTTTTGGTGCACAGATATCTGTGCATTTCGTCGAGTCTTTAAATGTGCAGGTTATTGTGGAGGGCTGGACTGCGTGCAGGGAAGTGTATTATAAATAGTGGCCAAATTATTCACCCCTATAGAGGTTGAACCAATTTTCACTCACACTAACCAATCTAAGAGCACCTGCCGATTAGCCATGCTGAACAACTTCGCACGTTCTCACGATCCAGTCTCCGAATCCCTGCATGTATTCCTTTTATTTATTTTTTTAATTTAAATTCAACTGATTAACATATAGTGTATTATTGGTTTTGAGGGTAGAGGTCAGTGGTTCATCGGTCTTATATAACACCCCGTGCTCATTACATCCTGTGCCCTCCTTCATGCCCATCACCCAGTTACCCCATCTCCCCACCCACCTTCTCTCCAGTGACCCTCAGTTTGTTTCCTATGGCTAAGAGTCTCCTATGGTTTGTCTCCGTCTCTGATTTTTGTCTTATTTTTCCCTCTCTTCTCCTATGATCCTCTGTTTTGTTTCTTAAAGTCCACATATGAGTGAGATCGTATGATGATTGTCTTTCTCTGGTTGACTCATTTCACTTAACATAAGACACTCTGGTTCCATCCATGACATTGCAAATGGCAAGATTTCATTTTTTTTTTGATGGCTGGGTAGTATTCCATTGTAAACATATCCCACATCTTCTTTATCCATTCATCTATCTATGGACATCTGAGCTCTTTCCATAGTTTTCCCTGCCTGTATTCTTGCCCCATTTCCTGTTGGCTTATTTCCCCTGTCTTCTCTTTTATCCATAAGAGCCTCATGTGTAGGTTTGGAAAAACAACAAGAACAAACACGTCTTATTTCATTTAACCCACATGGCAACTCCAGATGGTAGATATGGTTGCCGTTTTGGGAGATGAAAATGCAAGGAGGAGGAGATAGAAGCAGGATTTAAAATCTGCAAAATAAAATAAAATAAAATCTGGGGTGCCTGGGTAGCCAGGCTGGCCAAGCACCTGACTCTTGGTTTCAGCTCAGGTCATGGTCTTGGGGTCATGAGATCAAGGCCAGCATCTGGCTCTGCACTCAACTCAGAGTCAGCTTGAGGATTCTCTCCCTCTGCCCCTTCCCCACCCACCCCCACTCACTCTAAATAAATAAAATCTTTAAAAAAAAAAAAAATCGAGCATGATCTGAGGCTCCTTTCTTGAGGCTCGCATACCAGAGGCCTCAACCAGCAGATCACTCTACTGCTTTGTTTTCCCCCTAAAGTCTTCGTTCTCTTTTGATTTTATATTGTGACTTTGTCACACAGGAATTGTTCATTTTCACAGAGGAAAGTGTCTTTCACTTCCTTTGCCTTTCTTGGCTGTCTTTCATGCATATGAAGGCCTACTCCACATCAAGATTTTAAAAAAATATTCATTGATATATTCTCCTAGTTGTTCCACGGTTTTCTTTCATTTTGTACACTTAAATCTTTGATCTGTTCCGAGAGAGTAAATCCTTCCTTCGTGAACTTTATTGTCGATATGTTCCTAGCTATTCTCTTCCACTCGGTCATTCAGATGAACTTGGACACAATCTAGTCAAATTCCATAAAATTACCCAATTTCCACAAAAGCTCCTTTTGGGAATTTGACGGGGAGTATGTTGTATGGCAGATTAATTTGAGAAACATGGACGGCTTTCCAACGTTGAGACTTCCCAGCCAACAACAAAGATTGTGTCAATGTCATCCCATTTCTCTCAGTGTTCCTGCCCCTCCTTGTCATTTTTTGTTCCTCACACTGGTTCCACACATATCATATAGGCAATAATTTATTCAATTACGTATTTACATTGTGTTGCTACTCGGAATGGGATCTTTTCTCATTATATTGTATTTTTGTTTTATTTGAATGTGGGAAAGATAATGATTTCTGCATATCAATTTTGGGAGAAGACTGGATCCTACACCTGGGACTGTAAGTCTGGAGGCTCCTGGTGGCCACCCTGCTCCTACCTGGAGGGTGCCAGCTGAGCCAAGAAGAGATAGGACAGTCCTGGTGAAGTTCTGTATCCAACTGTGCCTCCTTAAGTTTTCTAAGCCAGTAAAATCCTACTTATTGATATACTTTCCCTAGGCTAGGTGATCTATTGAAATAAGGTTGAATTCCACACATTTGCTTATTGAATATCATATACAACTTCCTTTTTTTAAAAAAGATTTTATTTATTTATTCATGAGAGACACAGAGAGAGAGGCAGAGACACAGGCAGAGGGAGAAGCAGACTCCTCGCAGGGAGCCCAGTGGGGGACTCCATCCCTGGACCCCGTGATCACAACCTGAGCCAAAGGAAGATGCTCAACCACTGAGCCACTAGGCATCTCATTTTGTGTCCTTTTAAAAGAAAGGCGACTGCCACATGTATCGCTTTGTTTGGATGTGTCTGGAGTCTTGGAAGCTTGACTGCCCTATGTTCTCCTTAAAAAGGACGTTGAGAGCTTGTTTGGAAGTTCTAGCAGGGGAGCACAGGTATTTGTATACCCATGACCAAGAAACAGTCCTCCTCTACTGGGGAAGGTCATCCTCCTTGACCAGGCATGCAGCTTCGAGGGAGACGCACATGAAGCAGTGAGGGAGGATGGAGATACCCAGCTAGCCAGCCAGATCAGCCAAATCAACTCTGGCAATCAATGAGGTGACACATGTCACAGCCAGATTGCCCTCACATCCTGCATACAACATTCTTGTGAATGGTCATTGTCCTTAAATTGACATTGGATAAGATCTTATACCCACAAAGAAGATTATCTGTAAGATAGCCCTGCTTTTTGTTATTTTACATACAGGCTATAAAGGCTATCTATCTCTTTGAGCAAACACAATTTTTGGTTGACACCTGTAAAAACCTTTTCTTAGACATCTCATTGAGATATAATTTACATACCATAAAATTAACCCATTTAAGGTCTACAAATTCAACAGTCTAGTCACAGAGTTGTGCAACCATCAGCACAATTTAAACTTAGAACATTTTTATCACTCCTCCAAACACACAAAGAAATCTCATACCTGTTGGCAGTCACTGCACATTTCCCATAGCCTCTGGCAACCACTGATCTACTTACTGTAGATGCTTAAGAAGATGCCTATTCTGGACATTTCAAGTAAATGGAATGTTATAATAAGTATGTGGTGGTTTGCATTCCTTTGAGTCTGGCTTCTATCATTTAGCATGATGTCCTCAAGGGTCATCCTTTCTGTACTTCATTCCCTTTAATGGTTGAATAATATTCCATTGTATGAATAGACCATATTTTGTGCTTTTTGTTTGTCTTTTCATCCATTGGTGGGCATTTGGGCTACTTCTACTTTTTGGCTATGTGAACACTCCTACTGTGAACATTTATGTACACATTTTTGTGTGGGTTTATGTTTCTGTTTCCCCTAGGCATATACAACTCAGAGTGGAATTCCCAGATCATATGGTAACTCTGTATTTAATACTTCAAGAAACTGGTTTTCCATTCACACCAGCAATAGATGAGTGTTTGAATTTCTCCACATTCTGGCCAATATTTGTTATTATCTGCTTTTTTTATCACAGCCATCCTAGTGGGTATGAGGTAATATGTCCTTGGGGGCTTTGATTTGCATTTTCCCTAATGGTGATAATCTTTAACATTTTTTTCATATGCTTACTCACCATGTGTGTACTTTCTTTGAAGAAATGTCTGTTCATATCGTTTGCCCATTTCTAAACTGACTTGACTTTTTGTTATTGAGTGATAAGAATTCTTTGTATACTCTAGATACAAGTCCCTTATCAAGGACTTAATTTACAAATATTTTCTCGCATCCTAGGAGTTGTCTTTTCACTTTCTTGATGGCATGATTTTCAGCATAAGAATTTTTAGTTTTGATGATGTCTAATTTATCTATTTTCTCTTTCCTCACTTGTGCTTTTGGTGTCATATCCAAGAAGACTTTGCCCAAAAGCAGCTGACAGTAAATGTGAGGTTTATTTCTGCACTCTCGATTCTATTGCATCAATCTGTCTACCCATCCTTATGCCAGTACTACATTGTCTTGTTTACTGTAGTTGTGTGTAAGAAGTCTTGATATTGCAAGACTTTATATTCTTGTATTCCCACATGAATTTTAGGATCAGATTGTCAACCTCTAAAAAAAGACAAAGAGGGGGATCCCTGGGTGGCTCAGCCGTTTAGCGCCTGCCTTTGGCCCAGGGCATGATCCCAGAGTCCTGGGATCAAGTCCCACATTGGGCTCCCTGCATGGAGCCTGCTTCTCTTTCTACCTGTGTCTCTGCCTCTCTCTGTGTGTGTCTCTCATTAAAAAATAAATAAATAAATAAATAAATAAATAAATAAATAAATAAATAACAAATATCTTTAAAAAAAAAAGACAAAGAGGGAAAGGCCGGCTATGGTTTATGACAGGGGTCAAAATGAATCTGTAGAGAGATTTGGGGAGTTGTGCCATCTTGACCATATCATATTCCAATTTGTGAATATGGGATCCTTTCTGTTAATTGAGACCTCTGACTTCTCTCAACAATGTTCCAAGTTTCATAAAGACCTTTTTAGGTCTTAAAGGTCTTTAGGTCATAAAGACACACATGGTCATGAGCCAGTAGCTAGATGGGTCAGGTGTACACAATGACATCCAACAACCTGCCAGTGGGGGTGGGGACAGTTGAAGGTGCTGCTCCAAATCTTAGCTTGCCTACTCTTTCTTTGCCCCCTCCTGGCTTCATCGTCTTCACTGGTGAGCTAGAACTCAACAACCCCTCAGCCCCCTTCTGTAATTCAATGTCATCCTCATCATTTTCACTATTTGCCAAAACCTGTTCAGACATCTGGATCCTTGTCTGTTGCACTCTGCTAGGAGACCAGTTCAGGTGGAGAGTGAAGTGAGAGAATCAGGAAGACTGAAGAAAGGACCACCCCACCCTCCACCCCAGCTTCAACAAGGCAGGTTCTTAGAGAAGAACAAAACAAGACACAAAAACCCACTGGCCTAAATCACCCACTTCTCCTCCCAGGACCCTGTAGACAGCCACAGGTGCAGCTGGTCTCACACAGTCTGAGCCTCCATTCCACCATCCCTGGAGTCCTCTCCCTGTCTGAGTTGCCCTGACACTGTGAACACAAACCTTCTCCAGGGAGGGGCTATCGAAGCTTTCGATCTGGTTGTTCAGCTCTTTGCTCAGACGCAAGCTCCAGTTGGAACCTCGGGTCTTCTTAAGGGAGTTTCTCAGAAACTGAGGAGGCAAAAGACGTCGGTGGGCAATGCCAAAGGCCCCCAGTCCTGTTCTCTCCCAGGCTCCAGGAGTGTTGTGTGACCTTGAGCTGTGACTCACCCTCTCCAACCCCCTTCCCCAATTCCTAAATTGCTCGACCCACTGAACCCTGACCCAGAGCTAACATTCTGTGGACCGGGGAGCAGCTGTGGCTTTTGGGCTGGAGGCAGGAGAGTCCCTGCTGTGCTGCTTTCCTGAACACTTGGTTCCCCAGGATAGAAGGCTCTCTGTTCTCCCCTGCTGACAGATATAGCTGTGGACATGCCTGGTACTCCCCAAGTCTTCTCTGACAGAAGGAGAAGTGTCCTTTAGGGACTCCTAAACTCTCCACATGCCAACCCCACCAAGCATCCTCCCATGCACCCCTCCCCTTTCTCCCTACCCAACCTCAGCAAGCTGGATCATATCTTTACTTGAATTAGCTTGTCCTCCCAGGTCTTCTGATTCCAAGTAAACTCGGTATGTTCTGCAGAAAGAAGGTCCACATATGCTACTTTCTTCTGCTGCTCCCCTCTGGATCAGCCTCCTTAGTCAGGCATTTAAAGCCCTCCATAGTTGGGCTCAGCACACACTGCATGTCCCTCCCCACGCCCCCAAGGACCTAAATAAGCCATACTGGTCCACCTTGAGCTTTGGTTCCTGTTGTTCAAGCCACAGGATTAGGACTCTCAGTATGTGCACAAAGTAGAGAGTTGACTTGGGGTCGGTGACCCGGATGCCTCACCTTCCAAGTACTTGACCAGCAGTGGGATCTCCACCTCCCACATGTCAGCCATGGAGGGCGCAATGCTCTGGCTCAGGGTCCTCAGGAGGTTGAGCATGGCTATCCCACGGCCCTCCCCCTTGTAGGGGGATGACATCAGCACCTGGGGAGCACCAACACTCCAGTGGGGCCCTGTCCCAGGCTGGGCAGTGCCAGGCATTTTGTTCCCAGAAAGGAGAGGAAGGGTAAGATAGTGGGCTTTCTCCCCACCTGAGGCTTCCGTGGAATGTGGATTAATGCCCAGAGTCAACACAAGGAGGAGAAGGGGGGCACCTGGGTGGCTTAGTCAGTCAGACATCTGGCTCTTGATTTGGGCTCAAGTTGTGAGGGGGGGTCTCAGGGTTGTGAGATTGAGCCCCGGATCCAACTCTGTGCTGGGCATGGAGCCTGCTTGGGATTCTCTCCCTCTCCCTCTGTCCCTCCCCCTCCCCACTCTCTCTAAAAAAAGAAAGGAAGAAAGAAAGAAAGAAAGAAAGAAAGAAAGAAAGAAAGAAAGAAAGAAAGAAAGAAAGAAAGAAAGAATAGATGCAAGACCTCCAGGTCTTTGGAAGTGTCATGGGGATGCTGTAGAGCTGCTCAAAGGCTGAACAGAAGAATCTGGTAACATGTCCTCACCGGGTCCCTGGGCATCTGAACACACTGCCCCTGCCCCATCTACCCAAGAGGAATGGAAGGGACCCAGAACACTCTGTCCAGCCGAGTGTCTAGTTCCCTCCTCCCACTGAGGGCTTTGGGAATTAGGAACTCAAGAAAGAGGTGCCACAGGCCATGGCCTGCTCAGGCCAGGGCAGAGCCTGGGTGAGCCACTCACCAGGAGACGGGCCAACAGTTTCTGGGGTGCAGGAAGGTCCACTGAGGAAGAAGGAAATGGGAACCTGCTCCAGTTGTGTAGCTTGAACCAGGACATGCCCGTCCCTGCTCCCATGCCCCCGTTACTCTGAGAAGGGCTTTGCCCTGGAAGGTACTTCCCCAACACCATCCCATTGCCCCCAGAACAGAGAATAGGTTGGCACAGGGACCAGTGATATGTCCATAAGGAACATTATTTTAAGTGGCTTATCCTGAGAAGAGGGGAGGACCATGCTTTGGGCTAAAGCATAGATGTCGTGGGGGTGGGGGAGCTGGCCCAGGGTCCAGATGAGGTCAAGAAGACCCCTCACCATTGGCTATCCCTTGGTCCTAAAGGGCTCCTAAAATCAGGCCCATCCCCAGTGACGCCCATCCAGCAAAGAAAGCTCCAGGTCGGTGAGAACAGCCCCCTTGGAACAAGCAGCGTCATCCTGCCCCTTAGATCGTGCCAGTCATTTTTTGAATGTCTGCTGTCAAGGGTGCCGAGTTGGGGGCGGGGGTAGGGGGAGGCATGGTAGGGTGGTTTACAGAGCACCCACCGGATGGGACCTGCTGGCTCACAGAGACCCAGACAAGCCACACCTGGAGAACAGCTGAATCTCCACAGGGCGGGGTCCTGGGACAGGGTGCAGGGGGAGGGGACATGAGGAATGAACCTGCCAAAGGAAGTTTGCACAACTTTAGGACCTCCTCAGGTATGATAAGGGCAGGCCTTTGGCCTGGCTGTCTGGATTTCTGGACGCTCCCTGGAAGATGGGGAGGGGAATTATTCCAAGAGAGCGAGCGGCCCCCCTGCCCGATGCCAGCAGCTGGCGCAGGGAGGCTGCCCACCGTGCTTGCTCTTGCTGGCCACACCGGCCGCCGCGTCCTTGGTGTGGAGCTGGCGTTCGGCCAGGTTAGTGAGGCTGATGCAGATGGGGGTCAAGGCCTCCGTGTAATCCGTCTCCATGATGTAGCACAGGAGCCTCACCCAAAACTCCTGGATCGGGCGGGGGTGGGCGGGGGGTGGGGTGGGTAGAGGCAGCATTAGCGGAGGGCAGCCGTAGCCGACCCGTCCAGCTCGCCCCACACCCGCCCCACATTCTGGTACCTGCCCTAAGCAGCAGCTCCACGGATGGTAGCTCCCACCATTCTCAGTATCTCTGTTATTACGAGAAACTGCCCCAGGACGGGGAGCATCTAGCCCAAGGCCTCACTTAAAGGACAAGGATCCCCTCCTTATAAATTTTTCCTACTCTTTGCTAGGTCACCCTGTGTCGCAATGAAAAGTTGGCACATTCGTTTCCCCCTTAAGCCTGTGACGTCCTGGGGCGTATCCTGAGCCTTCCCAGCACATGCCTTCATGTCTTCACATAGTAGGAGCTCCCTGGATGTTTGTGGAATTAATCCATTAATCCATTCGAATCATCTCTTCACACACACACACATACACGCGCACACACACACCTGGGTGGAAGGGACACATTTCTGGCTAGAAGTCAATGGGTATGTATCGAGGCCCGCTGTGTGCCAGCAACTGCCTGAGGCTCTGGGGGACCAGGTTCCCATCGAGGGTACAGCCTCTGGAATTGCATCTTCAAGGGCAAGAGCTCAGGCAGTGGGAGGATCAGGGCCTTCCCGGCATCCCAGATAGCAACAGGACAGGATTCTGGGCATGTGCCATTCGCCCCGAGCTGGTGCAGGACGCACACAGGTGAAGCTGTCACCTGCAGGGCCCTGGCCCAGGGGGTGGGGGACACACTCACATTGGTCATCCCACTGACAGAGGAGGTTATGATCCTCACGGTGTCCATGGTGACTTTATGGACCATCTTCTCCTCCAGATCCCTCTGATAAAAGCTCTCTCGGTGATTTGTCTGGAAGCCAGAACCCAGGGGTCCCTGCTCGTGGGCCGGCAGGGGCTTGCTGTGGTCTCAGGTGTGGTCTCCTCACCCCCATGGGGCTCCATGCCCAGATACTGGGTCTCCAGAGTTTTCTAGATTCCTGCCTGGGCGACTGCACACACCTCTACCTACAGCTTGCCGTGCACGTGGGCACTCGTGTCATGGATGTAGATTCGTGCGGGTTCAAGCACAGGTGCAGCAAGCAGATTCTTTCCTCAACGCTTTGGAAACCCCTTCCAAGGACCTGCAGCACCATGGTCTGCATATCCGGGCCACTCACCAGCTTGTAGGTGGACAGGGTCAGCTGCACGGACACATACTTCAGGCCCCAGCCTTTGATCCTGTCCTGGTAGCCGGATAGAGCCAATTGGCCGATGATGCGGAGAATAGCCATCCTCACCTGAGGGCACAGGGCAGTGGACAAGCCGGAATTGGGGTGGGCTCCCCGGTTGGGGGGCTTGGCATCTAAGACCCAATCTTGTCCCATGAGACAGCGAGGAATCGGGGGTGCTCTGGGTGGGGAGGGGTCGGGGGCTACTGCCCTCTCTGTCCGCCACCCCTTGACTCATCCATCCAAGGAATCAAACTCTGCAGCAGCATGCCCACCCAGGGCCGTTATCTGAGCCCTTCAGAGACACGGAGCACACCTGTCCCTTCCAGATGGGGTGCTCCATCCTCGGGCCGTCCTGTGGGGACAGCCTGACTCTTATCCTGGGCTCCCCAGGCTTGGCCAGCCCAGAACACGCCTATTCTCTCCCCCCTTGACGGCCTCCACATCTTGAGAATGGCTCTGCCTAAATCTCCAGCCCTAGCTCCTCCCCAGCCCCATGCCCTCTCACGTTTGTGCAGACCCTCACCCCCCTGGGCCTTCCCAGGGGACATGCAGCGACCTCCAGGGCCTCCGGCCAGAACTGAAGCTACATTCCAAGGTGGCTGTGGCTACAGTGGACCTGGGCTGTGGTTATTTTTTTTTTATTTTATCCTCTATTTGGAGGGTGAGGGTGAATTCCTCAGTTGCTGCTTTCAAATGTAGTAAAGATTTTATAAAACCCTCAGGATTCACTCAGCCTCCCCTCTGCCCAGGGCGGTGTCTGAGCCCCTTCACCCGATGACAGTAAGTGTCTCAGGAGCAGGACCGCAGCTCCAGTGGGCCTCTCTCCTCTACCCCTACTCCGTGCCACCCAGGAAGCTAGGTTTCCCATCAAAGGGCCTCGGGCGGGCAGCCCCCATCCACAGAGCAGATGAGCGAAGGCCACCTGCCGGGCCTCCCTCTGGGTCCCCCACAGGTGCCCTGAACACCGTCCCCTTCCAGGTCTCTGCCCTGTTACCTTGAAGCGGGTGTCAGAGAGGGTGTTCTTGACCACCCGGATGGCCAAGGAGATGGTCCTGATATTCATTCTGGGCTCTGAAAGAGGAAAACCAGCCTGGAGGGCCACCAGCCTCCGAGCTGGGCCCGGGGGGAAGCGAGAGTCCCAGAGCACCAGGCCTGCCTGCCACCCTCCACCGGGAGCCAGGCGTCAGGTGGCTCATCCACATCACGCCTCCTGGGAGCCTCTGACTCCCACCACAGCTCGGGGACACTTCCCTCAGGAGCCTCACTGGCCACCTCCTTGTCCCCTCAACACCTGTCCCACCCCGCCCGGCCAGGGGACGGTGTTTCTACACCTCATTCCCTTGGCCTCTCTGCTTTGTGATTCCCTTTGGAACCCAGTGGACTCTGCTTGCCAGCAGGGTCCCCACCTCCTACGTCGTTAGTGCCTCCCGGTGGACACGCAGGGCCAGGCACACAGTGGGCACGCACTGGTCACAAGGCACAGCGCTGCAGAGCCGGGGCGCTGGGGCCGGGCTGCCTGGGTTCAAATCCTGTGTCTGCCCCATCCTAGCTACGTGATCTCAGGTGAACTCCTCAGCGCCGCCCCCTAGGCCTCAGTCTCCCTACTTTTGAAATGTGGATGATAATAGCACCTCTGTCACAGAGCTTCTGCGAGCAGTAAAGAGTGCTTTGTAAGTGCTTATGAGTCATAGCACCGCTGACGGGCGATTCGGGGAAGAGGAAGACTAGGAGACATAAGATAGAGCCACGAGAAGGTTCTGGGGAGGCCAAGTATGGATAGAATTACGGTTGGGTGCTCAACCTGACGCTACACTCAAGGCCCCATGTTACTACGGGTCATGGCTGGTGGAAGAAGGAGAGGCGCGCAGGACAGGATGGAGGTAGCAGATAACCAGGCACTGAGGTAGCATGTTACAGTTCCAAGTTTGCACCTGCAAAGTAGAAGCCTTACACCCCACCCCCGTCCCCTATTTTAAAAATAGCATATGCTCCTTGCAGAATTATTATTATTATTTTTTTTTTTTTGCAGAATTAAAATAAAAGGTACCCACTCAACAGTCCTGGTGTGTCCCCTAAACTCACGCAGCAATAAGCATGTGGATTTCCCGCAGGTGACCAAGGTGGTGCTGCGTGTCCTGCTGCCCTTCACCCAGAGAGGGCATCTTGTCCACAAAAAGGTACAGACGGACTACACCCTTTATGGTTGAGTAATATCCCACTAGGTGGATAAACTCTCATTCGCTTCAGGAATCCCCCCCTATAGAAAACTGGTTAGGCTGTTTGCAGGGTTTTGCTTTTACACAAGACACGCTCACCAACATCCTTGTCCGGTTACCTTTAGGGGAAGGATTCCCTTCAGACAACGGTCACTGGTCAAAAAGTCGGGATGGTTAAGCCCAGGTTTTGGTCCCTATCCAATTGAGCGCCCAGAATGCTTTATCAGTTAACACCCCCTGTCCACAAAGTGCAAGAAGCTAGTTGCTTGTTGTTCCAGCTCTGGGCTTAGCAAAGTAGAACCCGCGGGCTAAATCCGGCCCAAAGCCCATTTTGGTAAACAAAGTCTCATCGGAACACAGCCACCCTCTGCAGTGTGTGACGGCTTTTGCACAGTTGAGTCGTCGTCGCAGAGGCCGTATGGCCTGTAAAGCCAAACATATTTTTACTAGCAGGCCTTTGACAGAAAAATAGCCAGGCCAACCCTAGTCGTGATCATCTCTGGCCGCCAGACAACTCAAGATGGTCTCATTGTTGCTTAAATTTGTATTTTATTTTGTTTTTCAGAGAAGGCTTTACTGGCAGCAGAATGTGCTTCATAGACAGTTGCCCAGTTTGTGCAGTGCTCGAGGGCACCCAGTTGAAGGGCTGAACAGGAGTGGCCCGGGCTCCTCTAAATAAATCGTGTACCTGCAGGGCCACAGGCTGCCAGCAAAGGGTGCCTTGCTCCAACTCACACAAAGGTGCCGTCTGAGCTAGTGTCCCAGTTGGGGACAGGTTTCCCCCCTTTTGATTGCAAGGCCAGGTTTAGAGTTTGGGCCTAGGGATTTAGAATCAGGGTGTTTAACTGCAATGAGGGACAGTGGGGCTTTAGCCCTACACCTACACGGTGGGATGTGGCCTTATTTAAAGCCTTTGATTTCACTTTGGGGTCGGGGGTGGGGGGGTTCAGTTACCAGTTTGGAATTCAGACTCAGAGGGAAGCTGGGATTCAGAGTTTGAGGAGACGACTGAGGGTGGGGAGTGTGGGTCACGGTGCTGGTTAGGCCCAAGGGTAGAAAATAGGAAGCAACCGGGAGCTGTGACTCCATGTCCAGCCCGTGGGGTCTATGAAAGAGGAAATGACAAGGGTCCAGACATGGGTGAGACCTGCCTCCCTGGCCTCCCGCCCGGTCCAGTTCCGTCCTTGCTCACCATCTGCGCTCACCACGGCCCTAATCAGGGTCAGGGTCCCCACGCGGATGGCCTCCTTGCTCATCTCTATCTGACTGAAGAAGAATTTCATCAACTCCTTGGGATAGGACCGGGCTGCAGGGAGAAGGCTGCTTTAGTCCCGGGGCTGGGACTCCCCAGGCTCACTCACAGCGGACAGGGGGTGCTCACCGAGGGCTATGAAGCACTGTACGATCTCCACCAGGTTTTGGCTGCTGTATTGCTGCTGGGCAGGAACCTTGGCACACACCTGGGAAGGGGGCGTGCAGGGAGGGTGGTGAGATCACAACCAGAGAGGGGACGCAAGTGCAGGGCCAGCCCAGCCGGGCCGTGCCAGCAGCACGTGGGCATCAACACCTTGCACCCTGCCACACCCACCCTGGGGGTACGGGAGCCCGTGAGCAAGACCGGGACTCCACCACCACCACACCCTGTCCTCCCCAGGTCGGGCATGCCACCTGCCGCAGCCCACTTCCCACTGATCCACCCTGAGGATGCTGGTGCCCCAGCCAAGCTTGCCGGCCTCACCTGGACGTGCAGTTCTGTGAAAATGGTGTGCAGTTGCATTTCGGGGACTGGGGTGTTGGTGGTGACGGACATTTCCAGGATCTGCCTTAAGACCTACAACAGACAGGCAAATGGTGGGAGATGACCTCCTGCCGATCCAGGTCACTTAACCCTAGACTCTTGCTACTCAGCCAGCAGCGTGGCCCAGCAGCCGGCAGGCCACATCCGCATCTCCCGCTGGGAGCTAGTTAGAAGCGCAGCCTCTCAGGCCCTGCTCCAGCCCCGCTGAATCTGACCCTGCATTTCAGCCAGCCCCCAGCCAGGGCCTAGCACAGTGAAGCTTGCAAAGGGCTGTGCTCGGCCACCGAGCACGGCATTCAAGGCCCTCTTCCCCTTTCTCTCAGATCCACCTGGAGGTGAAGCCCATTCTTTCGCCAGAGTGACCCAGCAGCGGGCCTCTGGATCTATCACATTAATTCCTGCTCCTTGCTTTTAGAGTTGAG
This sequence comes from Canis lupus dingo, assembly GCF_003254725.2. NCBI lineage: Eukaryota > Metazoa > Chordata > Mammalia > Carnivora > Canidae > Canis > Canis lupus. The sequence continues at coordinate 45,351,388 of NC_064267.1, read as the reverse complement.
GACCATGCCTCATCTGCAGACAGATGAGTGATCCCCTTACAGTGTCTTCAGCCTGGGTCACACCTCCACTCCGAACGCTGCCAAGACTCCATCTCATGTGGCTTAGGGGCTGTCGTGGGTTAAAGGGTCCCCCCAAAATTCACGTACACCGGGAACCCCTGAATGTGACCTTATTTGAAAACAAGGCTTTCCAGACATAGTTAAGGGTCTCATATGAGACCATCCTGGATTTAGGGTGGAGCTTATGTCCAACCATCGGTGTCCTTGTAAGAAAAGGAGAGGACACAGAGGCAGACACGGAGAAGAGGCCGCGTGAAGAGGGAGAGGGACCCTGGAATGGTGGGGCTGCCAGCTGCGCAATGCCTGGGGCCACCAGAAGCTGGAAGAGGCAAGAAAGGATCCTTCCCCAGGCCGTCCTTCAGGGCCTTATGGCAGCCGCCCCAGGAAACTAATGCACCACCTCACTGTGGCCTCCAAGACACTTTGGGATCTGTCCCTTCTGCCTGGAACAACAGTTTTCTCAAAAATCCAACAAGTGCCAGGCCCCAGCTTCTACCCAGGTGACACGTCCCTAGCACCCCCCCCACCCCACCCTGGAAGCAAGCATCCCGCCGGGCTGAGGCCCAGCGAGCTCTGACCTGCGTGATGAAGAGCGCCTCCAGGCTGCCCCGGTACTCCGCCAGCAGCAGCGGGATGTAGTCATACACCTGGTCCCGCAGGTCATCGTTGGGCAGGAGCAGGTTCAGCATGGGCTTCAGGGATTTGATGACCCCCAGCTTCACCTACCCCAGGAGCCCGGGACCCCGGCAGTCGCGTACCTGCAGGGGCCCCATGCTGGCCCACCAGGGCCATCACCGCACCCAGAGAGTCAAGGACACGTGACAGAGGGCCCCCCCCCAAGACCCCCAATAGCAGGCGACGAGGCCAGACCGTCCCTGCGAGTCCCAGCTCGGTCACTCAGTAGAACCTCTCTGAGGGCCTCAGTGTCCTGGTGTGCAGAGCAGTCCTGCAGCGTAGAGTTGATGCGGAAATAGCTCCCTCAGGTCGAATGCACTGTAACGGGGCCCTCACCCAGCACCCCGGGGGCCCGTTCTCAAGCCGGCCTCCTGAGGCTCCAGGTGCCCTGCCGTCCAGCTCCTCTGTCACGCCGCTGTCTCTCCGGCGTCCCAGGAATGACGCCGGGCCCAGGGGTCTCTGAGCCCTCCTAGCCACACAGGCGTGACCTGGGGGGACCACGGGACCCCCCTCCCCCCACCGAGAAAGGGGCTTCTCACCTCGGGGTTCTGGTTCCTCAGCCACACGGTCACGAAGTAGCGATACAGGGGGAACAGCTTCACGGCAAACTGATCTTCGGTCATCACGGGGTACACGCTGTCCTCCAGATGCCTCAGGTAAAACTGCACCGTCTCACAGAAGGTCTCTGTGGCTGCGGGTTTGGGGGGGGATGCAGTGAGCCCCGAGGGGCAGGGGCCGGACAGGCCTCCCCACGCACCTCCTGCAGGGGGAGCGCTGCACACTTGGGGACCCAGCGGGTGACCCACGTGGCCTCAGGCCGAGGCCTAGAAAACCCTTTCTTCCGCCCTTAATCTCTGCCCTTCCGACCCTTATCAGCTGGATATCCATGCAGGGACCCCGGTGCTACACATACAGGGGCGTCCGGGCCCCATCCTTGAGGTTCAGGTGCAGGGGTCAAGAGTGGAGCCTGGGCTGTGGCCCTAGTCACACCCCGAGGATCGTACTGCGGAGGCCGGTGAACACATTTTGCCTCATTGTTCTCAGGTATCAGAGATTCGGAGCCCCCCAAAAACGCTCAAGAAATCAAAACCCAGGCCCAGGAGATCAGATGTAAACGGCACCAAAGACCTGCCCAGGTCAGGCCACGTCAGAGCCGCTTTCCCTGGGTCCCTCTCCTGTGGATCCGAGTCACCGTGACAACTCCCTCCCGCCAGGCCACGTCCTCCTGGACGCACGCGCCACAGCTCAGCCCCCCCGAGAGCCAAACCCAGAGGCAGGTGGGGGGGGGCAATGTCCGGGCAGACGAACAAGCCCCTCCCCGGCGAGGCCCCTGCACCTGGCCGCCCAGACCGGCGGCACGTACCGCTGCAGATCACCTGGCGCATCTTGGCTTCGTTGGCGAGTCGCAGCATCGTGAATATGGTGGCCAGCGTGATGCCCATGTACGGCATGAACTCGAACACTGGGCGGGCGAGAGGCGCGGTCGGGGCTCGGGGCGGGGCAGGGAGGACGAGCCCCTGGCCTGCGCCTCCAGCCCGCGGGCCGCGTGGGAGTCAGGGCGGCCTGAAAGGACGGAGCTAGAAACAAGTGACGGGGGAGGAGCCGGGGCCCAGGACACAGAAGGAGACGGAGGACAGGTGGGGCGCCTGGCTGGCTCGGTGGCTGAGCGCCTGCCCTGGGCTCGGTGTGGACCCCGGGGTCCCGGGATCGAGTCCCGCATCGGGCCCCCCGCGGGCCTCCCTCTGCCTGGGTCGCTGCCTCTCTCTGGGTCTCTCATGAATAAGTCTATAAAACCTTTTTTTCTAATTTTAAAAAAAGGAGGAGGACGACGAAGAGCCGCAGGGAAGTGCGGGAAGTTGTGGGGGGAGAGACTCAGTGGGGCTCATGGGTAGATGCCCGGCTCCGAGGTGTCCCAGGAATGTCCTTGGATGAAACAGGGAGACAGCCCGGGTTGGGTGGGGGGGACCAGAGGCAGGCAACAGGCAGGCAGAGAAAGGAAGGCAACCCGGAGGTGGGGAGGGGGACAGAGGACGGGTTCTTGGGACACAGAGCCACCCTCCCCACCCAGGACCGACCCCCTCCATCGGGCCCTCCAGCTGCCACCTCAGCACAGCTGCCACCTCAGCAGGCTAGTCCTCCCGCCCCCAAGGCCTCTCTGCCGTCTGTCTGCTTCCACCGGCCCCATGTGACCAGAACCCGTGCACGAGGGGACACACTGGCCCCTGGGCCCTTCCTGAGTCCCTGTCCTTGCAGCCTCCACGCACACCACCTTACTGTCCCCAGATGCCTGCCAGCTGTCTTCCTGCACTGGGCTGCTCCACCCGTGTGGCCTCCTCTCACCTTGCCTCACGTCTCCCCTCCCCTCCCTTCTTCTCTCCTCTTTCCCTTCCCTCCCCTCTCCTCCCCTGTTCTCTCTTCTCTCCTCCCCTCCCATCTCCCCTCCTCCCTTCTCCCCCTCTCTTCTCCTCTCCTCGCCTCTCCTCCCCCCTCCTCTCTCCCCTCTTCTCTCTTCTCTCCTCTCCCCTCTCCCCTCCCCTCTCTCTGTCCTCTGCCCTCCCCTCCCATCTCCCCTCCCCTCTCCTCTCCTTTCCTCTCCCTGTACCCATTCTGCAGGTGTGGGTGTACTGAGGACCCTGCGAGGAAGGCCCCACCCCTGCCCTCGAGCTCTGCAACCACACATCAGCTGGCCGCTTGCCCTCCCCCCTCCGACGTCCCGCATGCATGTGGACTCAGTGCACCTGCCGCTGGCCCGCTGCTCAGACCTGAAGCCGGCATCATCCTCGGCTCCTCCTATTTACTCCTTCACCCCCAGCACACAATTCATCAACAAGTCCCATCCACTGGAGCCTCATCTGTGTCTCCCATGTGTCCCCCGCTCACGGAATGTGCCTCAGCGTGAGCCACCAGCACCTCTCACTACACGCCTCTTAGCCCTTCTCTGTCCACACAACAGCTAGGATGGTTTTCCTGGAACCTACGTTCCACAAGGCAGCTGCAGCTTTGCATCCTTCAACGGCTTTCTTGTGCCCTCGAGTGAAGTCCATTCTCCACCATGCCTTCCCCAGGCCCTGCTAGCCTCTCCAACCCCCTTTACACCATCTCCCCCTCATCCTGACTACAGCCACGGTAACCCCTCAGTTCTTCCGAGAAACCAAGCCTTTTGCTGCCTCAGGCCCTTTGCACGTGATGCACATCTGGTTCTTCACACAGTTACCATCATTTCTCATCCCTTCGGGCCACAGCTGAAATGTCACTACCTCACTGAGGGCCCCACAAACCTGAGGTCCCCTCCCTCTTGACCTCAAATAGCCACCAGGCTGTTCTCTTCCTACCCCTCATCACATATGATGACTTGTTGACTTGTTTACGGTCCTTTATAGGACAGAACCCAGCACCTCGTATTCACTGCATGGCCCAGCACCTACCACAGCCCTGCGCAGAGCCGGAGCCCAACACCTACTGGTAGAATGAGGAGGGGGCCTGAGAGTGAGAAAAGTTTGGAGAAAAAATGAGAGGAATGAAGAGATAGAGATGAGAGGCAGGGACACGGAGAACCTTAGCAGAGGGAGACACATGGAAACAGAAAGTAGGAATGCCAGAGAAAGATAAGAAAACAGGGAGGGATGGGTGGGATAGGAGGCAGGGAGTGAGGCGCGCACTTGTGATGCACAGCGGGTGATGTATGGAATTGCTAAGTGACTACACTGCACACCCAAAACTAGTATAACACTAGTTATAACACTGCATGGCAACTAACTGGAATTAAAATAAGAATGTAAGGGGGGCAACTGGGTGGCTCCATGTTTGAGCATCTGCCTTCAGCTCAGGTCATGATCCTGGGGTCCTGGGACCGAGTCCCTGTGGGGAGCCTGCTTCCCCTCTGCCTATGTCCCTACTTCTCTGTCTCTCATGAATAAATAAATAAAATCTTTTAAAAAAAATAAAATGTAATAAAAATTTTTAAAGTAGAAAAGAAAGGGACGGGGGTGGTCAGAGAAGAGAGAGGCAGAGACCAGGAGGGGGCGCCAGACTGGCCTGCAGGACCAGATGCCAGGCTGGGGACCCGCGTGGGGAACCTACCGTTGCCATTGGCCAGCTTCGCCAAGGTGATGATGACAAACTCATCCGTGAGGTTGAGGGGCTTGAGGTGGTGCTGCAGCTCGTACATCACCAAGCTGAAGTGGTTTCGGGACAGAGCCGCCAGCGTGTCACTGGCCACCTCGGCCTTCACATAGCCCTCTGCCTGCAGGGGACGGGAGAGGGATGTGGGGCCCCACCATCCGCTGGACCCTCATGCAAACCCTCCTGCCCCACATCTGCTCCAGCCCATGTGTTTCTTGGGCTCAGCCTCTTCTTATCCCCCCAACCCCTTCCACCGAGGTCACCGGACAAGAGCCTTGTGCACACCACGCCATGCCTACCAACGGCCCAGCCCCTGGGTTGGTTGGAAGGGGATGGGGGACGGGGCTCTCCTACCTCCAGGGTCTCCCTCATCTCTTTGGAGGCGATGGCGACCAACCTCTGGACTCCCTGCTCCTCCAGTTCCCCCTCCTGCTGGATGATCTCCTGGAGGATGTTGTAAATGTTGACTTTGCGCTGGGTAGAAATCTGGGAAACAAGTAGTGCAAGAGGGAAGATCCTGGGCTGGGCCGTGGCACCAGGGACAGACCCAGCCCCCACCCGCCCAGTACAGTCTGCCATCATCTCCCTCCTGCAATGCACCTGTGATTTATAAGATGCATGTATTGGATCTCTGTCCCACTTCTGGCACAGAGCTCCTAAAACTCTTGGAGTTTCCTAAGTGAGGAGAGCGATTTAAAGTGTCCTCTGTTATGTTAACGAGGTGACCTAGCTAGCACCTAAAGATGGGAGCTGGTTGCCTGGAGAACCAACCCTTCAATGGGAGGGTTGGACCTTTCAGTCTTCGGAGGGAAGGGGAGCTAGAATCTGAATGGAGGAACCGTAGCCAATGGCTTCATCAACCGCGCCTCTGTAGGAGGCCTCTGTAGGACGGGGCTCAGGGAGCTTCTGGGCTGGTGACCACGTGGAGATTCTGGGCGAGATTCCCAAGAAAGCACATACACTCCACACCCTCTCCCCACGCCTCTTCCTCTCTGCATCTCCTCCGTCTGGGTCTTCCCGAGTTATATCCTTTTATTTTTTTTTCAATTTTTTTTATTTATTTATGATAGTCACAGAGAGAGAGAGAGAGAGAGAGAGAGAGAGAGAGAGAGAGGCAGAGACATAGGCAGAGGGAGAAGCAGGCTCCATGCACCGGGAGCCCGATGTGGGATTCGATCCCGGGTCTCCAGGATCGCGCCCTGGGCCAAAGGCAGGCGCCAAACCGCTGCGCCACCCAGGGATCCCGTTATATCCTTTTATAACAAACTAGTACTCTAGTAAGGAGCCTATTCCCCTGAGTTCCGTGAGCCACTCTAGCGAATTAATTGAACCTCAGGAGTGGGTTCTGTAGCCAATTGATCAGAGGCACAGGTGACAAGCACGGGGGTAGGGCGCGGAGACAGTCTTGTGGGACTCAGCCCTTAACTTGTGGGATCTCATGCTGTCTCCAGGTGGAGACGTCGGAATTGAGTGGAACTGTAGGACACCCAGCTGGCGTTTGAGAATTGCTTGGTGGTGTGGGGAAAGCCTCCCCGCCCAACGCTGGGCCTGGTTGCAGGATGATTAATCTCCCATCCGGCAGCTGTGCCCACCATCCTCAAACTGCCCAAGAGTCAGGCCCTACTCTTCCACCTCCAACACCTTTCCCTGCCCTTCCCCATTCAACTCATCCAACTGGCCCTGTCGGTGTGGCCTGCAAGTCTGTCCTCTCTTCTCTGTGTCCAGGCTGGCATATTCAGCAAGGCAAGTGTCAAACGGTCAGCACGCAAGCTCCTCCAGGAACTTGGCATTGCCCCACTTGAAAGTCCAAGAAATCAGTCTGCCCTGGTGACGGAGCACCCGAGGCCAGCAGGTGTGCCTCTTACTGTACTTTGGTTCCTATATCACCTTATCACCATTTCTAAATGGCCTGGTTTAGGATAGAATTGGACGGATAAATGGTACAACCCAGACCACGCCTGGAAAGGCCACATTCGAGAATCAGATTTGATCAGGTCTGAGGAGCCGCTCTTGAAGAATGAGTGTGCGCCATGGCCTGCAAAGCCCTGGGCAAAGGCCTCCTCCCTCAGGTAGTAGGGTGGTCACTCCCCAGTGGCTCAGAGACCTTGGAAAATTTGGGCACCTCAAGAAGAAAAGAATTCACCCAAATTTCTATGTTTTCCTAGTGAAATCTGTTCCAGAAAGTTTTGGCTTTGCTTGCCTGGTCTTAGCATAGCCTATAACTAAAGTTTCTAAACTCTAATTGAAGGTTCCTCATGAAAATCCCAGGAAGAAAGAAAATTGTGGGACCTTGGCTATCCAATACCGCCTGGCCTGGACCAACGTCCCTCAATCTTATTTTTTACTGGTCCGTAAAGAGCCTTCTTATTTTTTTTAAGTTTTTATTTGCTTATTTGAGAGAGAGAGAGAAAGGGCATAGGGAGGGGGGAGAGACAGAGGAAGAGGGAGAAGCAGGCTCCCTGCCAAGTAGGGAGCCTGACCAGGGCTTGATCCCAGGACCGCAGGCACGTGACCTGAGCCGAAGGCAGACACTTAACCAACTGAGCCACCCAGGCACCCCCCAAAAGAGCTTTCTTAGACATTTTTCTAATCCCCCCCAACCATGAAACCTTAATACCATCTATTTATGTGCTATAGGCATCTCTGAGCTTTATACATAAAAAAGTAAGGTTTTTTCAGCCCCCACCCCGAGAACCCAATTTACCCACCTCAGGATGGTATCACCCCCATTGACAATACGTGCTCTAGATTTTCCAAGAGAACTCAAGGAGGCAGTTCCAAGAGAGCTGCAATTAGTGCTCTTGCAGCACCTGCATAAACAGCCAGGTAAATTATAAGACCAGCTTTGTTTGTGATCAAGAGGAATCTCTGGAGAGTATTTATGGTCACAAGACAAAAACTGTCCAAGACTTGGACACTAGTATAGAACAGGCACCAGAGGAGGTGTGGGTGCCGTCTGCAGCCGCTCACGGGTTTATCAGGCCTCAAGGAGAGCGTGTCCTTGACCTCCTGATGGTGATGGTCTAGGCTAGGTTACGGCTCCATGGGCATAGAAGCTCATTTGTAGGAAACTGATAACAACGCAGACAATGTTTCCCCCATAGCGACAAAAATTATTCCTCTGCGTGGCAATGTAAATGAGTTTTGCCTGGTAAAGAATATAAATCTCTAGAAGTAAAATTTTTCATCTTAACAGTTGCTAACATTTTGCTGGTTCCCTCACTGTTTGATGAATAACTGAAATCTTTGAAACACGTCAATTTTTAAAACATGCCTGCTTGCTTATTGTCTATTTATTGCCACTTATCACTCCTGATGGCCCGGGGATTAATCATGTTCTTAAATTTGTTTATATTTCCTGACATCTTGGGGCCTCACTGACCCGGGGGAGACGGCCCCTCCAAGGGCGACGCAATTATTGCTACAGAGAGCAAATAACTCAGCTTGGAGCTATGCTTTTCAAATGCCAGACAACCAATCCAGGGCCTGCACCCCAACCACCTTTTGTATCAGGCTCTAACTTGGGGGCCAGGTGCCAGACAATGGGGATCCCCATACCTAGAGCCCATTATTATTCAGTTATTCAAATTGCCCCATCCTCCCCGACAGAGACCACAATACAGACTCTTTTCCACATTTTCTCCTCGCTCCCTCTGACTCCTGGCCAACCCCAGTACTTGCTCCCATGGCCCGGCACCGTATGGCCTTGCCCTCGTCTCCTGAGTGTTGGCATCGGCGTAATAATAAAACCTACATTTTAGAAGTCTGTTATAGAAACCCTCTGCCCATGCTCCCGGACTCTGGCACACCTTCTCAGCTGCCACACATCTTTCTATAAAATGAGACTTTCCATAAAGAACCTCTACAAAGGGCAGCCCGGGTGGCTCAGCGGTTTAGCGCTGCCTTCGGCCCAGGGTGTGATCCTGGAGACCCGGGATCGAGTCCCACGTCGGACTCCCTGCATGGAGCCTGCTTCTCCCTCTGCCTGTGTCTCTGCCTCTCTCTCTCTCTCTCTCTCTGTGTCTCTCATGAATAAATAAATAAAATCTTTTAAAAAAAAAAAAAAGAACCTCTACAAAGAACTCATGTGCTTCCCACCCCCAAAGGCTACAGGAGAGTCTAAAATCCAGCAGTTCTCAAAGTGTGGTCTCCAGACCAGCAGCCTCAGCGTCACGGGGGAAGGCGTTAGAAATGCTGGTTCTCGGGCCATGCCCACGGACCTTACTGAATCAGTAAATCTCAGGCTGGGGCTCAATAATCTAGGTTTTTAACAAGCTCTCCAGGGGCTTCCGGCACTCTGGATCCACTCTGTCCTGTGTTAGAGGCCTACCACGATTGCCCATCACACATCCCATCAGTTCCCCCAACATCCCCCATCCCAGCCCCGACTCCAGCTACACGGTCTCCCCACTGGCCAGGCGTCCCTGCATCCACGTCTGGTGTGTCTTCGCTGCCCTGCGTCCACCTGCTTCAATCCTGCTCAACATCTTTGTAACCAAGTTCATGTGCCCTAGGACAACGGTTCCCAAACCCACTGTGTCCGAATAAGGCAGCTTTTGAAAGTTATGAAAGCCCCAGGCCCCCGTTGGTCGTCAGAGTTAAGGACCTCACTGTCTTCTTGCCCACCCCTGGGCCCCAGCACCTGGCCCCGGGCCCGCCACAGTCAGTAATGTGTGCTGAGCGGCGGCTGGACCCCCAAGCAGCCACAGGCTGAGCTCAGAGGGGCAGCCGAGGGTGAGCAGGCCCTACCTTGGGCACCTGCAGGCAGCGGATGAGGGCGTTCATCACCACGGACGGCTCGCTGGTGGCCTTCTCCGTGATTATCACCGAGGCCAGCGTCTTCCGCATGTCAGGACCTGCCCCGGCAGCATCCGTCTTTGCTGCCCCACTGTCCATGATGTTGAGGAGGTTTGTGACTTGTTGGAATGTACCTGAGACAAGGTGGCACAGGTGTGGTGCTGAGGGGGCCACCACGGGAGGTGCTCCCGTGGCCAGGCCTTCCCAACACGGCACAGCTGCAGCTCCCCCTGCACCATGATTGAGCCGGGCCTCCCTGTCCACCGTGTGGAAGGAGACACTGAGACCGAGGCTGGGACCCGCCCCAAGGAGTTGGTGGTCAGGACGGAGAGGCAGGGGCAGGAATGCAGTGCAGGGGTGGGGCCAGCTTTCTTACCCCCATCGTCTGGCTCCAGAGGTTCCAGGTCCTCCGTTTCCTCCAATGGGTCCTCATTTGAGTCTGCGGCTGCTTCTGTCATCTCTTCCTCAAGCTCCTCTAAGATAAACAAGACTTATGAGTTGGTGTCAACACATCCTAAGATGACCCCCAGTGAGTCATGGCCTGTATAATCCTCTCCCCTTGAGTGTGGGCAGAACTGCGACTTGGTTAGACCCGCGTTCTAGCCATTAGACCATGGTGTAGATGATGGGAAGCCACTTGCATGATCACATAGTCTCTGTCTTAGCAGACTGAAAGGGGATTCTCATACTAGCCTTGAAATGGAAACAGTGTAAGCCGCCTATGGAAGGGGCCACGTGGCAAAGAAGTGGGGGCTCCAGGCCTACAACCACAAGGAACTGGATCCTGCCAACAACCGCATAAGCTTAGAAGAGACCAAACTCCAGAAAGGATGCGGCCCCACCATTACCTTGAATGCAGCCTGTGAGATGCCCCCCTACCCCGAATCCTGGCCCATAGAAACTGCGTGACAATAGATGGGTGTTGTTTTAAGCCACTAAGTCGATGTCATTTATTACACAGCAGTAGCTAATACACTTCATTAAGAAGGGCCCTCCTCTCCTGTCTCTTGATACTGAAACTAAAGATTAATGAGAAATCTACCTCAACTGCCTTCATTCCTCTTCTCAAGGGTCTCATGCAACATCAGCAGCTTCCTAAGGGTTGGCAAACAACACAGATGTCAAAATGGAGGGCTGAACACTCCCAGATCCATCCTGTGCTCTTTCCCTCCTGGGAATCCTGTAAAGAGCTACTCTGGGACCCAAATACTGACCTTTCCACAGAGTCCTCTCCTGGATGGAACAAAAATATACCACAAGAAAAGGCCCCGTTCTTTGCCTAATACACATCAACGGTAAGGTGGACAATAGCAGGATGGGTTGTCAAAGCAATGGGATAGTTGGCTTCTCAGTCGTAATGTGGATGAGAAATGGGTCCCTTGGCGGGTGGAAGGGTTTCATGAGAATCAACACCGTTAGGCCGCAGACCCTTGGAACTTTGAGATCTAACTGACTTCCTGAGTCTTTATCAAGTGAGGGCTTTGAGGAGTGCACAGGGCCCTGTGATCAAACTGCCACATTATGTTGTCACTAAACATTTCTGTTACCAACATGTGTGGCAATGTACGGTGGCCTGTTTGGGAAAGGGACATGGTGTTAGTGGGTGCAATTCACTACCATGTCCCTTGGGGATGCACTGTTGGTTTGCAAGCTCTGCAGGAGTTTCCTGGATGAAATCTGAAACTGGGCCCTGTAGCAGCCCCCTGAGATTGGGAAAGGCAAGCAGAGCCCTCATTCCAAGGATAGGAGAGGGGCTGGGGAGCCTCCAATTTCCCAGGTCCAGCTCATGAGTCAACTGGCAGACGCATCTTTTCAGTGACCTCTTCCAACATGCGGTCATAGGGCCTCAGGGTAGAAAGGTATGATCAGGCCTGCTGGAGTGGGGTGGATGATGGAAGAGACCTAGGAAGAGGACCTTTCCACCCCAAGGACTGGACAGATTACGGAATACTTAGAAGGAAAGACCCAGTTTCCCTGAACCAAAAGTGAGGTCCAAGGATTTCCCTGTCAGTTGTAGCTGTGTGACCGGCCAGATCAAGAGTTTGAGCAATAAAATATTGGCCTTTGGAAACCTTTCTGTGCATTAAAGGGCAACAAAAACAGACTCAGAGGGCAGCCCAGGTGGCTCAGTGGTTTAGCACCGCCTTCAGCCCAGGGCCTGATCCTGGAGACCTGGGATCGAGTCCCACGTCAGGCTCCCTGCATGGAGCCTGCTTCTCCCTCTGCCTGTGTCTCTGCCTCTCTCTCTCTCTCTCTCTCTCTGTCTCTCATGAATAAATAAATAAATAATCTTTTAAAAAAAAGAAACAAACAAACAGACTCAGAGCCACGTAGGTCCAAGCCTGCTTAGTTAAAATTCCCACTCAAAGTTCGCCCACCCTCCCTAGAGTAAGTTCCTCAATCTCTGCTTGGACACCTCTGATACCAGGGTGCTCATTACCCTTCCTAGCCCACTGAAGCTGGATGCTTGGAAAACAAGCTTCCCCAGCATAGCACCAAGCACTTCTTTCCCGTAAAATTCATGCACTGTTCCTCGCTCTGCCCTTGATGACATCCTGACCAATATCGAACAGGCATAAGAAGACAGTTATCACCTGCTGCTCTTTCATAGCTACCTCTGCCCTACCTCCTCCCACTCCCTCTGGGCCTGCTCTCCTCCTCCAAAGATCCCTCAGGTGATCAATAATTCCTTCCCGAGACTTTGCTTTAATTGCTAGGATCAGGGGGCAGTTAGGATGAGTTAGAGGTTGGGGAGGAGATTACAGTGTGTGGGAGATGGGGGTGGATGGAGACTTCTCCAGTCTTTACATGCTAGTAAAATAAGGTGACGTGGTTGCCATTCCATTATGCAGACCCTACCTGCCTGCCTGTTGTGTGCAGCTAACATGGTTCTCCATGTAGCAGTGAATATAGAGATGGGTAGGATACCTTTGTTCTCTGACAGTCTAAAGACCTAATACATGAAAGATCAGGGATTTAGGGCTAGGACTGAATGTATCAGTTAGCCAGTGCTGTATAACAAACCACCTCAAAGCTTAACGATTGAGAACAACCATTTATTATTCTTCATAAACCTACAGGTCAGCTGGGCAGTTCTGTTGATCTGGGCCAATCCAACCATGGAGTCACTCAGACATCTGCAGTCAGCTGGTGGGCTCGGTGAGGGCTGGCTGGTCTAGGACAGCCTCCCACAGATTGTTAAGTCTGGTGGTTGGCTAGCTATGGGCTGAAGCAGTTAGGGAGATTGGGACACCTGTCTCTCACACGACAGGGCTAGCCCAAGCCATTCTCACAGCAGGTAGGTGGGCTTCTGAGAGAGTGGGCAGGAACATGAAGGCCTCTTGGGGCCTAGACTTGGAACTGGTTCCAGCTCCCTCTTCTACATGCTACCAGCCAAAGTAAGTCACAGGCCAGCCAATCTCAAGGCAGTGGGAAATCGGTCCCTCCTCTCCATGGGAAGAGCTGCAAAGCCACATTGTGAAGGGCATGGCTATCAGGAGGGGTAGACAAAGGGGCCATTTTTTTGTTGCACACCCAATGAGTGTGTAAGCCATGGCGAAAACTGGGATGGCCCTGAACACACTCTCCAGAGAGGACACTAAGACAATGAGATCAAGGAGAAAGAAGTGGGCTCTCCTTGGTTTTCTGAAACAAAAATATTTTTCAGGGTTTTTTTTTTTTTCTTCAGATTAGGACAATAATATTTGACTCCCATACAATTCATTGACGAAATCAGTCACTCTTATGTGCTGTCACTCCACTGAGCTTCCCACCTCTGCTTCTATGGGAATTAACTTGAAAATAAGAGAGCACTGAATTGTAGAAACCTGTGAGCTTAAATGCATGGAAGTGCCAAGGCCCGGAGTAGAAAAAATGGACACAACATTCATGGGTAGTGGACATGTTTGGGATCATCTCCCCAGCTCACTAGACTCCTCTTCCTTGACCCTTGGGGTCAGTTATGGTTCCCCGTGGCCATGTTTTCCCTGTGCAATCCCTCCCTCAACACTTCTGATTGGATGACCAGGAGTGGACACCTGATTGGACCAGTCAGTTTCTTCCTCCCTGGAATTTCAGACTCTGGGTAAGAAAGAATCTGGTCAAGTTTTCCATGGGCCTATGGGATCTTGGGGATTGAGAAGCAGATAAGGCCAAGAGGAGAAGGAAGCGTAGCTAGCACTAGCACCCAGAGCACGTAGGGACTGGGCAGGACAAAAGAGGCTCTACCAGGCAGCACCGAGGCCGGGACATGAGCCCCATGTCCTTAGGAAGCCTCCTCCTTACAAAAAAGACCCCTTTTGTGCTTAGGATAGCCCAACAAGAGGATGTTAAGGCCAGAAAAATGAAAGTATGAAGGAGCATGAGCTGGTGGAGGGCAAAGCAGCTCAGGTCCTAAGAGGTGGGGGTAGGGAGCCAGGGGCAGTGAGGCCGGGAGATGGTCCCTGGATGGACTTAGAGGGTCTTGAAGGATGGCGAACGTAGTCCATGAGTCACTGCAGGGCTCAAAGATGTGGGGAAGGATCTGGCATGAACAGCTTGTGTGCCAAAAGCAGCCAGGGGAAGGAATAAATAGGCCAGAAAGATTTTCTCATTGATGCAGTAAACTCTCCAAACAAATCCTCAGAATTGTTCAACACCCCATAGGAAAACAGGCTGAGGATATTCTCCAAAAAGGAAACACAAACGGCTCATAAGTTTAAAAAAAAAAAATCAACCTTCAAAGTAATAAATAGTAATAAAAGCACATTTAAAACAAGATCCACGGCGCTGGGTGGCTCAGGTCATTGAGTGTCCAACTCTTGGTTTCGGCTCAGGTCATGATCTCAGAGTTGTGAGACTGAGTCCTGCATCAGGCTCTGCACTCAGTGGGGAGTCTGTTTGTGATTCTCTCTCTCCCTCTCCCCTACCCTACCCTCCGCTCTTGCACTCTCTCTTGCGCGCGCGTGCACGTGCTCACTCTAAAATAAATAATTTTTTAAAAATTTTGAAACAAGATTCCCCTTTGATCTACATTTCCCCAGGGGAGCAATGCTGTGGTGCCCCACCCAGATCCCTGTCCTTCTGTATGAGTACCCAAGGGCCCACCTCCAACACTACACCGCAGTTTCTCTCCCTGGGGGCTCTCTCTGGCTTTTAGGGTCCCCTTCCCTGTCTTTGTGGTTGTCTGGAGGCGAAGGGATATTAACACGACCTGGGAGCAGCCGGTCATGGACAGGGCAAGTGCTCAGAGAGGCCAGGACTTTGCTTCTCACTAAGGTGGGATAAGTCTGGCATCTTACATTGTCTCCCAGCATCAATGTAGAGATTCAGCTCCAGCCTCTCACAGGACAACAGCTTCTTGGAGGCCCTCACTCCAGGTCCCACTCCCCAACCCCATGTCAGGGCTTCCTTCACTTACCAAATAAGCTACTTGCCCTGGAATCCTTGCCTCAAGGGAACCCAAGCTTAGACAACCATGGAGTTGATGGAAACAGTCATGAAGACGTGCAAAGATCTAGCTACTGAGCTGGTCCATTTGGGCTCTTTTATAGGAGAAAATAAAAGTGAATCCACCCAGAAGTCTTGGTTAAACAAATCCTTCCATATCCATGCAATGATTACTTCCTGGCCACTAAAAACAAATTAAGTGTTATAGAAAAGTGTGGAGATGGGGCACCTGGGTGGCTCAGTGGTTGAACATCTGCCTTTAGCTCAGCTCATGATCCCGGGGTCCCGGGATCGAGGCCTGCATCAGGCTCCTTGCAGGGAGCCTGCTTCTCCCTCTGCCTCTGTCTCTGCCTCTCTCTGTGTCTTTCATGAAGGAGTAAATAAAATCTTAACAAAAAAAAAAAAAAGAAGAAGAAGAAAAGTGGGGGAGGACAGTCCTGGCAAAGTGATGTGAAAAAGAGTGTTAAAATATACCATATATATTTAGTATAGATGCAGTATTTTCTAAGTATATGCATTTTCCAAAATAGTAACTGTGGTTATTTCTGGGGAATATGACTACCAGACTTTTATATTCCTGTGTGTGTGTGTGCACCTCTGTATTTTTCTAATTTCTGTCATAAGCATGTATTATTTTTGTAATTAGCACACATCGTTTAACAACCAATAAATGCAACAACAATGAAGAGAAGAACACCTAAGCAATATGATTTGTATGAATTTATTAATGTTTCCAGTTGTGAAAAACATCAGAGAAAATACACTTGTGAGACAGTCTGGGCTTTTCTCAAATTGAGATCCATTTGGCACAAGCCACGATTATCCTCTTGAACACATCACTCATCAATTCTGTACATCATTCTTTTTCCCTAAAGTCAGAAATCACTGTTCTCAAAAGACCCTCTGTCATTCATTTATTTCATGTACAAGGCACTATGCCCTAAGGGAATAAACGTCTCCTTCTTTAAATTCACAAAGTGACATCTGTGAAGCATACGTTAGGACCTGCCGTCTCTGGTGAGGGAATTGATCACAAGTCTACAGAAGCCAGATGATGATGTTAGAACCATGCTTCCAGGTGGGGGCTTGGGGTGGAGCACCTCTGAAACCTGTGCCCCCAAACAGGCCTCACTTCCAAGTAAAAAAAAGTAATGCAAAGTGCAAGACGGACCCGTCCAACCCTCTTGGCAAGTCCTTTGAAGGATGACAACTGTAGTCCAGATTAAACACACTAGAGGGGCCAGAAAACATTCCAGTGTCTCTACCTGTTAGGGCGTGATCAGCAATTAGATTGTTTTTATTAAAAAAAAAAAAAAAAAAAAAAAACACTCTGGGGCATCTCACTCAGAGTTAAGTGTTCTCTAATAAGCAGAACAAGAATTTAACATCGCCTCTGGTTGCAACCTCAGGCCACGTCATTTCCCACCCACTTGTCAGTGTGCCTTGGATTTGTGAGGTTTCTTAACCCGTCCTTTTTTCCCAAAGCACTTCCGGCAGCCAAAGGCACAACATTTGTAAGTGATGAAGACAACCCCCAGCACCACGGCCAGGAGGAAGCCGATCACGTCCAAAGAGTGGTACTGGTACCAGGTGAGGTCGTGGGCTGCGGGACGCAGGTGGGGAGCCCCCTTGTGCCTCATGACGAACTCCACCCAGAACACAGCCAGGTCCAGGGGCTCGATGGGGCGGTCCTTGTGCAGCCTGGAGAGGTGCATGATGTTCTCCTTATAGCTAAACACAAAGACAGTTGTGTGAATGTCTGGAATGGTGGTCTCAGCGGAACACTCTCCCTTTAGGCTTGCTGTAGTTAAGCAGGCTACCAGATTTTGCAAACTTGGTAGAGGAAATGTGTTTCCATTATAGACAGAAAAGAAACACACACACATGCATGTACACACACACACATGCTAAATGGTCTTCACCTCTGAAATTTAAAAAAAAAATGTAGAAAGAAAACTAGAAGCCAAAATTATAATATTAAATTATTTGAACCTTGCTTCCTTTCCTCTTCTTTCTTTTTTCTTGGTATTTTTGTAGGAAATTAGATACTTTCTTTACAGTAAGAGATAGAAATAAAAGAAAAGGTTGTGTCAGAAATTAGTGTGTTTTCCTTTCAGGATTTTAAACACTCACATCTAGTCAAAGCAAAAGCGATTTCTAAGTGCCATCTCCAAGGTGGTGGCATACGTGGCTTTGGTGACACCTCACACCATCCAAGTACTAACTTTAGTGGGAGGCTGTGTCTACGCAGCCTGTTCAACAAAACAGATTTTTGTTGATTTTGGACAGTGTTGACAGCTGCATCGGAACATCCAAATCCAAACTGGATTGGATGCTTTGACTCTTAGTGGGGGCGCGCTAGGAAAAGAAACAGAAGGAGGGGGAGAGGGATTAAAAGGAAAAGGAGAAGAAAGACCAGAGTAAGACACTCTTATTCAGGAGTAATTATAACTGCTGTCTTTAAACAAACCTGTCATTATAGTTCAAGACATTATTTTATGTGATAATAATATTTGGCCATAAGTCACATTAAACATCTTCCTTTCATAGAAATCTTCTCTTAAACAAGAGAGATTTTCTAGAACTTTCATTCCTTCATCCACTATTCATTGAGCACCTGTTATGGCCTGGTTGCATCACCTGATGTTCGAAATCTTTCCTTTTGTCTTCGTTTTATGCCCCAGTTTGGAGTGTTGGGAACATGGAGATTCACAACTAGGCAGAGATGACTCCCAGGTAAATAAATGAAGTTTGCTGGTAACGTAAGCTGGTTGATGAATGTTTTTAAAAAAAATAAGAGAACTTTTACCAGGTCATTTTTAGGTTCCAGGTAGTCATCAATACCACTCGACAGAAGGTCAAAATTGTGCTACTAATATGAACCTCCGGAAGGAGTTTTGTCAGCAGTTGGAGACAAGTCAGGTTTTCACTGCATGGACTTTGGAGCAGCGTGGCCTGACGCCAACCTGGGCTGCCAGGAGACGCCCATCAGAATGGAGGGATGCCACCCGCTGCTCTGGGCGCGCTGGGCATTTACCCCAGGGGTTCTGTGGACTTTTCTTTCTCATCCATTGGCACCACATCCGTGAGCACCCCATGTCCCCCCCATTTCTCCTTGCCCAGGTTCACTGTGTCACCCTGTGCAATGTCTCCTCCCATCTGAAAACACTGCAGCCTTTTCACATCTGTCCTTCTGATTGATGTCTCTTTCAAAATGAAGCAACTATGGGTGAAGACTCCTGACACTCTCGTAGACACACACACATGCACAGGCATTCACACGTGCATGCACACTCATGCGTGTACACACATTATTAATTGTTGGACGAAGTCTAGCCCGGGCCATCACTTCTTCCCGGAAGGTCTTGGCCAGCCTCTTACTAGTGAACTTGACAGCAATGTGATAAATTTCATGTGCAGAGATCATTTGATCTGATGGCTTTTGCCTCTTGAATTGTTTTCAGAGTCACATTTGAGCAAACTTATCTTTACTTTTATTATAAGGCTTTGTCTGTGATATCCACAAGACCCCATCCCGATTTAGAAATCCCCATGAACAAAATTTCTCACGGGCTTCAGTGGTAGGCAGAGCTGCACTTCGAAGCACCTGGTTTATTTTTTATCTTATGGACACTATGCTTCTTGTAAGGAAATATTTCTCTCTTTGCAGGAACTTATAGATCAGATGTCTATCTGGTGACAATATTTTCTTAATAAATTGAAGTTTTAATCCTACCAAGGGAAATAGTATTTAAAATCATTTCACTGATAAGTCCCATAGGAATTAAAATATCCTTTTATAAACTGAACAATAATAATCCCCAAATCATCTTACTTATAAATTCGGTTTTTATGTACTTGTTTTCACATTTGAATATTTGTTGCGAATGAGATGGGCAAAATATGGGTAGTATTCCTCTGTATCTTTTCTCTTACCTTTTGTCATTGATGACAGCTTTTAGGGCATTTGCTAAATCTTCAGAAGTCATTTCCAGGACATTCAAGGTCACTCCAGCCCCCCGAGTCTCCATGCGCTTCGCATTGTCCATCTGATCACCAAACAAGGGCAGCATCACCATTGGAACGCCGTTGCATATTCCCTCATATATGCCATGGGAGCCAGAATGTGTGATAAAGGCGCGAGCCTTCGGGTGACCTGAGAGGCAAAGCAGGGAGGGATGAGAGTGGTCAAGCCACCGAGTTTCACAGTCTGACACCATCTAGGTTCTGAAAGCACTCTAAGGACCCAGTGCCACCCACGCGTGGCTCCTGCAGAAGTCTGCAGAGGAGACTGTGGGCTGAGATGCCCCACTGGGTAAAAAGCTATGTAGGATACTTTGGCCATAATAGTTTCCAGCTAAACAGTCCTTGAGAACAGCCATACGCAAGCCACTTTCTTAATTTCACTTGGGTTTGACCTATGCACCAAATCCTGCCCACATACCAAGCAGATCATTCTGGGGCAGCCACTTGACAAGTATTGTATTCTTTGAAAGATTCGGTGGTGGAGTGCCAGTATAACGCCACAGGACCTTGAAGAGACAAAAACAGAATTTAAAGAACACAATAATTCAAAAACATCTGCCGTGATAGTGATAGCTAGAATGTGGAGTCCTCTGAATGAACATAAACTGGGCAAGGGTGGAAAGTGTAGCAGCTGGGAAGGCCTCTGGGGACTGGTAACATTCTGTGTATTTGTGCAAATTCATCAAACTGTACATTTATAATTTTTGTGATTTTCTGCACTTCAAGGGGAAGTTTACTTAATAAAGTGAATGAATGTAGAATTACAGAAGCAGAAATATAAGAAATGAATCCAGTGTCCTGACCAGTAGCTTTTTGCAGAAGTACTCCTATGTAATACAAAGAAACACTATCCTGTTCACTATCCTATTCATTTTATCTTTAAAATAAATTCCCCTTGGAGGGGCCTGGCTAGCTCAGTCAGTAGAGCATGCAGCTCTTGATCTCAGGATTGTAAATTCAAGCTCCAGACTGGGTATAGAGACAGCTTAAAAAAATAAAATCTTTAAAAATAAATCAATGAAATGAAATGAAATTAATTCTCCTTAGTACACTTTTGAATTTCTTAGAGAAAATAAGACCTCCAAGTGAAGTAGACAAGTTTCACAGAGTAGTTGAGTGTGACATGGCAAACAGAACTTTAGATTAATAATTGAGAAGTGGCAGGGAAACCTAAAGTCCAACTAGTAGGATTTAGCATTGATACTAGAAGTCTGGTGTTCCAACCCTTGTGAAGATAGAATCATATGGAAGCTTCTTACCGTCTGAGGTATTTTGCCCAAAGCATCAGCAATCTCCATAGCTTTCTTCTCAGGAATATCTGATACCATGGAGCCCAAAGAGAAAACCACAATTCCATGTTCTCCAGAAGCATTAACATAGGCTTCAAATTCCTAGAACCATAAGAGAAATTTCCAGTTAAGTTTTTTCTCCTCTTCTTTGGGAACTGCATACATTCAGCTATAAATCAGATCTCTTCATCTTAAGAATGTGATTAAAGGTGTGTGTGTGTGTGTGTGTGTGTGTGTGTGTGTTAGAGGCATAAAATATTAGTTCATATTACACCCTTCCTTACTTCCTTCCAAAGGGGGAAGGCTTCTTGCATATTGGGTTGTCTCCTGGGTCCTTCTTTGAGACTCAGAATCCAGGTAGCAGGCTAATTTTCCAAGGAAAAGCAGAGATAAAACCAGATCCACTTCTCAGGGGCTTCAAGCTGCTGGGAGGGTCTTGGGATAAAGCAGGCTTTTGGGGAGACTAAAGGAGAGAGCAGAAGGTAGTACAGAAGGAAGGGGGAAAGATGAATGAGCATCACAGAGAAGGGAGAGTGCTATTTAGCAGATCGATGAAGAGAGACCCTGAGAGGGAGGAAAGGTGTCCAAGGAGGATTTCAGAAAGCTTTCTGCAGACTCTAAAACTCTTGCACCGCACATTTAGGAAAATCTATAGTAAAGATGTGTATTACTTTCCAAGGCTTCTGGAATATTCCTTTTATGTGGAAAGAACAGATGGAGCCTAAGCAGAAAGCTGCAAATAATGTTGTGGATGAGGCTCATGGTTAAGGAAAAACCTCAAAAAAAAAAAAAAAAAAAAAAAAAAACAACAACAACAAAAAAGGAGAAACCTCAAAATAGCCAAGACAGCCTGTAACAATTCTTGCTTCCCCACAGCCTATAGCAGAGTCTTCCATATGGCAGCCAATACATTGGGGTGATTAGGGATCATATTCATCTCAACTCAGTGCTGAAACTTAACCAGTCAACCTGGAAATTTCCTACCTTGCCTGGAGAAGAGCTTTCTGAAGAGTGTACGTCAACTTGCCTGCCTTAGCAAGAACATGCAGAAAGATAACTGAATCTTTCTTTGCTGGCTTCATAAAGCACTGCAAAAAGCAAAATATTTCTCCCTAGGTATGAGAGATATAAAACTGGACCGAAAACCTTGCCAAGGGTGCTCCAGGATCTGAGCCCCTTCTGCAGAGCTCAGAGAGGGGACAAAGGGCACGCCAGCAAACCCTGAGTACCAAAGCCACCAGCGGGAAGGATAAACGCAAGCAGTGAGTCTCAACCCACCCAGCACATGATCCCCACAGAATATTCCTGTCCCATTCCAGAAGCTGATCCCCTCTAGCAATATACCCATCAGCGTCACCAAAGGAAGATTGCAAGTATGAGGCCACTCTGACTCCTCCAACCAAGACCACCACTGGGCATTATAGCTTTGGCTAGGTAAGCTCAAGACAAAGCAATGGGGCTTGTTTCTGAAGAAACTTCTGGGCCAGATGACCCAAGAAATAAGGAACGAACTGTGAGTGCTTTTCTACTCAATAATGAAACAACTACTAGAAAATGGACAACCCGTGTTTCCCTCGGATGAAGCAGGAGGATGGGATCTTTGGAAGTGTCTGTATATAAAGGCTGAGAGATAGTGATGGCAGGGACCCCACTAGTAAGTACAGATCACAGATTATGACCTATCAAGCCTCTACCCCTAAAGTAATGAGAAAGAGACGTTAGAGATGGATGTCGGACAAAAGCTCTGAGAGGAAG
This sequence comes from Canis lupus dingo, assembly GCF_003254725.2. Taxonomy (NCBI): domain Eukaryota; kingdom Metazoa; phylum Chordata; class Mammalia; order Carnivora; family Canidae; genus Canis; species Canis lupus. The sequence goes on along the minus strand of NC_064267.1, from coordinate 45,329,237 downwards.
CAACAAAAAGATAATGCAATTAGAAGAACAGCAGCATTAGCTGCAGTGTAGAAACAGGAGAATCTGAAGGCAAAAGTGGTGGCTGTGTCCCCAGGAAGAGAGGAAGGAAGCCGCCAGACTCAACCCTCAGCAATAATCTCAGCCCAGCCTGATCTGGCCTTCAAAGCCAACTCCAGAATACTATGGTCTTCAGGAAACATACATACACACTCACACATACACACACAGGCACACGCTGGCATGCACACACAGAGTGGCAATTCCACGCAGAGGAAATAGAGCATGGTGTGAGTGTGGCCATTTTCCCCCAACTGTAGGTTATTAATGATCTAATTAACTCCCCTAGAGTCTCCCAAATGATTTTATACGTTTCCCAAGAATGCCAAGGACATTCATGGGACTGTGGGATGTGGTGGGGTTTGCCCAGAACGGAGCAGTTTCCTGAGATATGAGACTTTCAGTCCTGTTCAAACCAGAACGCTGGCCACCCCAGGTGTGAGATGCAGAGGACTTCCCCCAGGGCTCAGCACACATGATTTTAAGAGACTTCTTTTAAGTTTGGTTCAGAGCATGACCAGCAGAGCCCAAATACTGCCCAGCCCTCTTCAGGAATGAGTGCCCTGCCTGGTCCACTCCCACCAGCTCTCTTCGAGGCCTTCTGGCTCCCAGCAGCTGTGTCCCAGCCTTCTCCACTGGGCTCGTCTGAAAGGTCAGGGCAGCCAGCATCATCGTCCCCATCACCACACTGCATTTTTGGTCTATGGCAAAAATATCCTAAGGATGGTTTTTCTGAAGTCCTTCCTCCCTGGGATTCCATACCACATCCTTCTCTCCTGTGAAAGGACAGCTCATCTCCAAGTACCTTTTGAGTTCTTTCTCCTGAGTGAAGGTAAACAGCTTACCTCACTTCCTAGGACCTTCCCTCCTTCATGAAACCCACTCTTACTTTTACCATGTCTACAAAGCATCACGTCTGATTTCCCCTCCTTGCACACTCTCCCACACCCAGTCAGCACCCAGCAGGGTGTGATTATCATAAAATGGAAACCACAGGTCAATAAATACCCAAAGTTACATGGCAAGATTAAAGTTTAAATGTCATGAAAGTTCATCTACAGATTACAGGAGGGCAAACTGCAGAGACTGTGTTGTCATAGCCAACGCCTCTTCTGGTATTCAATAACAGCGAAGTCCACACTCTACTTGGCACAATGTCCCTAAGCCTGGCCCTGACTTCACAGACTCTAGAGTAGCCAAAGAGTGAAGCGACAGGTTAATGCCCTCGATTTCCCCACCTCTTACCCCCTTCCAAAAAGAACAAGGCCTCCCCTCTGAAGTGAAAGCACTTGCCCACCCCATTGAAACCTTTAACACAGGTCCTAACTTTTGCTGGGAATTTAGTATTTTGAGTTCCAGGCTTTTATTAGATTTTCTCTTCCCAAATGTCTTTTGTTTTTCAAAATCCTTGGTAAGCACTTAGCATGTTGGAAAACTATTGCTTTATTACTACACATTTAGAGCCACCAACAAAGACTGCAAGCTTCCCTGCTCACCAGTCTTTCTTCTCCTCACCATCGTCAAGTCAAGATGATATCCATCTCCAAATCCCAGCATGTCCACCAAGCTGGTCTCTCACCCTGAGCAGGGAAGGACATCTTGGAGTTCCCGAGTTTCATTCCTTTGCTCTCAGTGTTATTCTATCTTTTGTCTGTCAGGCATCCCAGACATGCCCCACACCAGGTGTGCTTTCCATATGGACTCTCCTTATTAACTAACTATTGTATCTCTATTCTTGAAGTTCAGGATTTTGACCAAAAGCATTGGGACCAGGCTGGTCTCCACTAGAGGAATGGAAGTATAGAAGAGCATTTATTTATTTTTTTTAATAAATTTATTTTTTTTGTTGGTGTTCAATTTGCCAACATATAGAATAACACCCAGTGCTCATCCCATCAAGTGCCCCCGTCAGTGCCCGTCACCCAGTCACCCCCAACCCCCGTCCACCTCCCCTTCCATGACCCCTGGTTCGTTTCCCAGAGTTAGGAGTCTCTCATGCATTTCAAAAAGGGGAAAAAAGATAATCAACAACTAGCCAAAACAGCAAAAATTAGGAAAAGGGAAAATGGCCAAGTAAAATAAAAATAAACTGGAAAAGTTAGAATCAAATCTCTGAATTGTTAAATTAATTGCAAACAGGCAAAATTCTCCCAAGGTTAAAAATATCAACTCCACGTTGTTTAAAAAGAAAAAAAAGAAAAAAAAAAAAGCTTGAAGACAAAGGGGTACCAAAGAGGCACTAGAGAAATGTAAACAAGATAGTGCAGGAATGGTAATGTTAATATAAAAAAACTGGAATTTCAAATTAAAAATATTAAGTAGGGCAAAGAGGGTTATTGTCCAGTAAGGTTTATAAAGACATTTCCACTCCCAGGCTTGCTTGCACCAAGTAAGGCAGCAACCAATACATAATCATGACAACTCACCACTTAGACAAATTCCGGGGGGGGGGGAATATATTAATAAATCATGCCAAAACTATAAAATTGAGGAAGACCATTGATAAAGTTCTGTAGTCCCTCCCAGTAAGTAAACTAAAATAAAGAAGAAAATCATGGAAATAAATGAAGACTACTTGCCAAAAAACAATGGCAAACATAATACAAAATGATGAAATGAAAATCAATCTTTTTTTTAAAGATTTTATTTATTTATTCATGAGAGACAGAGAGAGAGGCAGAGACACAGGCAGAGGGAGAAGCAGGCTCCTCTCAGGGAGCCCGACACGGACCCAGGATCACACCCTGAGCTGAAGGTAGATGCTCAACTGCTGAGCTACCCAGGTGTCCCAAAAATCAATCTTCATTACAATCAGGAGCAAGACAAGAATCCTTGCGACTGCCAAAATTATTCAATTGTTTTTAGAGATTCCAGTGACTTCAATAAGACCAATACCTGGCATGGAGTTTAGAACAGAAGAAACCATATTTTCTTTATGGATGAAAGTCTACATGTTAATTTGGTTTTTTTTAAAGGATGAAATCAATATTTTGATTAGGCCGAATTTTGATTTGGGACTGAATAGGGAGAAGATAACCAGCTACGAACAGAAATGGAAATCTATCACATTCACATTAGTAACAAAAAAAAAAGTGAAAAAAAAAGTGTAAAATACTTAAGAAAAACCAAACAAGAAAGGAACAGAACAAATATGAAGAAAACTACAAAGGACTTAACCTCTGATAAGGTAATATTTGAAGTAACAACAAAAAGAGCAAGACCCGGTACACAAACTTCAGTGTTCTTCCCAGGGAACTAGATCATGTGGCTAACAGAATGCCCTGTGGCACATAAATGCCATGCAACATGGAACAGTTAAAAAAATAGATATAATATTTAGAACCGAAACCACATCCATGACATATTGATAGGTGAGCAATGGGGATACATTATTACCTTTTTTTGTAAAGCAGACAGCAAAAACTTCTATACAATTACATGTTGTAAAAGTATAAGGCGATTGTAATTGTAAAAGGTGGTTACCGCCTATCTGGTGACTAGCCCTCAGTTCATACCCTTTTGTGGTTTTTGTTCATTCCTTTAACAAATATTTGGTAAGTACCGATTATATGCCCAAGACGCTGACGTTTACGAGGCACCAATCACGTGCAGACCCATCGCCGGGCCTTAAGGGTGAAGCAACAGGCAGCAGTGGTCCCTGCCCCCACATCTATGAAAGAGACGGTCAATAAACAATGATCTTTTAAATGAGATGATCACAGTACTTGATGTGCTAGGAAGGAAAGAGCACAGGATCCTATCTTAGAGAGGACTCCCTGAGGAAGTGACATTGCAGCTGATCTGGAAAATAAGAAGATAGCCACCTCACAAATTCAGGCACAGCATCTCAGAAGGATGGAACATCAAGGGTCCTGAACTGGGAAACAGTTTGGAATGTCCCAGGAATAGAAACAAGGCCAGTGTCGCCGAGGGTATCGTGCAGATTTATAAGCAGGCCCTCCTATTTCGAATGGAATTTCTATCATGCATGCACATCTCCAAAGTTTTAAATTTCAAAGTAAATATGAAACACAATTGTTTTCACTTGGATCCTATAATAATGATGCCAAAAAGTATTTCTCTTTAATTCCACTCTAACTGGGACATGCTGACTAGCTCTCTTTCCTTTGATCTATGATGTGATCACTGGTTTGGTAATATTTCACCTTCTCCTACATTGGAAAGTTGATTATTACTGGTATTCTATAACGTGAGGTTCTCTCATTTGGCTTTCTAAAAAATCAACACCATCTCCTTTCTTAACCTGATCTCTCCATCAGACATATACTTCTCCAACAGGCCATGGATTATCAGAATCTTATTGGTGGGAGATCTGCTGGGGTCACTAGATCTCTCTTCACATTATGAGGGAGGAATCAGAGCCCCACAAAGGGGATCTAGTCATGCGGTAATGGGGTGGAAGCACCCACACAACACTGGATTTCTCACAGGGTGTTTTTCCTGCCCTTCAAAGTTTCTCCTTGCCATGGCAATGACGTGATCATTTAAAATGTGAAAAAAATAAAAAATAAAATAAAATGTGAATCACATTGGAGTCACTCTGGGAATAAGATTCAGTACTCTCTGAGGGTGATGACAATCCCTTAGTAGGAGCCAGACTCAGCACCTGCAAAGTGCCTAGGCTACCAGTGGATCCTCAACTGATATTTGAAAAATAAATGAATGAATGCCCACTGATATGTCACCTCCTTGGAGAATCCTTTCCAACTCCCCATCTGACAGAGATCCTCCTGTTATTCTCTATTCCCTCCATTGCGACTCGGAAAAGGATGTGAATGCTACTTTTTTGCATATCTCAAATTCTGTATGGGAAAAACTTAACTTAAAAGCATTGCAGGGAATGAAACTCAGGACCTTTCTGCCCAATGCCAGAATCTGACTGTCTAATGTTTGCTTATTAGAAGAGAAAAGACCGTAGAAGCCAGCTTCCTATCAGAATATCTAGCAACTGTATCTTTAACCAGAAACATAAAGGTTACTTTCCCCACCAGGACCCATAGATGTCGAAGAATTATTTCAGCAATCTTTTTTTTTTTTTTTTTTTTTTTATTTCAGCAATCTTGACCCTTGTGTGCCTGACCCAATCAAGCGTAAGGTGCATACTACAGATTTGTGTTCTCTGCAAGGATCCCTACAATCATTGTTCTGTGCTTATGGCAATTATCCTTTGCTTCATCTAACTGATTACTATTCACTGGAACACACAGAATAAAATGCCCAAAGTATACTTTCCTAAAGTGTCCTATACAAAGAAATAAACCCAGAAGAGGATGCCAAAGACAGATATAGGAACACCTAGGTGGCTCAGTGGTTGAGCGTCTGTCTTCGGTTCAGGGCGTGATCCCAGAATCCCGGGATTCAGTCCTACATCGGGCTCCCTGTGAGGAGCCTGGTTCTCCCTCTGCCTATGTCTCTGTCTCTCTCTCTGTATGTCTCATGAATAAATAAATAAAATCTTTTTTTAAAAAAAAGGATATAAATTACAACCCAGACTCAGGAGATTTGTAATGTAGAAACTAACGAAAGAGGGCATTTGAGACTAGTTCAGCATGTATCGGGGGCAAGTTCATCCATCCAAAGTACTTGCGAGGATATAGGCTTGTAAAGTTCCCCCTCAAATACACACCTTGGATAGTGGGTTTTTGCTGGCACAGTTGATCCCACCAACAAAAACCATGCTGGGCATGATGGGCCTGGAGTAATCCTTGACAAAGTCACCTTTGAGAAGCCAGATGGATGCAGAGCCCATAAGTTCCTGGACTGTCACATCTTTCTGAAGGACTTCCGAGGCAAGTGGTTCATATGGGGAGTAAACCACATTGCACAAAAAGCTCTCGGACAAGAAAATGAGCATGTTCTTCACCCGCTGTAGGAAGGTCATGTGATCTGAGTTAAGGGACAGAGCCCTGGGCACATAGGATGGTGGGTTGGGGCACTGGGTACCTTGAAAATCTAGGCTGCATGGCAGTGCGTGCAAGAAGAACACAGCAGGGAGGGCCAGGTACAGGGCCACGATGGGACCGCAAGGAAGGAAGGGGTCCGTCAACACAGCATCGAAGCTGCTCTCTGCCAGCGAGGCCATCAGCTCCTTGTTATGCAGTAAATGGGAGCAAGCAGACAAAAGCAGAGCCGAGTCCTCCTTGACCTTCTTGTACGTTTTGATCACACGCCGCAGCAAAGGCACATTCTCAAAAACACCGCGCCCGAGGCTGGTAAAAGTGGCTTCCACGTCCTCCCTTCGGAATGGCACAGGGTACCTCTTCAGGGTGTAAAATGCTGCTCCTTTGATGTACACAGAAGCCTCGGAAGCTATCACCACTACCTCATGTCCCCTCTGGTGCAACTGCTTGACGACCCCGAGCATGCTCAGCCAGTGGCTGCCATCCACGGGGATCAACAGCAGCTTCCCACCCTGGGACACAGGGGCACTCAAGGCGCACAGCAGCAGGCCCAGGACCAGCGGACGTGGCCCCGGGGCCTCTGCTGCCATGGTGCCCTTGTCTTTGCTACCAAGACTCTCTCCTACCAAGAGTTTGCCCTCTCCTACTTCGTGTTGCAAGAACCAATCCATACTCAAAGTTAATGGTTGATCGTGTCACATGACCATAGTTATTCGCCAGCTGAAGATAAGTAGGAAGTTCACCTTTAGAGCTAGCTAACCAGGGCAGAGCTTTACTAGGTTCCTTTTTTTGTCCCCCAAGTATTTTTATGTTTTATTTATTTACTCTGAAGTTTTTAACTCCAGTTAGTTTAACACACAGTGTAATATTAGTTGCAAGTGTACAGTATGATGATTCACCACTCCCGTACATCACTTGGTGCGCACCCCGACAAGCGTACTAGCGTTCTTGACAGGCAACCACAGTTTAACTGGGGGAATTCTTTACCAACCACTGAAATCACATTCTTGATGGGCCAGAGAAGGGAAAACAGCTCCAGCACCTTTGAATGCATGAAATGAGTATTTCCATGGACCAAGAGGGGAGAAAAAAGGCTATGTGGTGATAAATTCGACTTCTTTTTCAGGATATGAAATAGAAAGCAGAATATACCGTTTAGAAAGAGAACAACATGCCGCTGTAAGCCTACTTTTGGCCCATGGCAGCCTTGCAGGATGTCCTTCTCCACCGGTCGCCACCAAGGACTCTGCCCAACGCTGCATCATTTTGATGCACTCATCCAACAAAATACTTATTGAGATGGCGCCGGCCCTGGGGATGCCAACAAAGACTGCCACAGATGAGCCTCCCGCCTCCCCAGAACTCAAGCTCCATCAGAAGAGACAGACTGACAATGTAAACAGATAAAGGCGTGTCAGAGGCTGTGGAACATGCCAAGAAGGAGATGAACGCTGCTGGCTAGTAAATTGCGGGAAGGGAACCCCACTTGAGCGCGCATGCACAGAAGGCCTCTCGCAGAACAGGTGCATTCTCTCAGACCGGCAACAGAGAGAGCAGACACTGAGAAATTCTGATGACCCGGTTGAAGCAAAGGGGAAAAGTGAACAAAACCAATAAGAACATATATGTCTTTAGTATGTCCTAGGAGCCAAGCATGGTGCTAAGCGCTTTACAACACATCTTATGGAATCCCCTAAAGGCAGATAACGTTATTCCCACATTACAAAGGAAGACACTGAGGCTCAGAGAGACAATACGACCTGCCAGAGTCCTGCATTTACTAAGTGACAGAGCCAAGATGCAGGCCCTAAGTGTCAGAGCATGATGACCCTGCTCTTGACCACAATTCCCCATGGCCTCTAGCAGTATCCAGCTCTTATGGCCAGGTTTGAAATTTACAGCCAACTAGGAACCAGAAGTAAAACAGTGACCCTCACAGTCACTACCCAAACTAAATGGGGAGAGATGGTGGGACTTTGGGACCAAGTAGAATGTGCTCACACAGTAATACCCAGCCCTGGCTGGTGCCCCAAAAGATCAAGTGAAGGGCCAGGGAGCGACTATGGTAGTCACAAACAGGAATACCCCTCCCAAAGAAAAGGCAAATGTGAGCATAGACAGATGAGAGCACAGATCCCAAGATTTTGATCATGGACATCGCTGGCCACCCATATTTAGGGACCTGTTAGGAAGATCATGGAGAAACTGCTAACTTTAAGGTTTTAATGTCCTGTGACGCATGTTCATAGGGCCTCCTTCATTCTGGTACTGACAGTCCCTTTTCCCCATACCACCCCTTCCTCCACAGACCTCCAGTCTTGTATGTGCTTATATATGGGTGCACGCACACACACATGGTCAAACACACATGCACTCTGAAGCTCCCCACCCACAGCACCCCCTCTCCACTCTAAGCATGTTCCATTCTCCTGGACTAAGATTCTGGGTGGGTAGAAAAGGAGGCAGCAATGCTTTGACTCACTGGTATGCCCCTATCTGCAATTCTGAAATTCATAGTCCAGTTTAAACATTAAGGGCAATAATTCTTCTGAACTCTCAATGTCATAAGAGTTCATCTGTAAATTACCCAGAGCAAAAGGGCGGTAAACACAGATAATCACCACCACGATGATTTTTTTTATTTTCCTGTATCACATAGAGCCTCAGGACTTTATGAGGCTTCTGCATACCTGGACGGTTTGGGACACGACTCTGCCCTTACAAAGCAGGCTTTCAGCACAGATGCCAGTCCATGGTTTTGAAGACAGTAAGCACTCAGTAAATGTTTTTGTATCTATATGACTTCCCTTCTCCTTTGCTGTGGACCCCATATCCAGGCAAGCGAGTGCTTAATCCACTGTCTCTGAAACCCAGCTGCCATAGTCTTGTTTCCGGGCCTCAGACTCCCAGGGCCTCCAACTCCCATCTATCCTTGCTAAGTTCCAGCATCAGCTGCGCCCTGCACTATCCCACCCCATCACCATCCATGAAGCATTGGTCAACAGCTTCCTAGGACCCAGAATAAGACGTAGCCTTGCCCGCAAAATTCCTTAGGATGGACTTTCGGCCCACCTGTCTGAGCTCATTCCTCCTCTCCAGTCCTTTCACCTCGACCCATGCTTCCAACTTTCCCTCCACTCATTCTGAATCACTTGACCTTCCCCAAACATGCCCTTCCCACGTTGCTTTATTCACGCTAGACCCTACTCCCAATCTACTCCCTATTACTGTTTATTGCGTGATTATAAGGTGCCAGCTCCAGGATTGAACTCCGTCCCTCAAGGTAACATAAAGTTAGCTCTGGTGACATAGAGTGCCTTACTGAATCTACTACCCTTTATGATGAAATATTACAGAGTTCACTGGTTAATCATTTTCCTCCTAGAACTAAATGACCTTTATTGGTATTGCCTTGCCATATACCAAAGCAAAAAATATAGTGTCAGAGAATAAGAAGAAAGTAGAGAGAGGTCAGATGTCCAAACACACCAAAAAGAAAGATCATGGTATAGCAGTTTTAGTGGAAATAATCACTGCACCCAGGTTGACCCACAGCACTATAAACATGGCCATCAAGTCTTGGTCATTTTGATACACTAGACCAGGAGTTCTCAAACTCTGGGCCAGGACACCCTTGGTATACCCAAGAAATTTTTTAGGGGAATTTTTCAAAGTCAAAACTATTTCCATAATGATATTTGGCTTTTTCACTCACATGCTCTCTTACAGGTGCAGTGGAGTTTCTCAGTGGCCTCATCACCCATGATAGATTGACTGCAGAAGCAAAGAGAAGAATCCCGTTCTCTTGTCTTAAACCACAGAGATGAGGAAGAAAAAACGTAATATGATGCCATCCTTCACCGATTTTTTTGTTTTGGAAAAGTGATTTGGGGGCACCTGTGTGGCTTAGTCAACGAAGCACAGGATTCTTGATTCCTGCTGGGGTCATGAGGTCAGAGGCCTGAGACCTAGCCCCATGCAGGCTCCACAATCAGAGAGGAGTCTGCTTGGGATTCTTTCCCTCTCCCTCATCGTATACTCTTCCCTATCCCTTGCTCCCTTGCACATGCACGCTCTCTAAAATAAATAAATAAATCTTTTTTTTTTTTTTTGGAAAAAGTTATTTTCCCATAAAAATAGGAGTCCTGTTAGCATGTAATGGCTTCATTGCTTTTAAACTGATGGATTTTTCGATTGCTTTCATTTCTAATGGAATAAGAAGTACTGACAGATACAACCTACACTAAAAAAAAAGAAAAAGAAAAAAAAAGAAAGGGCAGCCCCGGTGGCTTAGCGGTTTAGCGCCACCTTCAGCCCAGGGTGTGATCCTGGACACTCGGGATCGAGTCCCACATCAGGCTCCCCGCATGGAGACTGCTTCTCTCTCTGTCTCTCTGTATCTCTAATAAATAAATAATCTTTTTTTTTTTTTAAAGGTTTTATTTATTTATTCATGAGAGACACAGAGACAGAGAGAGGCAGAGACACAGGCAGAGGGAGAAACAGGCTCCATGCACCGGGAGCCCGACGTGGGATTCGATCCCGGGTCTCCAGGATCGCACCCTGGGCCAAAGGCAGGCGCCAAACCGCTGCGCCACCCAGGGATCCCTAAATAAATAATCTTAAAAAAAAAAAAAAAAAAAAAAAAGCAAAAGGGTCCTGAAGCCAAAAACCCAGAGAACTGCTGTTCTGGACAAATGATGGGGCGGGCTGTCCAGAAGAAACGCGCCCCATCACTCTGCCCCACGGGCTGAGGGTGAGCCTGAGGAAAGCCTGCTTTAGCAAAATCGGTCTCCCTCCATGCCAGGGCCCAGCGCGGGAGCGGGGCCCTAGTCCCTGCTAATTTCCTCTTTTTTCTGCGGGGGATTTGCAGATCGCAGCCCACCCCCCCCATTCCCCACAGCGCGCGAGGGCCGGGTGGGCGGGGCCAGAGAGAAGGCGGGGCCTCAGTGGGCGGGGCGTCCGCGGCCGTGCGAGACACGTGACAGAGAGCCCAGAGGAGCGGCGAGCCTCGCCCGCAGTGCATTCTGGGTAAGGCGTCGACCAATGAGATGCGAGCTACGTCACAAAGGCGCCCGCTCCGGGTGTCGCCCCGCAGTCGGGCCCGCGCCACGGAGGAGCCACCGGGGGTGCCGCGTGTCGTGCGGGTGGCCCGCGGGCCGAGCCGGGGGCTGTCCGACATGGTGGACTACTACGAGGTGCTGGGCGTGCCCCGCCGGGCGTCGGCCGAGGCCATCAAGAAGGCGTACCGCAAGCTGGCGCTCAGGTGGCACCCCGACAAAAACCCTGAGAACAAGGAGGAGGCGGAGAGGCGGTTCAAGCAAGTGGCCCAGGCCTACGAGGTGCTGTCGGACGCCCGGAAGAGGGACGTGTACGACCGGTACGGCGAGGCGGGAGTGGAGGGCGGCGGCGGCAGCGGGCCCTGCCACGACCCCTTCGAGTACGTCTTCACCTTCCGCGACCCGGCCGAGGTCTTCAGGGAGTTCTTCGGGGGCCAAGACCCGTTTTCTGCCTTCGACTTCTTCGGAGACCCGCTGGAGAGCGTCGTGGGCGGGCGAAGGAGCTCCCGGGGCGGCGGCGGCGGCAGGGGGACCGTCCCCTTCTTCTCCGCCTTCAGTGAATTTCCAGCATTCGGGGGAGGTTTTTCCTCTTTGGATACGGGATTCAGTTCCCTGGGGAACGGAGGCCTGTCTTCCTTCTCCATGTCCTACGGTAGCGGCGGGACGGGCAACTTCAAATCCGTGTCGACTTCCACCGAAATCGTTAATGGCAAGAAGATCACCACCAAGAGAACCGTCGAGAATGGCCAAGAACGGGTGGAGGTGGAGGAAGACGGAGAGTTGAAGTCCCTGGTGATAAATGGCAAAGAGCAGTTGCTGCGCCTTGACACCAAGTGATTTCCAGTCCACGTTTCATTTTAGAGCACGTTGTGTGGAATAGCAGGACTTTGGTTTTTTGTTTGGTTCGGTTTTGTTTTGTTGGCTTTTTTTTTTTTTTTCTGGAAGATTTCAAGTGAACTCTACTTTCAGAACAGCTGTACTCAAGAATTTATAAACAGTTCGTGCCAGTGCCTATTTGTCATTATTGTTGGGACCACACGAATAGGACCTCCGTTTGTTTGTCTCTAAGACGGTTGCAAATACCTGTAGGCACTTTGCTATATATTAAACATAATCCCGAGGCAGACGGTGACTGTTTCCTAGTATTAGGACAGAATGTTTCCAGCACCTTGAACCTTGTCTTTCCATCGTGTTTGAAATGAGAGCCAGGTAATTTGCTCTGAAGGTAACATTGCCAAGATAAATGGTCTTACTTCAGTTTTTCTTCTCCAACACATGGTGGTAAAAGGTATGAATATAGTAATATTTCTGGCTTCAGGATGGTTTTTAGCCCCACATAAATGCTGGTGACTACTGAGAGTTTTCCGTTGAAATATAATATTAAGCCTACACCTTTTTTAAAAACAGGGAAACCTGGCAAAGTGGGTGTATTCATTTCCTATGGCTCCTGTAACGAATTACCACAGATTCGGTGGCTTAAATCAATGCAGATTTATTCTCTTGATGATCTGGACGTCAGAAGTCTGAAATCCCCATCCAGTGGACTGAAGTCGGTGTAAGCAGGAACATGTTTCCTCTAAAGGCTTAGGCAAAATGCTTAAGTGAATCCCTCACGGTTACACGATTAGTTAATAGCATCCTGAGGATTTTATTCAGGTCACTTAAGAAACAAACAGTGGTAGTGATGACTCAAAACAATACAAATCCAGTTGCTAGCCCATACCCAACTTAGTTGTATGACTATTGATGGAAGTGTGGGAAGTGTTTCCCTGAGGCTACACGAAACTATCCCATCGCCATGCACAGGATGTTTCTTGTCTCAAATTAAGTTGACAAAAGCTAAGAATATTGGAAAGCTTGGATTACTGATTGGGTGAGGCAATATACGTCTGAAAGAGTAAATTTCTGTTGGCACAGTTTATACCCACAGTGAAAACCATTTTGGCCATGGTTGCCTTGGGATAGTCCATCACAAAGTGTGCCATCCTCCTTGGTCATGTCTAAGGAGAAGTTTGCATGAGGCATGGGAGCAAAAAAGCAACTGAACTGAACAGACTAAAAATGCAGCATAGTTGTAATTCTTTACAGGAAGGTCATGTGACCTGAGCACAGCAGTAACTAGGAATGTATGATGTTGAGTTTGGTCCCAGTAGAGCCCAGTCCCCATGGAATGGCATGTGAACAATTCACAGCAGGAACGTAGGATTCAGCCACTACTGTCCCACAGGGTACACAGTCTGTTAAAACTAAATCAAATGGTCACTGAGGTACCCAGGCAGTGCTTCTCGCCCACTAACTGTACAAGAAGTAACAATAAAACAGACTACACCAGGGCTTTTAAAAAATGAGTTCATTTGCTTGCCAGGCTAGGGAACTTATACCAGTGAAGATACTCAAGAGTTGTTGGTGGAGAGGGAAGGAGGAGCAGGGAGAGAAGAGATGTCAAGAGTTTTGAAGTCATAGAAAAGGGTGCACGTTTTCATGATGGTTATGCCAATTAAGGGTTAAAAAATGCCACTTTGTATAGGACAGACCAAGTGCATTTGTGCCTATACAATCAGTTAGCATGTCTCCATTGGTCAGAAAAGTCTTTAGTTGGGTCCAGTAAGAGTGGCAATCGGGCTACACACAGGTCATGGATTTAACGGCTCTAGTGGAAGCAACCCACAAGTCAGTGGATGACTGTATAAGCAAAATGTGCTCAATCCGTATGATGGAATATTATTCAGCCTTAAAAAGTAAGGAAATTCTGACACGCTGCAACATGAATGCGCCTTGAGGATATTAGGTGAAGTGAAATAAGTCAGTTGAAAAAAGACAAATACTATATGATTCCATTTATATAAGGTACCTAGAGTGGTCAAGTTCATGAAGACGAAGTAGAATGGTGGTTGCCAGGGGTTTTAACAGCATTTGTTGAAGGCACACAACATTTAGTTATAGATCTGGATTAGTGCTGCTAAGTGGAAAGTTTCCCTTTTACATAAATGTAAAATATTTAAAGAATTTTCAAAACTGAAAACCTCTTTTAAAAAATGTCAGCGCCAAAATCACTGTCCTGTATACCACTCAGTATTCCTTATCTATGGAAAGACCAGAGTAGGGAAAACACGGTAGAGAAAACAGCACTTTGTCTGGTACAGAGATGACCATCTCAAGGACCCTGTAGTGGATTCTCTACAAGGACTCACAAGCACCATCCCATGGAGCACACCAATTAAATAAGGAAGTACTTTAAGACATTTTAATAATTGGGCATATTGAGGTTTTTTAAATAGAAAAATTTTAAACACACATTTTTAAGTGTATCTTTGGAACATTTACAAATGTTAATCACATCTTGCCCAAAATAATAGCCACTAGCTACATGTGACTACTGAGCACTTGAAATGTGGCCAGTCCAAATTGAGATACGCTATAAGTGTAAAATACCAGATTTTGAAGACTTAGTATGAAGGCAAAAGAATGTAAAATATCTCATTAATAATTTTATATTTAGTATGTTGAAAGTATGTTTATACATATTTGATGAAATGAAGTATAATTTTAACCCTCATTTTGCCTTTTTCATAGCATGCCTACTAATTTTTTTAAATTATGTATGTGGCCTGCATTATTCTTCCATTAGGCAATTCTGACCATAAAGAAAACCTATCAAATTATTTAATGTAGGGACTTCATAAGAAATATTATCTAATTAATATCTAAAATGATTAGAAAAAAATAAGAGAAAGATAGTTAAAATAAATCTTAACTATATGGGAATAAACAGCTTTGAAGATAGCCATGGACTTAAAGAGGAAACTCAAACCAGAAAATTAAACGAGCAAAAACAAAACAAAACGTATGAACGATTTATGCCAAAACCTACGAGACCTAGAATATGTTCTGTTACCTTCAATGCTTCATCATTAAGAAAATGCTAACAGAAAGGAACTTAATGTTTACCTAAGGAAAATTAGAAAAATAACTATAAAATAAACCAAAAGACAAGACTGACCATTATTAATAAAAAGCAAGCTGGCATTAATGAAATAGAAAAAAAATAGTAAAAAAATAATAATAAGCAATTCCCAAAATTATTTCTTTGAGAAAACCAATAAAATAAGTTCACCCATCTTAAGTCTTTTTAAGTAGACTCCATGCCCAGCGTAGAGCCCAATGTGGGGCCTGAACTCAGAACCCTGACATCAAGACCTGAGCTGAGCTCAAGAGTTGGGTGCTTGGCCACCTGGGTGGCTCAATCAGTTAATTGTCTGCCTTCAGCTCAGGTCATGATCCCAGGACCCTAGGAGCCCCACATTGGGCTCTCTGCTCAGCAAGGAGCCTGCTTCTCTCTCTCCCTCTGCCTACTGCTCCCCCTGCTTGTACTCTCTCTTTCTGTCAAATAAATAAATAAAATCTTAAAAAAAAAAGTCGAGTGCTTAACTGACTGAGCCACCCCTGTGCCCCTCACCCATCATAAATCTTAAAGAAGAAAGGAGCAAAAATATGAAAGACTTATATATTGATCTTTCATACTTGGAAAAAGTTTCCATAAACTAGTTAAAGAAGTCACATCTCAGGGTAAACCAAACCAAACAAGAGTGACAAGATCTCAAAGTAAAAAAGAAATTTAGTGGAACAAAAGTGGGAACAGTGCACCTATCACATAAAACACTTGAGAATTTCAGTGTAAATTATCTTTCATGTACCAAAGAAATTGGCACAAACATCTAAAGGTCTTCAGATGACATACTTTGTCCTGCTGGGCACCTTTTAAATAATGATAATAGAAAATATTTATTGTGTGCTCATTGTGACAATAGTGAGGCTGTCCACCAGCCCATTCAGCTAGAAAAATGGGAGGAAAAATTTGAACCAGTGTGCTTAACTCCAAAGAATATATTCACAGAAAAACTAAAAGATGTAGTCACTACGGAAAATAGTATGGTGGTTTCTCAAAAAGTTAAAAATAGAAATACTTTATGATATAGCAATTGCACTACTAGGTATTTACCCAAAGAATACAAAAGTACTAGTTGGAAGGGATACACACACCCTGTTTATAGCAGCAGCATCTACAATAGCCAAATTATGGAAAGAGCCCAAATGTCCATCAAAAGAATGGGTGGTTAAAAAAAAATAATAAGTTAATGGATAAAGATGTGGTATAGGAACAGCTGGGTGGCTCAGTCAGTTAAGCATCCAACTCTTAATTCCGGCTAAGGTCATGATCTCAGGGGCATGGAATTGAGCCCCACATAGGGTTCCATGCTGGGCATGGAGCCTGCTTGAGGTTCTCTTACCTTCTTTCTGCACCTCTCCTCCTCCCCACCCCTGCAGACACTCTCTCTGTCCCTCTCTCTCTCAAAAAAAAAAAAAAAAATGCAATATATATTTAGATATATAATGGAATTTTGCTCAGTCATAGGAAGGAATGAAATCTTGCCATTTGCAACATATGGATGGAGCTGACTTATTTAGCTATAATGCTAGTTAAATAAGTCAGTCAAAGAAAGACACATACCATATGATCTTACTTGTATGTGGAATTTAAGAAACAAAACAAACATGGGGGAAGAAAAAGAAAAATCAAGAAACATACTCAATACAGAGAACAAACTGGTGGTTATGTGAGGGGTGGTGGGTGGAGGGATGGGAGAACTAGGAGATGGGGATGAAGGAGCCCACTTGTTGGGGATGAGCACCAGGTGTTTTATGGAAGTCCTGAACCACTAAATTCTACACCTGAAACTAATATTATACTATATGTTAATTAACTGGAATTTAAAAATTTTTTTAAAATATTTTTTTAAGATTTTATTTATTTATTCATGAGAGACAGTAAGAGAGAGAGGGGGAGGGGCAGAGACACAGGCAGAGGGAGAAGCAGGCTCCATGCAGGGAGCTCGACATGGGACTCGATCCCAGGTTGCCAGGATCACACCCTGGGCCAAGGGCAACTAAATCACTGAGCCACCCAGGCTGCCCTAAAAAAAATTTTAAAGCAAAAAACCAACAATGACTTCTTTTTTTTTTTTTTTCTTGTTTTGTGTGGTGTATATGCAAAGCAACAAATGTTGGATTGTTTGGTTTTTGTTGTTTTTTTTTATGATAGAGAGAGAGAAAGAGGCAAAGACATAGGCAGAGGGAGAAGCAGGCTCCATGCACTGGGAGCCCGATGTGGGATTCGATCCCGGGTCTCCAGGATCGTGCCCTGGGCCAAAGGCAGGCGCCAAACCGCTGTGCCACCCAGGGATTCCCCAACAATGACTTCTTAAATGCCTTTCTATTTTTCAACTTTTAAAAATCTATTAAGTATATATATATTTTTTATAAGTGAATAAATGCATTATGTGAGGGAAAAAGAAAGCCAAGTAGGATAAATCCCTTTTGGTATCGGCAAAAACAGAAATGACATTAGAGTCCTGTGCAATAATATATACATAAAAAGAGCTGCAGGAATAAGAATACAAAAACTATGAAAAGATCTAAAGTCATGGAAGTTAACATAAACGAAGTGAATATGGCATAAATGGTAAAAAAAAAAAAAAAAAAAAAGGCTAACTCAGTGAACTAAGAAACAAATAGCTCCCATGAGTCCTACTTCAATTAAACCCAAATATCTAGGATTAATGTAAGTTGCCTGTGAAACTATTAGTAAAGCAGTAGTTCCTAACATGGAAATGTGGGGTGGGGTGGGCTTGGTGATGCAGTCACCCCTCTGAACATCCCCTTCCCCTTTTAGATGTTCATCACTGC
This sequence comes from Canis lupus dingo, assembly GCF_003254725.2. NCBI lineage: Eukaryota > Metazoa > Chordata > Mammalia > Carnivora > Canidae > Canis > Canis lupus. The sequence goes on along the minus strand of NC_064267.1, from coordinate 45,311,455 downwards.
CCACCCCCTTCACTGGGTTTATGCCCTCAAAGCTTGATCTCCATCCTAGTCCCTCCCACCGTCCTCTAATGACTTCAGCATCACAAGTAAAAGACCTAGCCAACCTGCAGTCCAACTCTGATTGTGCCCATGCCATACACCAGATCTCAACCCCGGGTCAGAAAACTAGTCAGCACAGCTCCACCTCTGAAAAGCTGAACTCCTTTCTTTTTCTTATGGATCGCACGGACCCCTTCTTCTCTTATCTGCATTGTCTCGCTCCCACATTATTTACTCAAGTTCTCTGACACTTCTACTTCCTTGTGGAGGTTAGGTCCCCTGTGATCAGATCACACTCTAATTCTTTCCAAGACAGGGCCACTAAAAGCTATCATGTTAACAAACTCAATCTGCAGTTCCTTTTTCCTTCTATTGAATAAGCAAAAACTCCTGACGGGAGTCACCTGAGCAGATCATGGGTTAAGTGGTTAAACATTTGCCTTCCGCTCAGGTCGAAATCACAGGGTCCTGGGATCCAGCCCTGCATCGGGCTCCCTGCTCAGCAAGGAGCCTGTTTCTCCCTCTGCCCCTTACCATACTCATAATCGCTCTCTCTCGCTCTCTCTCTCAAGTAGATAAATACAATCTTAAAAAACATACACACACACACACACACACAACAATTCCTGATAGATCGGCTCACAAATCAGCATCCCTGTTCCTGCACAAAGAAACTTGCACAAACATGAAGACAGTGCATTTCCAAAAGGACAGTGTTGGTTGCTCATGCCAGAGCTGGTTCAGCCCAGCACAGACTCTCACCTCTACCTCTCATTTCTCTTGGTGACGATTGCAAACATTTACAACACTAGTGGAAGTACTTTAATATTTATCTTACCAAACTGTCAGCAGAAGGAGATGAAGAAATCACAGAACGACTGGTAGACAAAAAAGGAGCTGGAAGTAAACTTCCACCTGTAAAACTGATCGCACATAGGATCCAATACAAACCTGAGACAATGGCTTCCTGTTGGCACAGTTTATGCCTCCAATGAAGAACATGTTGGGCATGATTGGCCTGGGGTAGTCCAGAACAAAGTCCCCTCTGAACAGCCACACAGATCCAGAGCTGAGGATGTCCTCCAGGGATACCTCTCGCTGAAGAAGCTCAGAGGCAAGGCTTGCATAAGGAGTGAAAGAAAAGTGGCAAAAGTACTTCAGGGCCAGGGGGTAGAGCATGTTCTTGACCCTTTGCAGGAACGTCATGTGGTCTGAATTCCTTGTTAATAATCTGGGAATATATGAGGAAGGGTTTGGGCACTGCGTGCTCTCAGATTCTAAATCACATGGAATGTTCCGCAAAAAAAACACAGAGGGAAGGGACAGGTACCTAGCCAGTATTGCCCCACAGGGATAAACAGGATCAGTTAAAAGCACATCAAAGTAACTGGCATTCAGGTGCCTGATCAGGTTCTTGTTATGCATCAGCGACTCACAAGATCTTTGAAAAATCAAAGTAGCAGTTTTCAAACCTTCCATAGTTTTCAAAAATGTTTTTAGAAAAGACATCCTTTGAAAAACCAGGTAACTCTGGCCCAACATAAAGTTATCAAATTCTTCCTGGGTGTAAGGTGTGGCATAGGTTGTCAGGGTGAAAAAATCCTCTTCTTTGATATGCATATTCGACTCTGGGGAAACCACCACCATCTGGTGGCCTCTGGCATGGAGCTTCTGCACAGCCTTCTTCATGCTAAGCCAGTGGCTGCCATCCATAGGCACCACCAGTACCCTCCCACCTTCAACCCAGCGTCCAACACACAGGATGAGCAACAGCCCCGTGAGCACTGGCAGGGGAGCCAGGAACCCTGCAGCCATGTCTGTAGAAGCCCAAAGCACCGGCTTTGCAGATCAGGCTATTTCTCCTACATTTATTTTCTTTGACTTTATCTTATCACTAAGCCACTTCGCAGGGCAGGTAACTGGCAGGCAGCATGCCCTCCTTGTGTTAATCATTAGACTAGACCTGTCCCACTCTTCCACCACTGGCCCCACTCTTCTGCTTCCACGCAAGGAGAAATCAATCCCCCTTATCTAGGAAATATCTCACCTGCCTCTATGCTCTCTCCAGGGAACATTCTAATTGTCTCTGTTGCCTTCTATCCAATTCCCAAAACAGGGCTGTGGATGCCCAATTCACTGGATCTCCTCCTAGTTCCTGGTTTGTCCTGTGCCAAGAGCTGTGACTGAGCTCTGGGGAGTCACCAATGCCCCAGCCTCAAGCATAACCTCTCTGTGGGATGGAAACTTAGCTGCAAACTGTTGAAGCGCTTTCCTCTCGTTTGTGGGGAACATGGAACACACCCAGAAAAATATATAACACTGCTAAGGCAGCTTTCTCTAAACAGGGAGGGGGACACTAGCTCTTAGGTTTTGCTCCTTTTCCACACCAGGACATCTCTTGCAATGGTCAGGAAAGAATCTACTTGAAGCGCCTGTCAAATAAGGAAATACCGTGAAGGATCCTGCAGTGCACATGTGAACACACGGCAAGAGTTGTTGAGCATTCCATACTTACTTCTCAGAATAAGATCTTTTGTTATCTAAAGCATATATGGGCAAGATAACCCTTATGGATGACATAAGGGACCAGAGAGCACCCTCCCCCCGGAGCCTGGTCACCTTGGAACAAGGAGAGCTGTCACAAAGCCTCCAATCAGGCCCTGACTCCACTCCTCTTCTCCTGTCTCCTGCTACCTTGTTTAGGGACTGGGGTCTTTCACTAATAACTTCCTGGCCCTCCTTCCCATGAAAACCACCCATTTCATACAAGGCCTCAGAGCTCCCCTCTGCTTCCTAGATGGGATGCTGCTCAGTTCATGAATCCCTAATAAGGCCACTTGATCTGCAAATTTACAGGTTGGACTTTCGTTCTTTAACAACACTAAGATATCAATCTAGATAGAATAAATAAAGAGACTGCAACATGCTGGATGGGAAGATTTCACTTTGTAATGCTCCTGATTTTGTCCCCAGTGAAGCAATAGATTCATTTCATAAGCATGAAAGCCAAACAAAATCTCACTGGGATTTTTAACATGACCAAACAACGTTTTCAAAATCACCTAGAAGCCTTTGGGGCTTCTGCTAATACAGGAGTAGCTCCTCTCAGTCGCTGGTCCCACAGATAATGATTATAAACTCTTGCAAAATGTTTTTCTAAATAATGCTGTCTGAAGGCCTTGGGCAGCAAACAAATGAGGGCAGAAATGGAAGAGACAAAGGGGACAGGATGATGGCACAGGACCTCAAGGGTAACCAGGAGGGAGGGTAGAGGTTCCTTACACTTCTTAGCAGCCACCTCTCCTACCTCTAGCCCCACCCACTGCACAGCTTCTCCCTATTAACAGGGAGATTGTCTTAATGCCATTGTACCCACGTGGCCAGGAAATGGCCAGCACCTCAGTCAATCCACTACTCATCATCGGGTTTCACCCCCTTCCAGAGCTTGGACCAAAGTTCAAGGGGCATTCTCCTTCTGTGGTCTCTATCATGGGGTCCAACCCATACCTTGTTGATCCACCTTGAAGCCACCAGACCAGTGGGCATCGCACATCCTTCTGCAACCTCAGCCCTCTTCCAACCTTGTCATTCAGGCTTTAGCCTCTAGTTGAATTTCAGTGGTCTGCTGACCTGCCCCCCACAGCAGCTGGCCCAGCACACAGACATCTGTTTCCACTCTCTGCCACAGGCTGCCCTGAGCAGCCCCGCCAACACGCCCATCGAACCAGCCAGTGTTTTCATGTGTCCCCATACTCACATGGCAGTCCATAAGCATCTGATATAGGTGCCCCTCATCCTATAAAAATGGCTAGTTCACCAATTGTTGGCTCACAAACTGGCCACTGGATATGGAGGCAAGGACACACTGAAAACAAGGCAGGCTGATCTGGATGGGTGGTGGCAGGGGTCAGAAGCAAGGGATGTTCCTCACAAGGCTTGTCTTGAATGGCCACAAGACCAGTAGATCTCTGCCCCTGCCTGCCAAATCTAGAAGGCTATATAGACACATTAACTGGGTTCACTTATGTATACCATCTGGATAGTATACTGTCCACAACACCTGACTCTCTCAAGGCCACATCTTGGAAACCAGTCCAACTGAAAGAATGGTGGGCAAAACATACATTCCGAGGACTCCTCCTTCCGAGGAGGAGTTGAGAAGCCTCCAAATGCCTGGAACCAGCCCCCTTGTAAACCTGCATCAACATCCTCACAATAACTCCCTCCAACACTCAACAACATCAACAGAAATAGTTTTTTAAAATACACAAGGGATCAGAATAGATTACTGTTGAAGAAGATAGAAGAACAGTCAACAAGCCTATGAAAATATACTCAACATCAATAGTCACTAAGGAAATGCAAATAAAAATAAGATATCACTTCTTGCCACCTAGGGTGGCTATAATAAAAAGTAACTGAAAACAACTGTTAAACAAAACCTTTACAGAAATGCTCATAGCAGGAGGATAGACAACGGCAAAGAGTAGAAACCCATCAACTGGTAATAGAAATGTTGTCCATCAGCAGGGGTGCCTGGCTCAATCCGTCAGAAGAACATGCGACTCTTAGCTCAGGGTCGTGAGTTTGAGCCCCACATCGAGTGCAGAGTTTACTTCAATAAGACTTTAAAGAAAATGTCTGTCAACTGATAAATGTACAAACAGTGGTCCATCCACAGAAAGGAATATTATTTAGCCATAAAGACATGAGGTATCAGGGCACCTGCATGGCTCAGTCACTTAAGCATCTCACTCCATTTTGGCTCAGGTCCTGGTCTCAGGTCCCAGGATCGAACCTCGCTTCAGGCTCCGTACTCAGTGAAGAGTCTGCTCAAGGACTCTACTCTCTCTCTCACTCTTTCCCTCTGTCCCTCGTTCCACAAATAAATAAATCTTTAAAAAAGAAATTAAGTACCAACATGTGTTATTATATGGATGAACTTGAACATTAAACTAAGTAAAGGAGCCAGATACAAAAGGCCACATCCTGTATGATTTCATTTCCATCAAATCGCCAGAATAGGCAAATCTATAGACAGAAAACAGATTCGTGGTTGCCAGGAGTTGGGGAGGTTAGAATCAGAGTGACTACTTAGAAAAGCACGTGCATGTCCTTTTGGGGTGATAAGAATGTTCTGAAACTAGATAATGGTGATGATGTACATCACGGGTGTATCAATCACCACTGGAGAGCACACTTTAAAATGGTCAGTTTTACTTTATGTGTATTTTATCACAATAAAACAAAGGGAGCAGGCACTCTGAACAACAATCTGGCCATTCCTCAAAGGTTTATCACACAACCCAGATATTCCACTCCTCAGTACATATGCAAGAGATTGGAACATATGTCCGCATAAAACTTGCACAGGAATGTTCACAGCTGCAGTATTCACAATGGCCAAGAAACAGTAAAAACACAAAAGTCGATCGACTGATGAGTAGGTACATGAAGTGTGGTATATCCATAGAAGGAAATATTATTAAGCAATAAAAACAATACTACAACCTGGATGAATCCGGAAGTATCATGCTATATTTAAAAAGCCTGTTAGGGCAGCCCGGGTGGCTCAGCGGTTTCACTGCCCTCAGCCCAGGGCCTGATCCTGGAGTCCCGGGATCGAGTCCCATGTTGGGCTCCCTGCACGGACCCTGCTACTCCCTCTGCCTATATCTCTGCCTCTCTCTGTGTCTCTCATGAATAAATAAATTTTAAAAAAGAAAGAAAGGAAAGTCTTGTTTGACCATGCTGACGCTTGTTGATCTCATCACAGACCTGCACCCCTGCCTCTCAATTCTCTTTGTGACCATTGCAAACCTTTAATGCATGAGTGGAAGTACTTTAACACTTATTTCACAGAACTCACAGGAGAACAAGAGGTAGAAGACATCTCAGAAAGACTGGCAGATAAGTAAGCACCTGGAAGTAAGCTTTAAAAAAACATAAGTGTTCCACCTGGAACACTAATCGCACATAGGATGCAATACAGACCTGAGACAATGGCTTCCTGTTGGCACAGTTTATGCCTCCAATGAAGAACATGTTGGGCATGATTGGCCTGGGGTAGTCCAGAACAAAGTCCCCTCTGAACAGCCACACAGATCCCGAGCTGAGGATGTCCACCAGGGATACCTCTCGCTGAAGAAGCTCAGAGGCAAGGCTTGCATAAGGAGTGAAAGAAACGTGGCAAATGTACTTCAGAGCCAGGGGGTAGAGCATGTTCTTGACCCTTTGCAGGAACGTCATGTGGTCTGAATTCCTTGTTAATAATCTGGGAATATATGAGGAAGGGTTTGGGCACTGTGTGCCCTCAGAATCTAAATCACATGGAATGTTCCGCAAAAAAAACACAGAGGGAAGGGACAGGTACCTAGCCAGTATTGCCCCACAGGGATAAACAGGATCAGTTAAAAGCACATCAAAGGAACTGGCATTCAGGTGCCTGATCAGGTTCTTGTTATGCATCAGCGACTCACAAGATCTTTGAAAAATCAAAGCAGCAGCTTTTAAAGCTTCCATAGTTTTCAAAAATGTTTTTAGAAAAGGCATTCTTTCAAAAACCAGGTAACTCTGGCCCAACAGGATGCGATCAAATTCTTCCTGGGTGTAAGGTGTGGCATAGGTTGTCAGGGTGAAAAAATCCTCTTCTTTGATATGCATATTCGACTCTGGGGAAACCACCACCATCTGGTGGCCTCTGGCATGGAGCTTCTGCACAGCCTTCTTCATGCTAAGCCAGTGGCTGCCATCCATAGGCACCACCAGTACCTTCCCACCTTCAACCCAGCGTCCAACACACAGGATGAGCAACAGCCCCGTGAGCACTGGCAGGGGAGCCAGGAACCCTGCAGCCATGTCTGTAGAAGCCCAAAGCAGCCGGCTTTGCAGATCAGGCTATGCCTCCTACATTTATTTTCTTTGACTTTACCTTATCACTGAGCCACTTCGCAGGGCAGGTAACTGGCAGGCAGCATGCCCTCCTTGTGTTAATCATTACAGACTAGACCTGTCCCACTCTTCCACCACTGGCCCCACTCTCTGCTTCCACACAAGGAGAAATCAATCCCCCTTATCTAGGAAACATCTCACCTGCCTCTGTGCTCTCTCCAGAGAACATTCTAATTGACTCTGTTGCCTTCTATCCAATTCCCAAAACAGGGCTGTGGATGCCCAATTCACTGGATCTCCTCCTAGTTCCTGGTTTGTCCTGTGCCAAGAGCTGTGACTGAGCTCTGGGGAGTCACCAATGCCCCAGCCTCAAGCATAACCTCTCTGTGGGATGGAAACTTAGCTGCAAACTGTTGAAGCGCTTTCCTCTCGTTTGTGGGGAACATGGAACACACCCAGAAAAATATATAACACTGCTAAGGCAGCTTTCTCTAAACAGGGAGGGGGACACTAGCTCTTAGGTTTTGCTCCTTTTCCACACCAGGACATCTCTTGCAATGGTCAGGAAAGAATCTACTTGAAGCGCCTGTCAAATAAGGAAATACCGTGAAGGATCCTGCAGTGCACATGTGAACACACGGCAAGAGTTGTTGAGCATTCCATACTTACTTCTCAGAATAAGATCTTTTGTTATCTAAAGCATATATGGGCAAGATAACCCTTATGGATGACATAAGGGACCAGAGAGCACCCTCCCCCCGGAGCCTGGTCACCTTGGAACAAGGAGAGCTGTCACAAAGCCTCCAATCAGGCCCTGACTCCACTCCTCTTCTCCTGTCTCCTGCTACCTTGTTTAGGGACTGGGGTCTTTCACTAATAACTTCCTGGCCCTCCTTCCCATGAAAACCACCCATTTCATACAAGGCCTCAGAGCTCCCCTCTGCTTCCTAGATGGGATGCTGCTCAGTTCATGAATCCCTAATAAGGCCACTTGATCTGCAAATTTACAGGTTGGACTTTCGTTCTTTAACAACACTAAGATATCAATCTAGATAGAATAAATAAAGAGACTGCAACATGCTGGATGGGAAGATTTCACTTTGTAATGCTCCTGATTTTGTCCCCAGTGAAGCAATAGATTCATTTCATAAGCATGAAAGCCAAACAAAATCTCACTGGGATTTTTAACATGACCAAACAACGTTTTCAAAATCACCTAGAAGCCTTTGGGGCTTCTGCTAATACAGGAGTAGCTCCTCTCAGTCGCTGGTCCCACAGATAATGATTATAAACTCTTGCAAAATGTTTTTCTAAATAATGCTGTCTGAAGGCCTTGGGCAGCAAACAAATGAGGGCAGAAATGGAAGAGACAAAGAGGACAGGATGATGGCACAGGACCTCAAGGGTAACCAGGAGGGAGGGTAGAGGTTCCTTACTCTTCTTAGCAGCCACCTCTCCTACCTCTAGCCCCACCCACTGCACAGCTTCTCCCTATTAACAGGGAGATTGTCTTAATGCCATTGTACCCACGTGGCCAGGAAATGGCCAGCACCTCAGTCAATCCACTACTCATCATCGGGTTTCACCCCCTTCCAGAGCTTGGACCAAAGTTCAAGGGGCATTCTCCTTCTGTGGTCTCTATCATGGGGTCCAACCCATACCTTGTTGATCCGCCTCGAAGCCACCAGACCAGTGGGCATCGCACATCCTTCTGCAACCTCAGCCCTCTTCCAACCTTGTCATTCAGGCTTTAGCCTCTAGTTGAATTTCAGTGGTCTGCTGACCTGCCCCCCACAGCAGCTGGCCCAGCACACAGACATCTGTTTCCACTCTCTGCCACAGGCTGCCCTGAGCAGCCCCGCCAACACGCCCATCGAACCAGCCAGTGTTTTCATGTGTCCCCATACTCACATGGCAGTCCATAAGCATCTGATATAGGTGCCCCTCATCCTATAAAAATGGCTAGTTCACCAATTGTTGGCTCACAAACTGGCCACTGGATATGGAGGCAAGGGCACACTGAAAACAAGGCAGGCTGATCTGGATGGGTGGTGGCAGGGGTCAGAAGCAAGGGATGTTCCTCACAAGGCTTGTCTTGAATGGCCACAAGACCAGTAGATCTCTGCCCCTGCCTGCCAAATCTAGAAGGCTATATAGACACATTAACTGGGTTCGCTTATGTATACCATCTGGATAGTATACTGTCCACAACACCTGACTCTCTCAAGGCCACATCTTGGAAACCAGTCCAACTGAAAGAATGGTGGGCAAAACATACATTCCGAGGACTCCTCCTTCCGAGGAGGAGTTGAGAAGCCTCCAAATGCCTGGAACCAGCCCCCTTGTAAACCTGCATCAACATCCTCACAATAACTCCCTCCAACACTCAACAACATCAACAGAAATAGTTTTTTAAAATACACAAGGGATCAGAATAGATTACTGTTGAAGAAGATAGAAGAACAGTCAACAAGCCTATGAAAATATACTCAACATCAATAGTCACTAAGGAAATGCAAATAAAAATAAGATATCACTTCTTGCCACCTAGGGTGGCTATAATAAAAAGGAACTGAAAACAACTGTTAAACAAAACCTTTACAGAAATGCTTATAGCAGGAGGATAGACAACGGCAAAGAGTAGAAACCCATCAACTGGTAATAGAAATGTCTGTCCATCAGCAGGGGTGCCTGGCTCAATCCGTCAGAAGAACATGCGACTCTTAGCTCAGGGTCGTGAGTTTGAGCCCCACATCGAGTGCAGAGATTACTTCAATAAGACTTTAAAGAAAATGTCTGTCAACTGATAAATGTACAAACAGTGGTCCATCAACAGAAAGGAATATTATTTAGCCATAAAGACATGAGGTATCAGGGCACCTGCATGGCTCAGTCACTTAAGCATCTCACTCCATTTTGGCTCAGGTCCTGGTCTCGGGTCCCAGGATCGAACCTCGCTTCAGGCTCCGTACTCAGTGAAGAGTCTGCTTAACGACTCTACTCTCTCTCTCACTCTTTCCTTCTATCCCTCCCTCCACAAATAGATAAATCTTTAAAAAATAAATTAAGTACCAACATGTGTTATTATATGGAGAACCTTGAAACATTAAGCTAAGTAAAGAAGCCAGATACAAAAGGCCACATCCTGTATGATTTCATTTCCATCAAATCGCCAGAATAGGCAAATCTATAGACAGAAAACAGATTCGTGGTTGCCAGGGGCTGGGGAGGGTAGAATCAGAGTGACTACTTAGAAAGGCACGTGCATGTCCTTTTGGTGTGATAAGAATGTTCTGAAACTAGATAATGGTGATGATGTACATCACGGGTGTATCAAGCACCACTGGAGAGCACACTTTAAAATGGTGAGTTTTACTTTATGTGTATTTTATCACAATAAAACAAAGGAGCAGGCACTCTGAACAACAATGCAGCCGTTCCTCAAAGGTTTATCACAGAACCCAGCAATTCCGCTCCTCAGTACATATGCAAGAGATTGGAACATATGTCCGCATAAAACTTGTACAGGAATGTTCACAGCTGCAGTATTCATAATGGCCAAGAAATAGAAAAAACACAAAAGTCCTCAACTGATGAGTAGGTACATGAAGTGTGGTATATCTATAGAAGGAAATATTATTCAGCAATAAAAAAACAATACCACAATCTGGATGAATCCTGAAAATATTCTGCTATATTTAAAAAGCCTGTCGAGGGGCACCTGGGTGCTCAGCCACCTGGGTGGCTCAGTGGCTGAGTGTCTGACTTCGGCTCTGATCATGTTTCTGGGGTCCTGGGATTGAGTTTGCATCACGCTCCTACTGGTATGCTGCTCCTCCCTCTGCCTATATCTCTGCCTCTCTCCTTGCATCTCTCATGAATAAATAAAATCTTTTTAAATAAATAATTAAATAAAAATACAAAGGCCAGCCACATATTCTGTGATCCCATTTGTTTGAGATGATCTGAATAGGGAAATCCATAAAGACCGAAGAGTATTTCAGTGGTTGGCAGGGGCTGTAGAGTGACTACTCACTGGGCAGGGGTTTTTTAGGGGTGATTGCAAACATTTCAAAACCAATTGTGGTGATGGTTGCTCAGAATATGCTAAAAACCATCGAACTGTAAACCTTCCTAGAATGAATTGTATGATCTATGACTTATATCTCAGGAATGTTGTTTGTTTTTTAAACCCGTTTAATCTCATTCTCTTAGAATTACACAAATCAATCAACCAAGGTTGAAATTTTTCAGATACTCATGTAGGATACTTTTTTAAAAAGGCTGACTCATGCTAGCATTGTGCTACTCTGGATAATTATTAACAGAAAAAATACTATCAAAATGTTCTACATGTCCAATCAGTCATAAATACAAACACATTTCAAAATCCTTTTTGAAAGAAAAGCAAACCACAAAAAGTATTGTAGACATTGACCTTAATTATGTACTTTAAAAAGTACCTATTAAGAATGACTTGGCATTTTGGCGTTTTGTTGCTTTGACTTGACTGGAATTCAGTCCTCAGATCAACCAAAAAACGTGGAAGCCCCAGCTTGGGTGACTATTGCTTGTAGAGACCCCTGAAGGGAGACCACATGGCTCAGGGAATGGGCAGAGGATTCTTGTGGCCCCCCATCACTCAGCTATGGTCCTGGGTAGAAGTCACTGATACTCACATGGAACTGATTTAGATCACCAGTATTTCTCAACTTCAGCACTATTGGGGAACAGATAATTAATTCTTTGTTAGGAGTGGGTGGGTCGCTATGTCTTGTGCTTTGTAGGACTTTTACCAGCATCCCTGGCTTCTATCTACTACATGTCAGTTTCACCCCCTAATTGTGACACCAAAAATGTCTCCAAAAGTTGCCCTCTAGGGGTGCAAAATTTCCCGTTTGAGAAATGCTATCTAGATGATTCCAGAAGGGGACACCCGGGAACAAAAGAGCTAGTCCTTGGGAATTGGGATCTAGCTTTCTGCGAAAACATTCCCCCTAAGATGCTGCAAGAAAGCCAAGCTGTTTGTATCAGCTCAGTCAGCATTGCACAAAGGTCCAGAGAAGGGAGGGCCAGAGACCATGGCTTCCCTACTAGTCTATCAGGCAGGCACCTCCACATGCTGCCCAAGTCATCCTCAAACAGCCCTGTGAGGAGCAAGGCACATGATCTCCACCCCATTCTGAGATAAGAAGACTGAAATCTAAGGTCACTTGGCCAGGAGGAAGCTCTTCAAATCTGCTGACTCATTGTCCAACCTCATTTCTTCCCTTCATGAGTCTGCTACGCTCCAGGTCTTATATCTTTGGAAAATGAGTGCTGGGCAAACATGTGGCCTTGGGATGGGAGAGTGACAAGGAGGTGGGTTCTCATCCTGCCTCATCTCCTCGCTGCACCCCGTGGCCTTAGGCAGCTCATCTGTCTTGCCTGGTAACTTTGGTTTGCTCGTGTACAGGAGAATAGGACTCTCTCTTGCATGGGGGGGGCTCTGTCCTGTTATTCCAGCCTAAAGAAGCCTGTCCTACGTGTGTTGCATTTGTGGTTTTCAAAATTCTCCAATGAACTCCATCTTGCCTGCCCCAAACCCTGACCTTTAGAGTGTTCCCATTTCACAGATGGAGACATGAACAATGCCAGAGATAAGCCACCTGCCTCAGCCACAAAGCTGGGCTTGAATCCAAGTCTTATCACTTTTACTCCACCAACATAAGGGGGACGAGGGTGGAATCTCTGGAGCCAATGGGGAGGGAAAGCTAGCCCTTTTCCACCCAGGTATAAGCTAGGGCTGGGCTCTGATGCATTCCCTCCCACAGAGCAGCCTGGGCAGAGAGGTGGTGCTGTTATGGGAGCCTGAGCTCCCTGGGTTTGTGTAGCCCCTAAAAGGGAGATTGGAAACCTGTTCCTGAAGCTTTGAGCAGTTCTCTGCTTTGCAATTGGAAGAGACTGGGATTTACCCCTGAAATCCTTTGTTCTAAGAAAAACACTTCAATGGCCCTTCTAATAGTGAAATGTAACACCAAACTCTCTTCTAAAATGGAGATGTTGGAGGGCACCTGGGTGGCTCAGTCGGTAGAGCATCCTACTTTTGATCTCAGGGGCTTGAGTCTGAGCTCCATATTGAGTGTAGAGATCTCTTAAATTAATAAAACTTTTTTTTTTAATTTAATGGAGATATTGGAAACCTAAGGAAAAGAAGTTAGCCATGGGACAGATGAGTCTCAACTCAGGGTTGGAGAGGAGGCCTTGGGTTCAGGACATCTGGGGTCTCCCATTGGGAACCAGGCACCTGAGCAGCTTCTCCAAGAGCATCTTGGGCCAAACCAACCAGGGAACCCTCTGAGGTCCCCAGTCCTTTCCTAGGCAGAGGAGGCAGGAGGAGCCGTAGTCAGTCACGCTACCTTGGGCATTGGGGAGTGATCTCATGCTCTGTCATACATGCAAGCCTGGGAGCACACAAGTTACCCTGAGAATAAGCACACCTCCCCAGATGGTGAATCATAGCATTATTTATGCAGAGTGTTCACAAAGCTCTGGTTTTCAAAAGGCTCTGCACAGTAGCAGAAGCATAATAAGAAACTTAATTATACTGGTTTTATAATTAAGCCCATAGCTACTTATAAAACGTGCTTGCTGACTTGCTCAGCAAAATTGAATTTCATTGCTTATAGTCTGAATTTCTTGGATTATTTCTGAAGCCAAATATGTCTCCAAACTTAAATGGACACTTGTATTGTGGTTAGTATTACCTGATAAAGTTATTTGCCTACTAAGGAGTATGCGGGGTTTTTTGTTGATGGTGGTTTGTTTTCAGCTATAAATTAGGCCTTTGTTTTTCCTGATCTATGATGTATCTTCTTTTTTTTAAGCAATTTTTTTCGATGAAGTCACATAACATCATCAACGATATTAAAGCGAACAGTTCAGAGGCATTTAGTACACTCACCATGTGGTGCAACCACCACATCTACATGATTCCAAAACATTTCCATCATTGCAAAATACACTTTTTTTTCCCAGAGTGTTGAAATGGTTAGATCATTTAAGCCAAAAAAAAACTCTGATTTTGATCACTTTAATTTTCAATATACAAATACAAGTTGATAATTATATACTGTGTAATACAGAATGTTCTCTGTGGTAATATTTGGGTAATAGCTGAGAATCCCATGTAAATTCATGATGCTCAAAAAACACATTCCCTACAGTCTGGTTTTCAATATGACTACATGCAATTCTTTTTGCAAAAATGCGATTGTTTCCTTCTTATGCCATATATTTCTTATGATATTTTTGCTTATTGACTGACTACTGGGTTAAAAGTCCCTGGCATGTGGGATTTGCATTCTGTGCCCCATGCTTCCTGGAACCAGTCTGATTATGCCCATTGCCCCTGCTCCTACCAGCTCCTATAGGCATGGCCAATTGTGCAACGTGCCAACAAAGAAATTGGCAGATATTCAAGAAGAGGGATAAGGGTCTTTGGGACCTGCTTGGGATTTTCTTTCTGATGAAAAATGCATTGAAAAAGAGAATTCTGCTGGGAAAGTGTGATCTGAAGCCTTTCAGAGGTATAAATACAAATACAAAAACCTCACAAGTTTTTAATTTCCAAAGGAACTCTGGGCTCTCTTCCCATATGTCAGGAAGGCATCTAAAACCATTTGCCTTAGTTCAGAGGTCAACATACTTTTTCTGTAAAGGGTCAGGTAGTGAGTCACATACATCTCCATCCCGTATTCTTTGTGGTTGCTGTTTTTAACATTCCTTTAAAAATATAAAAACCAGGGGGATCCCTGGATGGCTCAGTGGTTTAATGCCTGCCTTTGGCCCAGGGCCTGATCCTGGAGACCAGGGATCGAGTCCCACATCAGGCTCCCTGCATGGAACCTGCTTCTCCCTCTGTCTATGTCTCTGTCTCTGTCTCTCTCTGTGTGCATGTCTCTCATAAATAAAAAAATAAAATATTTTAAAAAAAACTTAAAAAAAAAATAAAATAAATAAAAACCATTCTTAGCTCTGGGCAGATTTGGTCCACTGGCTATTGTTTGCTGATCTCTGGTTCAGGACCCCGGGAAAAAGCATGGTACCTAAGTGGGAGAATGGGTTTCCACCTGGACTGTCCTTACAGCTCTGTGTCCTCCTAGTCAAGCCCTCACCTGTTTCCTCAATGGGTGGGTGTAGGATTAGATTGGAAATTTCCAAGGCTCCTTCTATGCTCCATGACTGTCCTCAGATGACCCAGCTAAAGGTACCTCCTCTTGTTGTCAGGCATACACCCTGTCTTCCCCCAAAGCCTCAGCTTCATTCAGAACCTCAGCCTTGGGGCACCTGGGTGGCTCAGTGGTTGAGTACCTGCCTTTGGTTCAGGTCGTGATCTTGGGTTCCTGGGATTGAGTCCCATATCAGGCTTCCCTAGGGAGCCTGCTTCTCCCTCTGCCTGTGTCTCTGCCTCCTCTCAGTGTCTCTCATGAATGAATGAATGAATGAATGAATAAATAAATAAATAAATAAATAAATAAATAAGTAAATAAAATCTTTAAAAAGAAGAAAAGAAAAAGAACCTCGACCTCATACCCCCACCACGCCCCTCTACTCTGATCCTGGCATCTCCTCATTGAGGAAGCCCTCCCAAGTGAGAGTTGGCTCAAAGAGCCAAGTGATGAGAGAAGACTGAGCACATCAGAATAATATCTGCCCATGAAGAAACAGAGCAACCAAAAAAAAAAAAAAAAAACCACTAACCTGAGGCAGGACTCCCTTCATCTTGCAGTTGGTCCCTCCAATGAAAACCATGTTGGGCATGACTGGTCTGGGATACTCAAACACAAAGTCATATCTTAACAGCCAAATGGAGCCGTTCCGATACAAGGTGGGTAAGTGCACATCTCTCTTGAGGATATTGGATGCAAGGTCTTCGTACTTTGAATACAGACAGTAGAACAGGTAGGTCTCCAGGTAATTAACGAGGTAGTTGCCCACCCGTTGGGGAAATGTCATCTTGTCTGAGAACTGAGTATAGCACCTGGGAATGTAGGACACAGGGTTTGGGCTCCTGCTGATAGTATGCTCCAGGGAGCATGGGAAGCCCCTGAAGAGGTACACGGAGGGCAGGCCCAGGTACTCGGCCAGGATCACCCCACAGGGCAGAGCTGGGTCTGTGAAAAGGGCATCGAACTTGCTCTGCCTGAGGACACTGAGCGTGGCCGAGTCCTCCAGAAGGCTCTGGCAGTTGGTGAAGTACATGTCAATAACAATCATGCTATTTCTGTACTCCATCTGAGCAGCGTTCAGGAGCCATCTCTCAGCAAAGTGATTCTTTCCAAAAGAGCGGTAGCGGTTCTCCAACTCTTCCTGGCCAAATGGCACTGAGTAGATTTGTCTCGTGTAGTGTTTGGATTCCTTCAGAAGCAAATTGACTTCTGGCACCAGCACCACAATGTCATGCCCCTTCTCACTGAGGAGCTCAACTATGTTCTCCATACTGAGCCAGTGGCTTCCGTCCTGAGGGACCACCAGAAGCTTGTCACCTACAGCCTCCCCCCAGAGCATTAGGAAGAACACCTTTTGAAACAAATGAAGGAGGCGAGCCATCTGGGGGAGAGGACAGGTAGCCGCGAGAATCAACAGTTTCTCTCTCTAAATAATTCTCGGGACTCCTGGCTATTTTCCCTAAACTAACTAGTTCTCTTCACAGCCCCTGCCTACCTCACCTTGCTCTGAATTTTGCCCTTTGTTTTAAAAGAACCTAAATTAATATTTAACCATTTTTATACACATAGCCATCTCGAGCCAATGAGGTCCCTTATCAGCTTTCGGCTGAGCTTTTGGGTTTATCTTTCTCTTTTTCTCCACCGTTCTGTCTCTCCACCCCAAACTCAGTCACATTTTGAGGACAGCTTGGGAGGCCCCTGGAGGCTGGCGGCAGTCCCCTGCCCTGAGCTTCCTGGATCCCCTGCATGGTCACGATGCCCGCAGACGAATAGCTCTTAGCACGTCGCCACTTCCTCGACGTATCTCAGAAAGCATGTGTCAACAGATGCCAAATTCAAGACTTGAAACAACACGATGGAGCTGGCGACTCCACACTCCGGTGATCTGGTTACCACAGCGATAGCTGGATTAAAAGGTGGGCAGCATGAAGCTGAAGGGGCAGAGGGGAGTCCGATCTAGCTCCCCGCTTCTCTTGGGTCAACCACTGTTACTGGGAGTTTCCTGTTCCATCAGAAGCCAGACTCTAATCCTGAAGATAGTCACTCTAACACCAAATTCCCACATTGACTGTAATTAAAAGCAAAGATTCTGGAGTCAGCCTAGCCCTTCCAAGCTGTGCAACCCCCACCGCTCTCTACCTGAACTCCCCATCCCTCAAACAGGGGTCGCGTCTGTACCTCCCCCTGCCCGGGGTGGGAGGGGAGGGTGTGAGATTAGTGAGTCAATCTGTAACCTGTGGGTGCCCAGGATAGGTCCCACCGAGAGGCTCCCTCTGGCTGTCATCAGGCAGCCGGGATCTATATGCTACAGACTAAGAGGCACCCTGGTGATTGGAAAGTAGCCCCTAAGAAGTCTCAACAAGTGAAAGAACCAATTCTGCACTGTAAACACAAGAGTATAGGAGGAATAAAGTGCGAGAGAAGAGGAGGTGGAAAAATCAAAAGGGAAGGAAATGTAGAAACATCAAACAATGCGAAGGCTTCAGATGCCAAAGCATTTAACGGTAGCAACTGACCAGCCTGTACCCAGAACAAAAAGGAGGCTCTAACATCAGGACCTCTGACACCTACAGAACACTTTCTGGTTTGCAGAACAGTTTCCCATTGTCTCGGTCCTAGGGTCTCTGCAACAAAGTATCACACAGTGGCTGGCCCAACAAGGGAAATTTCTTCCCATAGTTCTGGAGGCCAGAGTCTGAGGCCAAGACATCAGCAGAGTTGAATCATTCTGGAGGTTCTGAGGCAGCATCTGTTCCTCTCTCCTAGCTTCTGGTGGTTTGCCGGTGATCTTTGGCATTACAGGGGGTAGACAGGCATCACTTCAGCTCTACCTTCACGTTCACCCTTCGCCCTGTGTATGTCTTTCCAGGGACACGAGTTAACCCATAGCACCCATCTATCATCTCACCTAATTCAAACCCCAAAGTACAGGTCTGATTATCCTTGCACGGGGAGAAACTGAGCTTGCCACCTATGGAAAGGGCATTTTTAGGGAACTTCCGCAGCTCAAAAGGAAGTACAGAATTGGCCCCTTCTAGATCCGCCATTCCCAAACCTTTACCGTCTCAGGCCTCCTTAACACTCTTAGCAATGATAGAAGACCCTAGAAAACTTTTGTTTGTGTGGGTCATGTCTACTCAGATGAACCGTTTTAGAAACTGAAATCAACACATATAAAAAGGAACTTCCTCATACATTTACGGTAACAAGACTAAACCCAAGACAAGTTAACATGACTGACAACTTTAGGGAAAAAGTACTATATTTCCCCAAACAAACAAAAAATTAGTCGGAGGCAGAACACTGTTTTACACGTTCTGCAAGCAAGCCCCTTTAATGTCTGACTTTGTCCATGACGGAGGGACTCTGCTACCCACCTCCGCACTATGCCTTTGCAATACCATGTGTCACGGTGCCTTTGGAAGACTCCACAGTACCATGGTGAGAAGATGAAGTAGAAAAAGCAAGTAACATCTCAGCAGTATTATGAAATCGTTTGACTTCAGGGATCCCCTGAAAGGCCCTCAGGAATCCCCCCATTTCTACACTTTGAGAATCACTGTTCTAGATCAGGGGATTTTTTTTTCAAAGGCAATTGTGCCAGTGAGCGCCCAGATAGAAGACTAAACAAATGGGCCTGGAGTCCCCTTCCAGCCCTGCCACCTGTCAGCCTGGGACATGACCCATCTCCTGACTCTCAGGTTACTCAACTGAGATCCAGAGAGAAGATCATGTTTCTCCTGCCTGATATACCACATGATTGAGGGAGGTCCAAGAGGGTGATAGATGTGGATATGGGGCTGTGCAAGTGAAAGGTGGTTCCTGGCTAGAACAGACTCGCCCACAGCTAGTCACGCACAACTGAACTGTCACACAAGGTCTTGTCATAACCCATGCCCAATGACTCTGGAGGCATGCTGGGATCTTGGAAAGCAGGAGGAGCCTGAGGAGTGGCATGGAAGGGATTATCTCAAGCACAGGGCTGGCCCCGGGAATTTGCAGCCAAGATGCAAATTCATTGCAACCTCCTACAGGGAGGGACACCAGCAGGATTTCCATTCACAATGATCAGAGCCAAGAGGAGGGCAGCATTCTGGTTTGAGTCCATTTAGATCACAATAAGACCCCAAGATGGTTACAAAGTGAGCACAGAGCAGGTCCATCCCTCCAGGGCAGGGATGAATTAAACAGGTCCTTTCTAAGAGCAGTACATGGGGAGGCAGAAAGACTTACACAAATATGTAGACATAGGAGAAGCCAGGTGTGCTATAAACTTCAACTGCTTCACACCAGACCCCCATTCTGCTGAGGACCTTGGCCTGGGCTCTTCCTAGCAAAGTCTTGCTCTGGTCTTTGTGTTGTTAAACAAGAAGCCTGGGAGAAGCACATGACTTCCAGGGGATGGGGGGAGCGGGTGGTCCATTCTCATTCCTAGCAGGCCCACAATACATTGGGGAAAGGAGATGAAGGAAAGGAACTAACCTCACTTTGCAAAACATCACTAGAGAGATGTCTTGCAAATTAAGAGAGCTTTAGAAAACATTTCTAGGGGATCCCTGGGTGGCTCAGCAGTTTAGCGCCTGCCTTCGGCCCAGGGCATGATCCTGGCTCCCTGCATGGAGCCTGCTTCTCCTTCTGTCTCTCTCTCTCTCTGTCTGTCTGTCTGTCTGTGTGTGTGTGTGTGTGTGTGTCTCATGAATAAATAAAATCTTAAAAAAAAAAAAAAGAAAACATTTCTAATCCTCCTTCTGAGATTGGGCTATTTGGGCTATTCCTAAGAATGGTGTGTGTGTGTGTGTGTGTGTGTGTGTGTGTGTGTGTGTGTGAATCCAGTGGGTCTGTCAGTCCCAGTGGTTGCAGAGATCCTAAACATAAGCTGTTAGGACCTGCCCTGGGCATGTGGAGCTTGACCTGTCTTCAGGCATCATGAAGAGTCTGGGCAAAGGCCAGTCTCTTCTCGGGGATTCCTGCAGACCCCCTTGGGACATGGCCATGTATTAGTGGGGAGAAGGAGGTAGATCCTGGGATTTCCCAAAAAGTCAGTGGAGGACACCTGGCATTTTGCATAGAGGGGGAATCATAGGTGTGCATGGAGGTGATGACATAATAGGAGCAGGAGGTGTTTAGAAAGGTTGGCCCTCCAATCACCCACAACCTATGATAACGGAGCCTGGACCTACAAGATTTAAAAGCATCTGAAAAGTGCTTGGGACCTGAATAAAGGACATTTGTTAAATGCAGAGTACAAAAAATGGCACAATCAAATTAATAAATGTTTTATTAAATAACTACACAAATATGTCTATGTCTGAATGGTCCGCTATGGTTCAGCTCATCAAGTGATGCAACGGCGTATGTAATGTGGGATCCTGGGGCAGTTTAATCCATTGGGTAGGCTGCAGAAATCAGTGCTCTGTGCTCTGTGCTCTGGGCCCAGGTCCTAGTGCAAGTCCAACATGGTCAAGTCTGGATCATCCATGGCTGGGACATGGCAGTCCAGAGAAGGATGGCTTACCTGGCCAGACATCCCCAATGGGCACTTGTCCTACTGTAAGGACTGTGTCTATCCCCACTCAGGGAGGTTTGCATTGACATGGGTGGTGGTTCCAGAAGCCTGGAGCAGTGAGGAGTGTCATGGCCACTAGCCATGACAAAGGGACTACTTAAAGGACATAGTCAATAAGATTTACTAGAGTAAAGAGACCCACAAACACAGGGTAAAGGGGGAAGAACATGCCCGGGTTCCAAACATTAAAGACCTTGCGCTATGAGGCTTCGTGTCTCACCTGCTCCTCTGCTTGGCACACCCTTCCCCAACTTCACCCAAGATTACTCCTCCTCAGCCTGCAAGTCTGCTATTATCAGTTCTCCTTAAACTCTTTCCTTGGGATGCCTGGGTGGCTCAGTGATTGAGCATCTGCCTTTGACTCAGGTTGTGATGCTGGGGTCCTGGGGTTGAGTCCCAAATTTGCCTCCATGGAGCCTCCTTCTCCCTCTGCCTGTGTCTCTGCCTCTCTCTCTCTCTCTCTCTCTCTCTCTGTCTGTCTCTCATGAATAAATAAATAAATAAATAAACCCTTTACTTTTGGGGGTACCTGGGTGGTGCAGTTGGTTGAGCATCCAACTCTTGATTTCAGCTCTGGTCAAGATCTCAGGGTCATGAGGCCTCAGGATCAGGCTTTATGCTCAGTGGGGAGTCTGCTTGAAAGTCTCTCTCTCTCTCTCTCTCTCTCTCCCTTTGCCTCTCCCACTCATCCTAACTCTTTCTCTCTCTCTCTTTCTCTAAAGTAAATAAATAAATCCTTAAAAAAAAACCTTCCTTTTCCTTCAAAGTATGTTTCATGATTTGTAATTGATGAACATCTGCCTCCCCTACTGGACAGCAAGGCTCACACACAGTTATTTGTTCAATGACAGACCTTTTGTGATAGTTAAATAATCAAAAAAGAAGGAAGGAGGCACCTGCCTGTTTGTCTGTAACAACACAAAGCAAACAAATGCCATGTCCACTGAGTGATTAGAAACCATGTGATGTAAGTCAAGATCACCCTCAGTAAATTTCCCTGCATCTAATATTCCCTAGAGACCAGGGGCATGATGTTCTCTGAGAAGTTTCAAGTCTACACAGGGAGGCAGTCGAGCAAGGTTAGGCACCTGGGCTCCAACATCAGAAGGTCCGGGCTCAGGTTCGTGTGTACCTGAATGTTCACAGCAGCATTGCTCATCATGGCCATCAAATAGAAACAACCCAAATGTCCAGACACTGATGAATGAGCAAAATGTGAGGTCCATACAAGGGAATAGTATTCGGCCATAAAAAGAAACGAAGTACTGCTTTTGTGCTATAAAACAGATGAATCTTGAAAACAAAGTGAAAGAAGCCAATCACAGAGGTCCACATACTGGGTGATTCTGTTTCCATGAAATGTTCAGAATAGGCAAATCCATGAAGACAGAAGGCAGGTGAGTGGTTTCTAGGGGCTGGAGGGATGGCAGTGACTGCCAGTGGGCAGGGGCTTTCATTTGAGGGCAACGAAATGGCCTGGAATGAATGATGATGGTTGCTCATACCTTGAAAATACTAAAGACCACCTAACTGCACCTTTTTTAAACTCACAAACTTTATGATACATGAATTGTATCTCAATTAAAAGAGAAAAAGAACATCTGTCTGTGTTCAAGTCCTGGCTTCCTTGCATTTTAGAGATGTGACCATGGGCAGGCCTCTTAACCTCTCTCTGCCTCAGTTTCATTATCTGTGTGTGGAATGGGGCTGCTAGTAATATTAACATTCCTTAGCTTTTGGTATATTTAATTTGCAAACTCTCCCTAAGGGGATAGTCCACCCATCAGAGGGTTAAGTTAATTCATGAAAGCCTCCCAACAAGAGGGGATTATTGATATCTGATCACGTGCCTAATATCATGGAGGTTGGAAATGATCTGTGCCCCAGCCAATTATGGCTATCACCAATTCTTTACCGCATCCCATGCACTGTTGCATTTAGTCTGGAAAAGAGCTCTGCGTGGTGGTACTACGTTATCCCTATTTCACCCACTTAGGAACTCCGGTTGCTGCTACGTGAAAGAGCTGGTGTGTTTATGAACCCAGGCTGGGATGGCTCCAGAGCTCATGCTCAAACCCTATAATATACGTCCTCCAAGTCCTCCGGCGTCTAAACCAGGACTGGAGGTTCAGCTTTACTGCTTCCTTATTAACCCCCCACAGCCTCCAGGCATGAGCCGGCCCGTGCACATCCTTCCTTTCGGAGCCCTGGTGGCAGGGCTCAAGGTGAGGAGATGACACAGAGAGGAAAGACATGGGTGGGAAAGAAGATGGAGAAGAGGAACAGAATAGAGAGGAAAAGTAAAAAGGGTGGAGGAGATGGCAAAGGAGAAATGTTATGCAGAGGGATTTTCTGAAATCTAGAGTCGGTTCTATGCGCTTATCAGCTGAGATCATCTTGCTCCTCATGGTCTAGATGACACACCCTGCCAAGAGTCCCAGGCTCTCCCCCTAAACTTCTGACTCCTGAGTGAAGCTCTTGCTGATTCCTGGTCTTCTCTTCTCTGTCTTCCAGATATCCTTTTATTTCAAATCAAACAAAGGACCCAGCCCCTTGATGCCACCCCCAAAGCAATTCTCAATGCCAGGCTGTTTCTCAAAGCAAAACTTTCATGAAGGTCAAGGGTCCCTAAGGAGGGAGCTGTATCAATGCAGCACAGAGATAACAACTTACAAGCACAGGTAGACTCTCTTGTTCCTAAAAGTCCTCCCAGCCACTGGCAATTTCTCACTTACCAGGTGGCTCCCCAAGGTGACCAATCTGCTCTGCCCTCCTCCCTCACAATGGGAGGCCTCGAAGAGTAGATGCGAATTTTTGGAAAGCGGTTTGACAGAAACATAAAACACAGGCCAGCATTTCCACCTGTTCTGTCCTGCAAGGTGCTTTGTGCTCCTAACAGGAGGGTAAAATCCACAGGCTAAGGAGTCTGACTCGGGACGCCTGCCTTTCTTCCTCTTTCAACAATCTCCCAAGGCCTCGATCCTTCAGCACCAGCACCGAGGGACAGGGCAACGGAAAAGCCAGATGTGGTTCCTGCCCTCGTGGAGCTGATAGCACACAGGAGTATAACAGACACCACACAGTGTTGTTGAAGACTTCATTAATTGCCATTGTGGTAAGTGCTGGAAGGAAAGGTGATAGCAGGCCTGAGGCCCGGCGGAACGTGGTGGGTGAGAGACCAGAAGCACGCAGTGTGGCTGGAACAGGAACAGGGGAAAAGACGCAATGGAGGGGTGGGCGGAGGCTAGATGGCACAAAGCTTCGTCAACTGTGCCAACCATGCCCTGGGGGCCCAAGTCCAAACCAAAAGATCATTGGCTCACACTTGTCCAGTCTGACCCAGGCTTGGTCACCCGGTCTTGGGTCCCTCAGGACCGCCAGGAAGCCTAAGCAGACACACGACAATGTGACTCTCCACTCGAAGAGCCAGGTACCTTCCGGCATGATGCAATACGAAGTACACCGCACTGTGGATGAAGTGTGCCTGTCAAACAGTGGAACCTGGATCCGTCAAACCCACACCGCCTTCCAGTTTCCAAGAACAGCTTCCACACTGCCGCCAGAGAGCAATGACACAGACTGGAAGAGGGAGTATCCTCCAGGACACCTGACCCAGTTAACTACAAAAAGGTACAGCCGTTATGAAAGGGGAGGGAACTGTTACAGATTAATGGAGTGTTAGAAGAAATGATGCAACATGGGAAGCGTGTTTGTATTCTGTTCAAACAAACCAGCTGCTGAAAGACATCATTTCCCTTTTTAAGAAAATTGTGGTCAAATTCACATGACATGAAATTCATCATAATCATTTTGAAGCATACAATTTGGTAGCATTTAGTTCAGCCACAGCGCCATGTAACCATCACCACTGTCTAGTTCCAGGACGTTTTCATCGCCCTAAAGGAAATCTGTTCCCCATTAAGCAGCCATTCCCCATTTCCCCCTCTCCTGAGCCTTTGGCGACCCTTCATCTGTGTTCTATCTGTGGGCTTGTCTATTCTGGGTACTTCACCAAAATGGAATCACAGCACATATGGCCCTTCGTGTCTGGGTTCCTTCACTGAGCGTTGCATTTTCAGTGTTTATTCATATTACATACCAGATATCAGGTCTTCATCCACTCTTACAGCTGAGTGATATTCCACTATATGAATAGACAGCATTATGTTTATCCATTCACCACTCAAAAGACATTTGGGTTGTTTCTGCCTTTTGACTATTATGAACAGTGCTGCTACGAACATGCCTATAGAAGCTTTGGTATCAGTACCTGTTTTCAATTCTTTAGATACATACCTGGGAGCAGAATTGCTGGGTCATACGGTAGTTCTATGTTTAACTTTTGGAGGAACTACCAAACTGTTTTCTACAGGAGCTACATCGTTTTATGTTCCCACCAACAATGGATGAGGGTTCTAGCTTCTCCACATTCTTGTCAATTCTTATTCCACCCCCCCCCCTTTTTTTTAAATATATTCATATCAGGCATGAATTTGTATCTCATTGCGATATTGATTTGCATTTCTCTAGTACCTAATGATGAGCATCTTTTCCTGTACTTTTTGGCCATTCATACATCCTCTTTGGAAAAATGTCTATATTCCAAGTCTTTGTCTGTTTTTATGCTCATTAGAGTTCTTTACCTATTTTGGATACCAGAATCTTATCAAATATGTGACTTGTGAATATTTTCTCCCATTCTATGGGTCGTCTTTTCATGCTCTTAATTGTGTATGCATAAAAGTCATTCATCTTGGTAAAGTCCAGTTTATCAATTTCCTTGTCTGTTTCTTGTACTTTTGGTGTTATACTTAAGAAACCATTGCCAAATGTAAGGTCATGAAGATTTAGTTCAATATTTCCTTCTAAAAGTTTAATAGTTTTACCTTTTATATTTAGGTTTTTGATCCATTTTAATTTTTATATATGGTGTCAGGTGAGGGTTGAAATTCATTTCTTTGTATGTGGATATCCAGCTGTCTCAGCACCATTTGTTGAAGAGACTACTCTTCCACTGCTGCACAATTTTGACATTTTGTCAAAATCAATTGGCCACAGATGTATAGGTTTATTTCTAAATTTGTAACTCTATTCCATTTATCTGTATTTAAAAGATACAGAGATAACTGGGGAAATTTAATAAATAGTCTAGAAATTAGATAACGTTAAAGAATTATTGATTTTGTTACGTGTGATCAATATACTGCAGCTATGTAATAACAAGTTTTCCTTATTTTTTATATTTAGTGAAGTCTGGGGATGGAATGACACGTCAAGAACTTCCTTTAAAAAATAACAGTCAAGGAGGGATTCCTGGGTGGCTGAGTTGGTTAAGTATCCAACTCTTGATTTCAGCTCAGGTTGTGATCTAAGGATGATGAGCTGGAGCCCTGCATTGGGCTCCACACTCAGTAGGGAGTCTGCTTGAGATTCTCTCTCTCCCTCTGCCCTTCTCCCCCCACCCTGTTCTCTATCTCTCAAATAAATAAATCTTTAAAAAATAAAACAAAAATTTAATTTAAAAAGTAAAGAAGTCAAAAAATTTAAGAAAGAGACAATGGGATAGATGAATTAGTACAGCAAAATACTTAAAATATTGAAAATTATTTAACCTAGGGATCAATATATGGGTGTTAATTATTCTACAGTCTCTCCTTTTGTGCATGTTTGAAGACTTTGATAATAAAAAGTTGAAATAAATAATCTTAGTGAGAGGTGCTGGGTTTCCCCACTAACAGATACATTTGAATTTGAATTTGACTTTTGGGATGAAGCCAGAAGCTGAGAGAAACGAAGAAGCATGCATAAACTCTTCCTGTTTCCATTTCTCCAGAGCTAGAGCAACTGCCCTGAATTGTATAGACTCAGACTGAATTCTTTCTAGCTGGACCCAGTAATCAATTCTGTTAGAACTCACTAAAAATTGAAAAATTCTGGAAATGATTTTTTTTTCCCCACTAAAACTACTTTAGTGTTTTCCTGAATGATAATCTGCCATCCATGTGAAAGCATTTAATTACATCCCTGAATATAACTCCCCTGGACAGGTTAAAGGAGATTTTGTTGTAGGAGACTCTTAGGAAAATCTCCCTCATGGCACTTGAGACACAGGACTACAAACACACACATGCACACACTAAAATGCACATGAGCAAAACACACTATTATCAGGCTATGTTTTCTTCTATCAGACAGATGAGATTCAGACTATGACTCCTGTTCTCAAGCACGGTACAACAAACTATGTGCTTTTTCCAAGAGACATCCTGCCCATCTGAAACAAGGCAGGAGAAATATGCAATGTCCATAGGTCTTTTGATGAAAATGTACTTTTGCAGTTATGCTGTATCCAATGTTTTTTGTTAAGGGGGTCTATTTAATTTCAGAATTCCTCTTTAGGATCAGAATTCCTCATAAATAATTATGCTTACTTTGGGACACCTGGCTGGCTCTGTCAGGAAAGCATGTGACTCTTTTTTTTTTTTTTTTTTTTTTTTTTTTAGCATGTGACTCGATCTCAGGGTCATGGGTTCAAAATCCACATTGGGTATAAAGAAAGAATATACTTACTTTAAAATTATATTTATAA
The DNA here is from genome assembly GCF_003254725.2 of Canis lupus dingo. Taxonomy (NCBI): domain Eukaryota; kingdom Metazoa; phylum Chordata; class Mammalia; order Carnivora; family Canidae; genus Canis; species Canis lupus. Next base: position 45,284,160 of record NC_064267.1, on the reverse strand, counting down.
ATATATGTTGCAAAAATAGAAGCACATTTATAAATATATAACCTTTTACATATATTAAAGACTTTCATACATATACACCCTTTAATAGATATATAAAACCATAAAATTTTAAAATATTTGAAGATATGAATAACCAAACATACAAAACTGTATATGGTTCAATATATTTTACGGATCTCTATATAGTAGGTAGCTATGAAATCATATATGGCTTTACACATCTCTAAAATCCTCTGAGTGATCCAGTATAGACTGGTTTGGGAAGCATTTGGGATCTTACCCCAGGGTAGAGGGGAAGGGTGCAGGTGGTAAACAGGTGGTGCTTGGCACTTTCACTGATACAGAGCAAACAGGGAGGCTCAGCCTCTCAGAATCCTGCAACTTGATCTCCTTGCCATCAAGAGAACCACAGCCTGTTCTTACCAAGAGCAGAAAGCCAAGCCTAATGTTGACAGGCCTAAAGAGCATGATTTCCCTTTCCCATTGGTGGCTGACAAGTCACTTATATACCAACCATCTGCTGAGAATGTGTAGGGTTGAGAGCATAGGACTAGACTTTAGGGGCCAATAAGGATCCAGGGTATATGGTGTGCCTTTGCCTCTTCAACTCAACTTTGCTGTGAATCTAAAACTTCTCCTAAAAATGAAATAGATTAAGGGAAAAACAAAAAGATGGAGGCTCAACCCTGGCCTCCAGGAGAGCTCTTCCAGCAGAGAAGACAGATAGGCAAATGATGCCAGACAGGATGAGGGTGGCACTGCTCTGCCAGCTGGCTTACTAACAACTGCCTAAGGAGCCATGGCAGCAGGATTTAGAGCCGCCTGCAGCCCCATTACCGTACAACAGCCACAAACAGGTGCCTCTGAGCAGCCTTTACCTGGCTTCTACCAGCCTGAGTGTATCAGCAGCAATTCCAAGTTAATATGAGCTCAACTCAGGACACCACTGACACCCCTGTGCTCAGACTCCCTCTGCTTCTAGGCCCAGGTACCTGACAGCCACTCTAAAGAAAGGTTAGCTCTTACTTCTTCCCACCTCTCCAAGGCTACTGTGTGCCCCAGTTCTGATCTAGCCTGAAGAGGGGCCGGGCTGGGCTGAAACTGAGTGTTCAAGGGGCCACTGGCCTATGTCCAAGAGACCATAAAAGGGCAAGGCAGGCCTATCTGTAAGGTCAGACACTCCTTCCACTTTTCCAGATAGGCTTCCTGTTGCAGCTCTGAATCATCTCGTCTCTGGAGCCCTCCCAGATTTCCCTGGCCATGGGGTTCCATGTTCCCCTTTCTGTGCACATCCACGCACTGTATGGGCACTTCCACTTCCCGACTCTGTGCCCTGGACCAGAGCTCCTCTGGCCCTCCCAGCTGTAGCACAGACCTAGTTCCATTGCATCCCCAATGCAAGTCTGTCTGGAAAATGTCAGCGTAGGATCATCACACTGCAACATCTCTTAGTAACATGCCTGATAGCTTCCCAACAAAGTCTATGGAAACGAGTGTCTTTTCAGGAAGAAAGAAAAGCCTTTTGTTTTCTACCTTCAGGAAGCACTAGTTGAAGCACTGCTGGGATGTGCAGCAGACAGAAAGCCCAATGATGTGACCCAGGAAATGTCCCATCCTTTTGGAGTGAGGGACAAGGTCTCTGTCCCTGCCCCCAGGGAAAAGCCAGAAGTAAAAAACCAAAGAGAAGGGGAGTCAAATGAGCCAGTCAAAGACCCCATTAACCACAAGGGTTCAGGGACATGTGCAAATCCTAAAATAGGGGTACCTGGGAGTCAAGAGCATTACAAAATTATCCTACTTCCATGTATTTGTTATTGATGGAAAGATGTATGAATGGGGATGTTGCAACCCCAATTGTATTAGGAGAAACATGACCTCTGCATCCAATCACAGTACTTTTCTTTAAAAATAACTGCAAACACAAGGACGCCTGGGTGGCTCAGTGGTTAAGCGCCTGCCTTGGGCCCAGGGCATGATCCCAGGATTTGGGATCAAGTCCTGCATCAGGCTCCCTGCATGGAGCCTGTGTCTCTGCCTCTCTCTCTGTGTGTCTCTCATGAATAAATAAATAAAATCTTAAAAAAAAAAAAACTGCGAACACCAGTCATGATCCCACAGCTGATCAGAAGCACTTCGGTTACCTCTTGAGTGCTCTAAATTCAAATTCAGTAACCCTGCTTTGTATCAGTAGCATTCATTTACTAATAAATTTTCATGACCTGGTGGTGCAATGACTTTTTTCAGGGATAATAAAGTATTACCATTTATCTAAAACTTATGTTTTCTTATCAGATCCCCCTTCTTCAGTCATCGCATTTCTGACTTTTCCCCGAAGGAGCCCAGAAATCTTGTTCTCCACTTCCAAAGGGATAGAAAAATCTGAGCAACCTATTTTTGTATGGCTCATGAGCTAAGAATGGATTTTATATTTTTAAAGAGCAGTAAACAAACAAGCCAACAAACAGACAAACAGTTTACAAGACACAGATGGAATATGATGCTACAAAGTCTAAAATATTTACCTTCATGCCCTTTACAAAAAAGTTTACCACTGAGGGGGGTACTTGACGGGATGAGCACTGGGTGATATGCTATATGTTGGCAAACTGAACTCCAATAAAAAAATAAAATAAATTTTAGGGGATCCCTGGGTGGTGCAGCAGTTTGGCGCCTGCCTTTGGCCCAGGGCGCGATCCGGGAGACCCGGGATCAAATCCCATGTCGGGCTCCCGGTGCATGGAGCCTGCTTCTCCCTCTGCCTATGTCTCTGCCTCTCTCTCTCTCTCTCTCTCTGTGTGACTATCATAAATTTAAAAATAAAAAAATTAAAAATTAAAAAAATAAATAAATAAAATAAATTTTTTAAAAAGTTTACCAATCTCTGATGCAACATCTTTAATTTACACAAATTAACATGATCCCTATTATAACACTTAAATTCACTCTTAATGTATGGATGATGAAATTGCTTAATGATTATTTTGCCCCCCCCCCCAAATTTCTTGAGGTAAATGTCATGCATTACATAAGTCTGCATATCCTACAGGTCAACAGATACCTTCATTCTCATTTGCCTGCAGTCATGCTAAATAAACCCATCATTATCATCTTAGTTTTCATATATGTATGTGTGTGTGTGTGTGTGTGTGTGTAATCTGAGCACAATTTCTCCAGCTATGTGAAAATTCTGGTGCCTGTGGTATGCAAGACAAGGTGAGCAGAGTCCCCTTACAAAATGCTGTCTTTCCAGAAGTGGTTCAGGCTGTGGGTAGTCTGAGTTACATACACAGCATGCCCACAGTACAGATTCATGGAGGGCATGGTCCAATCCTAGCCACTGTTTAGTTCAACAGGGAAAATCAGGTTCCCACTATATGGGAAAATATGACTTTTACAATTTGCTGAGCCTTCAATAGCCAGATCAGTAGATAAAATGCACAATACGTCCCTAATAAAATAATTAACCATAAGATATTTCATCTGGATTTAGTTGCAATGTATTCACAAGGAATCTTACTCTTGTATTTGTCAAGACCTTGTCAATTGTAGGGACTGAATCCCAAATCAAACTGGCCAGACCAACTATTTAACATTATTCAGGAACTATCAAATAATTGTTCTGAACTAATTGTTCAACAATGTTTTGAAGGTACATGCTCCAATAAAGCAAAATAAGAAGCATGAATACGGGGAAGGATTACTACAGGCAGATGATATTGTATACCTAAGAGTCTTAGAAACTAAGAAGAGAAATTAAGAATGTGGTTAGATAGAAGATAAATGTGCAAAAACCAAAGCTATACATTACTTTATACTAAAAATTACTAAAAATTTTTATGCTAAAAATTGATTACTAAAAATCACTTCAAAATAGCAATGAAAAAATGCCCTATTCACAATAGTTTCAAAAATAGTAATATGCCTAGGAATAAACGTTACAAGAAAAGTGAAAGGCATATAAAGTAAACTGCAAACTTTTATTAATACAAATAAAGTAAGATCTGAATAAAGACAAATATTACAACTCTAAGTAGGAAAACATCAAAGCAAAAAGATGTCAATCTTTCTCAAATTAACAAAGACCTTTTTGTCATATAAACACAACCCTATTATTTTTGAAACTAGACAAAGGAATTTGCAATTTTGTGAAAGAGAAGCAAAAACAAGAATCACCAAGAAAATATAGAAAAAAATAGTGACTATGGGGATTTCCTTATTATATATTAAAACAGACTATAGAGCTACTACAATAAAAATATGATACTGCCACATGAGTAAATAAATAAATTGATAGAACAAAACTGAGAGTTCAAAAGTAGAGTTCAAAAAAGTAAATAAGGGCAGCCCCGGTGGCGCAGTGGTTTAGCGCTGCCTGCAGCCCAGGGCGTGATCCTGGAGACCCGGGATCGAGTCCTGCATCGGGTTCTCTGTGTGGTGCCTGCTCCTCCCTCTGCCTGTGTCTCTGCCTTTCTCTCTCTAGCTGTGTCTCTATAAATAAATAAAATCTTTTAAAAAAAAGTAAATAAATCTGGAAATTTAAAAGATGATAAAGATGCATTTCAACAGATAAAGAATGGATTTCTTTATTACATGATGTTGGGACAATGGACTATCCATTTAGAAAAATAATAATGTTAGATCTTTATACCATGTAAATTCTTCACGGTAATAAACATATTAACACTGGAAGAATTAAAAATACTAAAACATAGTATGGAAAAAATGTTTATATATCTCAGGCTTGGAAAGACCTAAACAAGGTGAAATCCAGAAACCACTAGGAAAAATGGTAACAAGTTTCACTAACCAAAAAGAAAACTCTATATGACAAAAGATAAAGAGTAGTCAAAAAATATTTGCAATACATAAAAAATGTTAATATTAATAGTCCTACTACTCAAGAGACTTACAGTCATTAGCTATAAAAAGACAAATGGCTCTAGACAAACGACTAAAGAGGTGAATACATAATTCCCAAAAGATGAAATCAAGTGACCAATCTATGTATGAAAATCAAAGCAGCTATGTAGAATTTTTTTGTTAAAAGAGTTTTGAAAGTCTGACGACATCTAAAGCTGGAGAGGGTATGGAAAAACTAGAGCTCTCATGTACTGTTCATCAAAGTGTCAGAATGTTCAATCTTTTGAAAGCAATTTCTCAAATTAATTAAAAGGTAATATGAGTATACCATATGGCCCAGCAAGCCCTACTCCTAAGGACATTGCCTACAGAGAGAAGAGAAAGAATGTGGTAATGTGAGCATGCAAAGAAATTATTTAAGAATGTTTAGCACAATCTTGCTTATAAAGGAAACAGTGGGAAAAGCTTAAATATCTATCAGTATGGATGAGTTGAATGAACTATAGTGTACCCAAAATAAAGAATTTTATTATTAAAAAGAATGTGACAGATTTGTATGGGCTGACTATAAAGATGTTAATGATTTATTAGAAAGTGAAAAGAGCAAGGGGGATGGCTAAGTGGCTCAGTGGTTGAGCCTCTGCCTTTGGCTCAGGGCATGTTTCAGGGGTTTCTGATTTAGTCTCCCATCAGGTTCTCTGCAAGGAGCCTGCTTCTCCCTCTACCTAGGTCTTTGCCTCTCTCTCTCTGTCTCACGTGAATAAAAAAATAAAATCTTTAAAAAAAAAAAAAAGCAAGGTAAAGAACAATATGTCCAATCAATTACTATATTTTATATTAATAATACAGATGTGACAATTTACATTAGATATATGTGTGTATGTATGTATATATATATATAATTTCAGAAATGGGAAAAGAAAAGTAGCATACAAAACTGCTAAGGGCATTTTCCTAAAAGAGATGGCATTAGAATTTTCAAAAAGAGAAATTTCACTTCTTACTGTGTTTTTCAGTAGTTTCCAAAGGATAGTACTACAAAACACACCCTAAAATTATATACAATTATATCAATTGTATATATATACATGTCAAAGAGGGCAACTTTATAAGATTTGCTAATCCACGAATCAATGAAATGGCACAAAAGAATTCTTTCAACCAGGAAAAAATCTCCAAATGTAAGAAATGTAAATGTCAAATCCGGAGTTCAGTAGGAATCTTTTTTTTTTCCTAATGCCCAAAGCCAGATTATTCTTACTATGCAAACGAAGAGGTAATTACCTTTGACAATGGATTTCCCTCCTGGCATTTGATGCCTGCAATGAAGACCAAGTTGGGCATCACAGGTTTGGGATAGTCCAAAACAAAGTCAGTTCTTAACCAAATTGACGTAAGGCTATAGAGATCATAAGGTATGACAGCTGTTTGGAGAATCTCAGATGCAACTTCTTGAGTTTTTAAAAAAATAGTGGGAAAATAAATGTTCCTCCAAGTGGGAGATATGATTCCTCACTCTCTCTGTCTCTGAAACTCATGGCATCTGACAACATGGAGAAAGGTCTAGGAACATAAGAAAGGGGACTGGGGCACTGTGTGCTTTCTTCAAGAAAATGGCAAAATAATCCCCTGGTGAAGACCACGGATGGGAGTGAAAAATACTTGGCTACAATTAAGCCACACACATCGAAAGGATCCAGAAACACTGCATCAAAAGAACTCTCCTTTAGGAATTCTATTTGTATCACTAGGGCAGCCCCGGTGGCTCAGCGTTTACGGCCGCCTTCAGCCCAGGGCATGATCCTGGAGACCTGGGATTGAGTCCTACATCCGGCTCCCTGCATGGAGCCTGCTTCTCCCTCTGCCTGTGTCTCTGCGCCTCTCTCTCTCTCTGTCTCTCATGAATAAATAAATAAAATCTTTTTTAAAAAAAATTTGTATCACTAAACAAATTCTTACAATGTTAAAAATGTGGCAGCCGAGAAAATTAAGGCCATTCCACTTTAAGTTCAGCGTTAGCACAAGTACAGCCATCTCAGGCCCCTGCGAAGAAGAGCTGACATTTACCTTGCTTCAGTTACAGGAAAAAACAACTTACAGCTTAATGCTCTAGAAAGCTCCATATCAGAATGAGAATAGAGCTTAATGCCCTCGAAAGCCCCATATCAGAATGTAAACAGAACTTGAGAAATTCCTCCCCCACTTCTGGAGGTCCCCTAGACCAGCCCATAAAACTAAGCTGGAACCCCCCCTCGGGGTCCAAGTCCCTGTTCCACTTGGACCCAAGCTCGAGCTTGCTAATAAACCCTCATGTGTTTGCATCGGTGTCGGCTCCTTGGTGGTTTCTCAGATATGTAATCTTGGGCACAACATTTGGGGACTTGTCCGGAATCCGAGAGACCCCCAGGACCCCATCCGGAGGGTTTCATGCATGGTGAGCGCACTCAACTTTTTCCACCTTTTGCGTGCATATTCTCTGAGAGCTCTAAATTGTACTTTTACCTGTAGGAATTCCAATCTGTATTGGGTCGACATTGGCTTAGGTGGACGCACTGGTGGGCTGTCAACCGGGGGTCTTGAGGAGACGTCCCTTGACCCTGCCGGGAGGACAGGGTCCTCGTCTGTAAGGAGGACGGAGGTCCTCGTCTGTAGGGAGGACGGGATCCTCATCTGTAAGGAGGACAGGGTCCTCATCTGTAAGAGGCGGAGGTCCTCATCTATAAGCGGGACTTAGGTCCTCATCTGTAAGGGGGACGGGGTCCTCGTCTGTAAGAAGGACGGGGTCCTCGTCTGTAAGGAGGGCCGGCTGGCAGCTCTTCAGTTTACTTTTTGCTTTGTCTCCGCAGCCGCACTGGAACGTTTGTCTGCGTTACTGTGTCCTTGTTAACTATCGTAACTGTCTGTGCAAAGTTCTCTGATAATCTGAGAGATCTAACGGGGCTCTTAGATACTGTTCTCTTTACCCACCAGCCTACTTGGGAGGACTGCCAACAGCTCTTGTAGGTTCTCTTCACCACGGAAGAGAGAGAATGAGTTCAGGTGGAAGCCCAGAAGTCTGTCCTGGGAGAAGACAGACAGCCCACCCAAAACCCAGACCTCTTAAACGCGGTCTTCCCCTTATCCTGCCCCACCTGGGACCACAACTTGGCTGAAGGTAATGAGAGGCTCCGGCTCTACCACCAGACTCTGCTGGCAGGTCACCAGGCTGCCGTGCACAAGCCTACCCATCTGGCCAAGGTCTATGATGTGAGACAGGGCAAGGACGACAGTCCAGCAGCCTTCTTAGAGAGAGTCATGGAGGCTTTTAGGCAGTGCACCCTTATGAGCCCAGAAGCCCCGGAAACAAAGGCCGCAATTATCATGGCCTTTGTTAACCAGGCTGCTCCGGACATTAAAAAGAAATTGCAAAGATTAGAGAGACTGGGAGGGAAGAGCTTGCAAGGCTTAGTAATAGTAACACTTCTACATCATGATCCTGACCACTCCCACCACTCTCAAGGTCGACAGGATTACTCCCTGGGTCTGCTACACCCACATCCGACCAGCTGATCCACATGCCATTCTCAAGGACTTTGTTCCAGACTGGAAAAGCCAACCAGACAAGGACAATCCCCTAAAGTTAAGACTGCGCCGTTCTCACCTCTTTCCCACCTCCAAGACTCCCTAGTCTGAGGTTGTCCTTCAAAATAGAAGGGGATTAGACTTAGTCTTCTTACAACGGGGGGAGGGGGTGGGGGTGGGGTTATGTGCTGCCTTAAACATAGGAGGTTGCTTCTTCACTGAGATGTAAATGGGAACGAGAAGAGCAACAAGGTTGGTTCAAACCGTGGTTTAATCATTCCCCCTGGCTCACTCTGAGAGCAGCCTGGACCCATGATAGGGTCCTTCCTTAGGTTCCTCTGAGAGGGGGAAATGTGGAGGCCAAGAAAATTAGGCCATTCCACCTTAAATTCAGCGTTAGCACAAGTACAGCCATCTCAGGCCCCTGTGAAGAAGAGCTGACATTTACCTTGCTTCAGTTACAGGAAAAAACAGCTTACAGCTTAACGCCCTAGAAAGCTCCATATCAGAATAAGAACAGAGCTTAATGCCCTCGAAAGCCCCATATCAGAATATAAACAGAACTTGAGAAATTCCTCCCCTACTTCTGGAGGTCCCCTAGACCAGCCCATAAAACTAAGCTGGAACCCCCCTCAGGGTCCAAGTCCCTGCTCCGCTGTGTTGGGTATACTTGGACCCAAGCTCGAGCTTGTAAATAAACCCTCATGTGTTTGCATCGGTGTCGGCTCCTTGGTGGTTTCTCAGATACGTAATCTTGGGCACAACAAAAAAAGGTATTGAAGACTGTCTTTTAATGGACTTAAGACCAAAAAAAGTGAGCTTTGCTGCAGAGTTTTTCCATTGAGAATCAGAGAAAGTCTTGAACATCTGAGTCAACTCCTCCATAGTGTAAGTTGTGGAATAAGTCTTCACCGTAAAATTGGAGGATTTTCCCAGTTGCCAACTCACCTCTGATATGATTAAAACCAACTCATGCCCTCTTTGGATGAGTTGCTCCACAACCAAACGCATGGTAAACCAGTGGCTCCCATCCATGGGTACTACCAACAGCTTGCCTGCCTCAGCAAAGCAGATGTCAGCAGGAGACACACACACAACAGAGGAAAGCCGGTCAAAATTGTGGCAGCCGTTGGAAATATGCAGCCCAGGGCAATCCAGTTGCTTGGGTTCTGAGTTGGTGTGATAGAATTGGGGGAAGAAGTACAGACACAAAGCCTGTCCCAGGAAAGGGGATGTAACCACACATTCGTAAAAAAAAGAAATTACACTCATTGCCAGTAATGCACTGGTAAGAACAATAATGAATGAGTAGCATTTGCTGACACACATACTTGTACACTTTCCAAATAAGAATACCTTTTGATCTTTGCCTTGGACAAAGATCATGCACTGTATGTCACGCAAAACTCATTTGGAAACAGAATTATTAAGCAATGCCTTTGAGGACTCAGAGCGATCAAAAGAAAAATAAACTTCAAAAAGGTGATATCTTTGCAATTTGTTCCAAGGAAATTTTGGTTTTTACTCTCAGGATACATAAGACAATTTTGCCCAGAAAGATATTGGCATCCAAGTTTCCTAGGAAAGACCTGAAGTCACCTACCACTACCTTCCTCGTGGGTAGTGGAACTGTATTCACATGAGTCCCTTAGATGCCTCGCATTGCCACGTGTTTGTTCCATATCCAAACTCTCTGAGGCTCCAAAATGCTAAGACTGTCAAATCCCGCCTCCATGGACCATTCTAGGGATTGATTGATGGAATGTGACTGTCATCTATATTCAGTCACTTTCCCTAGACACATCACATGCAGTGGGTGATCACCTGCCTAATGCTTACCAAAAGCACTCTGCTAGGCATTCTCTCTCTTTTCTCTGGGCTTCTGCATTCCTCTCTGCATTCCTCTATAGACCTCTCTGTGATGGCTGCCCCACTCGGCCTGCTACCTACCTTCAGGAATCTTTGTATCTGTCTCCCACACTCTACCAAGCACTCATTGAGGCCAGAGGATGTATTTTCTTCATATTTGCACCCTCCTCCCACAGGACCCATGCTATGTCTCACACAGAAAAAGCACACAAGGACCCTTTGTTGGATTGGACTGAATTGCATTATGTGAGTTTTCTACACACCTTTATCAGTGAGCTCAGTGGTGTATGTCAGATAAGACCCTGAGTCTTAGTGAGGAATTCTACAGTCAAGTTGGGGGCATAATCTTTGTTAGGAGCCAGCATGTTCCTTCGGAGATGACTGAACTAGGTTACTAGATATTTGTTTAGTCACCTTTTTCCTCGGTGACTGAGGAACTTTGAGATTAATGTCTGAAAAATAATATGGTAGCAAATGATCTTCCTTTCGAGGAGGATCCTTTAGAATATACATCAATAAAGTAGAAAATAGAAGAAAAATAGAAAAAAATCAATGAACCCAAAAATTTGTGCATTAAAAAGATGAACTAAACTTATAAAGCTCTAACCAAACTGATCAGAAAAAAAGAAGAAAAAAATTACCAATATCAGGAATGAGAAAGGTGGCATCACTACAGATTCAACAGATGCTAAAGGGATAATAAGAAAGACTATCAAGAACAAGTTTATGCCAATATATTCTACAACTTAGATGAAATGAACAAATTCCTCAAAAGATGCAAACTACTAGAGTTTAACAGAGAAATAATACATAAGCTGAATAAAAGTACCTTGTATGTTTTAAGTTGAATTAAGTTTGAATTCAAACTTTCCAACTAATAAAACTTCAAGCCCAGGTGGCTTCACTAATACAAACTACCAAATATTGGAGGAAGAAATAAAACCATTTATTATTCCAGTATACATCCTGAAATGAGCAAATATTATTTCAAGAGAACAGAAAAATAGAGAAATTCCTAATCTTTCTATGAGACCACAGAATTTGTCTCTGAGACCAGCATTGCCACATACCAAAACTAGATAAAGACATCATAAGAAAGGAAGAAAAATTTATAGACCAATACCCTCATAAATATTATGCAAAAATTCTATCCCAAATTTTAGCAAATCAAATTCAATAATATAATGTATATAAAATATGAGATCTATATAATAATTATATACAAAAAGATAGTGGGACTTACACCAAAAAAGGCTCTTTTAACATTAGAGAATCACTCAAGGTAATTCACCATAAAAATAGACTGAAAAATACAACCATATGATCATCTCCATAGGCACAGAAAAAGTATTTGACAAAATCCAACATCCATTAGTGATAAAAATTGTCAGAAAACAAGGTAAGAAGGGAATGCTCTCTACCTAATAGAAAGTATCTACGAAAACCCATAACTAACAAAATACTTAATGATGAATGACTGAATGCTTTACTCCTAATCACATACAAGTCAAGGTTGACCATCCTACCACTTCCATTCCTATTGTTCTGGAGATTCTAACCAATCCAATCAGTCAAGAAAAATAAAAGGCCTCCACTTTGGAAAGAAAACTCTAACTGCGTTACTCACAGATAACGTGATCATCTCTGCAGAAATTCCAATGTAATCTACAAAATATCCTAGAACAAATAAGTTAGTTTAGCATTGTTGCAGAATACAAGATAAATACTTAATAATCAATCATATTTCAGGGCATCTGGGTGGTTCAGTTGGTTAAACAATCAGCTCTTGATCTCAGCCCAAGTCCTGATCTCAGTGTCCTGGGATGGAGCCCCAAGTCAGGCTCTGTGCTCATTGCAGGGAGTCTGCTTCAGGATGCTCTTTCTTCTTCTGCCCCCCTTCCCCCTGATTGCTCATGTTCTCTATTTCTCTCTCTAAAATAAATAAATAAATAAATAAATAAATAAATAAATAAATATTTAAAAACCAATCAGGAGAAGTCCAAGAAGGCAGATGAGAAGGAGACCTTAGTTTCATCTGCTCCCAGGAATTCAGCTAGATAGTATTAATCATCCTGAACTCCTGCAAACTCAACAACCACTGATCTAAGAAAAGAATAGCTGCAACTCTACAAATAGAAAAGTGACCACTTTTTGCAAAATAGGAGGCTGGAGATGTGAATCTGGGGCAATATAACAGAAGATAAACCCTGGGAGGAGGGAGACTCCATAAGCTGGCTACCAGGAAGTGCTAGAGCAGTGGAGCACAAAATCTGATGATTAAATGCAATAAAAAATGGAGGCTCTGAAGGCTAGGATAATGAGGCAGAAGAAAAAATAAGTGATATAGCAGATAAAATGATGGAGAAAAAAGAAGCTGAGAAAAAGAGAGAAAAACAAATACTGGATCACAAGGGGAGAATTCGAGAGACAAGTGATAACATAAAGGAAAACAATATTAGAATAATTAGGATCCCAGAATAAGAGAAAGGAGGGGTGCAGAAGGTATATTGGAGCAAATTAAAGCAGAAAATTACCCTAACCCGGGGAAGGAAAGAGGCATTCAAGTCCACCAGGCACAGAGAACCCCCTTCAAAATCAATTAATTAGATCACACCACAACACATAACAGTGAAACTTGCAAATCTCAGAGACAAAGAGAAAATCTTGAATGCAGCTCAGGAGAATAAGTCCATATCCTACAAGATAGAAACATTAGGTTGGCAGCATACCAAACCACAGCGACCTGGCAGGCCAGAAAGGGCTGGAACGATATATTCAGGGTGATAAATGAAAAAAAAATATGCAGCCAAGCATACTTTATCCAGCTAGGATGTCATTCAAAATAGAAAGAGAGATAAAAAGCTTTCAGGACAAATAGAAACTAAAAGAATTTGGATCACCAAAATAGCCCTACAAGAAATATTAAAAGGGACCCTTTAAGCAAAGAGAGAGCACAATAGTAACACACAGCAGAAAGGAACAGAGACAATCTACAGAAACAGTGACTTTACAGGTAATACAATGCCACTAAACCCATATCTTTCAATAATCACTCTGAATGTAAATAGACTAAATGCTCCAATCAAAAGACACTGTGATCAGATTGAAGAAAAAACAATAGCTATTGATATGCTGTCTGCTAGGGACTCACTATAGACCCAGAGATACATCTAGATTTAAAGTGAGGGTGTGGAAAATATTTATCATGCTAATGGATGTCAAAAGAAATCTGGGGTGGCAAGCCTTACATCAAACAAATAAGATTTAAACCAAAGACTGTAATAAGAGATGAGGAAGGACACTATGTCATAATTAAAGGGTCTATCCAACAAGAAGATCTAACAATTGTAAATATTTAGGCCCTTAATATGGGAGCAGCCAATGAGAGAAGCCAATAAAACCTAAACCCAGCAGGAGAGGAGCAAAAATTAAGATGAGAGCAGAAATCAATGAAATAGAAACCAAAAGAACAGTAGAACAGATCAACAACACTAAGACCTGGCCTGGCTCTTTAAAAGGATTAATAAGATTGATAAGCCCCTGGCCAGACATATCAAGAAGAGAAAGGACCCAAAAAATAAAAATATGAATGAAAAAGGTAGATCACAACCAACACTAAAGAAATACATACAATTATAAGAACATATTATGAACAACTGTATGCCAACAAATTAGGCAATCTGAAGGAAATAGATGCATTCCTAGAGATGTGTAAACTACCAAAACTGAAACAGGAAGAGACAGACAACCTGAACAGGAAGGAAATTGAAGCAGTAAACAAAAACCTCCCAACAAACAAGAGTCCACAGCAGGATGGCTTCCCAGGGGAATTCTACCAAACATTTAAAGAAGAATTAATACCTATACTCCTGAAGCGGTTTCAAAACATAAAAAAAAAAAAAAAAAAAAAAAAAAACGGATTGAAAACTTCCAAACTCTTTCTAGGAGCACAGCATTACCTTGATCCTAAAACCAGACAAATATTCCCCCAAAAGGAAAATTACACACCATTATCCCTGATGAACATGAATGCAAAATGCTAGCCAATAGGATCTAACAGTACATTGAAAGGATTATTCACCACAACCAAGTGGGAGTTATCCCTGAGCTGCAAAGGTGGTTCAACATCCACAAACCAATCAATGGGATACACTACATTAATAAAAGAAAGGAGAAGAACCATATGATCCTTTCAATAGATGCAGAAAAAGCATTTGAGAAAGTATAACATCCTTTCTTGATTAAAACGCTTCTCCAGGTAGGGATAGAGGGAACATACCTCAATATCATAAAAGCTATCTATGAAAAGCCCACAGTCAATATCATTCTCAATGGGGAAAAACTGAGAGCTTTTCCCCTAAGGTTAGTAATATGCAGAGATGTCTAATCTCACCCCTGCTATTCAGCATAGTACTAGAAGTCCTAGCATCAAAAGTCAGAAAAACAAATAGAAGGCATCAGAATCTGCAAATAAGTTAAAATCTCACTCTGCACATGACATGATACTATATGTGGAAAACTCAAAAGACTCCACCCCAACATTGCTAGAACTCATACAGCAATTCAACAAAGTTAACAAGTCAGGAAACAGCAGATGTTGGTGAGGATGCAGAGAGGGGGGCACCCTCGTCAATGTTGGTGGGAATGCAAGCTGGTACAGCCATTCTGGAAAACAGTATGGAGGTTCCTCAAAAAGTTGAAAATAGAGCTACCCTACAACACGGCAATTGCACTATGGTGTATTTACTCCAAAGATACAAATGTAGTGATCCAAAGGGGCACCTGCACCCCAATGTTTATAGCAACATTGTCCACATTAGGTGAACTACGGAAGGAGCCCAGATGTCCATCGAGAGATGAATGAATAAAGATTTGGGATATATATACAATGGAATACTACTCGGCCATCAAAACAATGAAATCCTGCCATTTGCAATGTCATGGATGGAACTAGAGGATATTATGCTATGAGGAATATTTCAATCAGAGAAAGGCAATAATATGTCATCTTGCTCATATGTGCAATTTAAGAAACAAAACAGAGGATCATGGGGAAAGAGAGGAAAAAATAAAACAGGATGAAATCAGAGTGGGAGACAAACCATAAAAGACTTTTAATCCTAGGGAAAAAACTGAGGGTTGCTGGAGAGGAGAGGGGTGGGAGATGGGGCATCTGAATGATGGACATTAAGTAGGGCACAGAATGTAATGAGCACTGGGTATTATGTAAGACTGATGAATCAATGATTTCTACCTCTGAAACCAATAATATATTCTATATTAATTAATTGAATTTAAAGAAAAATTTAAAAATTAAAGTAAATAAATAAAATGTTCTAGGGAGCTAAAAAAACAATTGTATTTCTATATACAAGCAATGAACAATCAGAAATGAAAATTTCAAAATACCATTTAAATAGCATCAAAATTTTGAAATACTTATGGGATAACTCTGACAAAAGATGTGAAACACTGTACCCTGAAAACCACAAAACATTAGTGAGAGAAATTAAAGAAAATATAAATAACTGAAGGGATAAATCATGTTCATGAACTGGGAGATCCAGAGTTGTTAAGATGACAATTCTCTCCCAAATTGATCTGTAGATACAATATAATCTCAACCAAAATCCCAGCAGGCATTTTTGCAGAAATTGGAAAACTGATTTAAAAATGTATATGGGACTGTAAAAGATCTAAAATGACCAAAATAACTTTAAAAAACTTGGAAATGGCATACACTGTATACTTATATCTCCCTAACATTCATATTTGAAACTCTATACTGATATGATGGTATAAGGAAGTGGAGCTTTGGGGGTTAATTAGGATTTAGATAAGGTAGTGGGGCCCCCATGAATGGGATCAGTGCTTTTATGGGTCAACAGAGACCATGTTTTCTCTCTCTCTCTCTCTCTCTCTCTGTCATGTGAGTATACAAGAAGTCACCAGACTGCAACCCAGAAAAGGGCTCTCACCAGAATGCAACCATGGCAGTAACCTGATCTTGGACTTCAAACTTCCGAACTTCTCTATAGTATTCTGTGACAGCAGCTGAACCGACTGAGACAGAAAGCTAACACTTTTCATTTCAAGACTTCTTGTAAAGCTAGAGTAATCAAGTGTTTCATAAACAGATCATTGAAACAGATTAGAAAGTCCAGAATAAATCCATAGATATATGTACAACTGATCTTTTATGGAGATGCAAAGGCCATTCAGTAGAGGAAACAATAGCCTTTTCAACAATCAGATATCCATCAGCCAGAAAGCAAGAAAAGACATCACCTCTGTGGTCTTCCTCCCAAAATAGCTGAAGTCTGGTTTCATCATGATTTTTTTTAAAAAAGGACAAACCGGGGATCCCTGGGTGGCTCAGTGGTTTGGCGCCTGCCTTTGGCCCAGGGCACGATCCTGGAGACCCGGGATCGAATCCCACATCGGGCTCCCAGTGCATGGAGCCTGCTTCTCCCTCTGCCTATGTCTCTGCCTCTCTCTCTCTCTCTCTCTCTCTCTCTCTCTCTCTCTCTCTCTGTGACTATCATAAATAAAAATAAAAATAAAAAATAAAAAAAAGGACAAACTGAAATTGGGGGCATTCCACAAAATACCTAAACAATAATTCTCAGAACTGCAAATGTCATCAAAATCAAGGAAAGTCTGAGAAATCATCACAATTTAGAAGAGACACTCACTATAATATGATATTCTGGATGGGATCCAGGAAATGAAAAAGGACATTAGGTAAAAATCAATGAAATCTGAGTAAAACATAGACTTTAATCATATCATATTGGTTCATTCATGTGACAAAGGCACTGTAGTAAAATAAGCTGTTAACTATAAGGGAAGGTAGGTACATAGTATATGGGAATATTTCCAACTGCATTTTACAATATTTCTGTAAATCTAAGTCTGTTCTAAATTAAAATTTTATTTTTTAAAAAGGAGAATCCAGGGCAACTAAATGGCTCACTTAGGTAAGCAGCCAACTCGTGGTATAAGCTCAGATCATGAAAACAGGGTGGTGAGGAGTCCCAAGACCAGCACCATGCTCAGCAGGGAGTCTCCTTGAGATCCTCTCCCCTTTGCTTGTCCCTCCCCCTCTGCTTCTCCTCCACACTCACACACACTCTCTCTTTCTTTCTCTAAAATAAAGAAATAAAATCTTTAAAAGGAGAAAAGAAAGAGAATGAAAGAGAGAAAGAGGGGAAAGAAAAAGAAAGAAGAAAGAAGAAGAACGAAAGAAGAAAGAAAGAAAAAAGAAAGAAAGAAAGAAGAAAGAAAGAAAGAAAGAAAGAAAGAAAGAAAGAAAGAAAGAAAGAAAGAAAAGAAAGAAAGAAAGAAGACAATAAAGACAGAATCCACAGACTGGGAGGGAATATTTGTACAGCATATACCTGATTAAGAACTTATGTACTGAATCTATTAAGAACTCTTGAATCTCATGAATAGGGAAACATTTATTTATATACACAAAGATTTGAACAGACATTTCACCACAAGACAATAGAGATGGGAAACAGGCACATGGAAAGGTGCTTCACATCATTGTTCAATAGAGATGTCAAGTTATAGCTACAATTTAATTTGCACACATCTTAGAATGGCTGAAATGTGAAAGAGAGACCACACCCATTGTTAGTGACTCTCTGGAAGGGCTGGGCACTCATTTGCTGCTGGTGAGACCCTACAGTGGATCAGCAGTTTCTTAGAAACCTACACCTGCCATACAGCCCAAGGCTTCCCATTCCTAGGTATTCACCCCGGAGAAAAGAAAGTACACTTCCTGAGTGGCTGATACTTTTCATTTTCTGGTGAAGTTCTGACATCTTACAAAACCTTCTGACTGGGGAGACACCAACACACACACATGCTTCCCCAGCCCTGATTCTTAGAGATCCCAAGAAGCCCAGCCCACTGTAAGCCTTTGAGATGCAAACTACCAATCCAGAGCCATAGGAGACAATATTCCTCTGCCTTAATCATCCCAGGCCTAGGGACCAGGCAACCAGGGAACACCCCTATAGCTTAGAACCCACCAGAGTTCTTCACACTAGCCAGTCCTAGGCCATTTGCCCTGCCCTGACTTGCCTTTCCATGAAAACACCAATGAAGTCAGTGACCCAGGCCCTGTCCTGGCTCCTGCTGCTTCTGCCTCCTGACCAACCCTGGTGCTTCCCCATGTAGCCCTGCGTGGCAGCCCCTTTCTCTAGGACTTGTGAGTAATATAAACTTTGTTTCCCTGAGCCTCTCCTGTGTCTCCTCTTATGGCCGCACCTAAGGGACCATCATATAAAAGGACACAGAATGCTTCCATCCAAAAACCATTTGTATGGGATACGAATATTCAGAGCCACTTTATTTGAGCCACAGAAAACTGGGAACAGCACAAAGACTTATCAACATGTGACTGGATAAAGTGCGCGTTATCCACAAATACAATGCTTCTCTACAATAAATAGGAATGAACTACTACACATGAAACAACAAGGATGAATCTCAAAATAATTTTGCTAAAGAAGCTATGTCAAACAAGAGAGTCCATATTGCATAATTCCATTATGCAAAATTCTAGAAAATGCAAATTAAATAGAGTGACAAAAAAGAGAGCAGTGGTGGCTTTTTTTAGGGTGAGTGTTGTATTACCATATACCTAAAACTTACCTTTTCTTACTAGATCCCTCTTCTCCCTCAGCATCTTATTACTGACCATCCCCTAGGGGAACCCAGAAAACTTGTACTCCATCTCCAAAGGGATGGGAAAATCTGAACAAACTATTTTTTTATGGCTCATGAGCTAAGAATGGAACTTACAATTTTAAAGAACTATAAACAAACAAAGCAACAAACAAAAAGGTTATTAAACAGAGATCATATATAACCCTGCAAAGGCTAAAATATTTGCCCTTTAAAAAGGTTTGCCAATCTCTGAGGCAGCATTGTTAATTTACACAAACTAACATGTTCCCTCTTACAACACTAAAATTCACTTTTAATGTAAGGATGATGGAAAGAGTTTAATTATTCTTATCTCCCCCCCTCCAAATTTCCTGATATCACTGGCATGTTTTATAAAAGTCTATACATCCTACAAGCCAACAGATACCTTGGTTCTCATTTACTTGCAGTCATGCTAAATAAACCCATCATTATCTTAAGTTTCATATATGGGCACGTGTACCTAGTATGAGTGCAGTTTCTTCAGCTATGTGAAGATTCTGGTGGCTCTGCTCATTTCAAGGTGAGCAGAGCCCCCTTACAAAATGCTATCCTTCCCAGATATGCTTCAGGCTGTGGGTAGTCTGAGTTACATAAACAGCATGCCCACAACACAGATTCACTGAGGGCATGATCCATTTCTAGCCACTACTTAATTCAAAGGGAAAAATCAGGTTCCCACTATATGAGAAAACATGACTTTTGCAAAATTTACTGAGCCTTCAGTAAGTCTCTAATAAAATAATTAACTGAAACATGCCACCAGGTTCTTAATTTGGATTTGGATGCAATGTACTCATCAGAAATCTTACTCTTGAATTTTTCAAGACCATGTCAATCCCAGTGATTGAACCCCAAATCAAACTGGCTGGACCAACTATTTAACATTATTCAATAAGAACTATTGAATAATTGTTCTGAACTAATTGTTCAACAATGTTTCTGAAGGACATGCTCCAATAAGGCAAATAAGATGTATGAATTTGGGGAGGGATTATTACTGGCAGATGATATTGTATACCTAAGAGTCTTAGAAACTAAGAAGAGAAATTAGGAATGTGGCTAGATAGAAGATAAATGTGCAAAAACCAAAGCTATACATTAATTACTAATAATCACTTCAAAATAGCAATGAAAAATGCCCTGTTCACAATAGTTTCAAAAATAGTAATATGCCTAGGAATAAATGTTACAAGAAAAGTGAAAGGCATATAAAGTAAAATGCAAAAGTTTATTGATACATATAAAGTAAGATCTGAATAAATAAAGAGAAATACTACAATCCTAAATAGGAAAAGTTCCAAGCAAAATGATGTCATTCTCTCTCAATTTAATAAAAGCATTTTGTCATATAATCAGAACCCTATTGCTTTATTTTATTTAAAACTAGATAAAACAATTCACAATTTTGTGAAGGAGAGTCAAAAACAAGAATCACCAAAAAATTTAGAAAAACAGTGAGTATGAGCATTACCTTACGACATATTAAAACAGACTATAGAGCTACTACAATAAAAATATGATACTGGCACATGAGTAAATAAATAAATCGATGGAACAAAACTGAGAGTTCACAAATAGAGTTCAAAAGAGTAAATAAATCTGGAAATTTAAAATATGATAAAGATGCATTTCAACAGATAAAGAATGGTTTCTTCATTACATGATGTTGGATCCTTGTACCATATAAATTCTTCACTGTAAAAAATGTATTAACCCTGGAGGAATTAAAAATACTAAGACATAGTATGGAAAAAGTGTTTATATATCTCAGGCTTGGAAAGACCTAAACAAGGTGAAATCCAGAAATCACCAGGAAAAACGGTAACAAGTTTCGCCAACCAAAAATGAAAACTCTATATGACAGAAGATAAAGAATAGTCAAAAAATATTTGCAGTACATAAAAAGTGTTAATATTAGTAGTCCTACTACTCAAAAGACTTACACTCATTTCTCTAAAAAAGACAAATGGCCCTAGAAAAAGGACTAAAGAAGGTGAATACATAATTCCCAAAAGATGAAATCAAATGGCCAATTTATCTATGTAGAATATTTTTTTCTTTTCTTTCTTTCTTCTTCTTTTTTTTTTTTGTTTTTTTGTTTGTTTTTTTTTTTTTGGTTAAAAGAGTTTTAGAAGTCTGACAACATTTGAAGCTGGAGAGGATATGGAAAAACTAGAGCTCTCATGTACTGTTGACCAAAGTGTCAGATTGTTCAATCTTTTGAAAGCAATTTGTTGAATTGGTTATAAGATAATATGGGTGTACCATTTGGCCCAACAACCCCTACTCCTAAGGATATGCAGCCTATACAGACAGAACAGCAAGACTGTTGAAATGTGAGAATGCAAACAAATTATTTAAAAATGTGTAGTATAGTCTTGCTTATAAAGGACACAGTGGGGAAAAAGATTAAAAATCTATCGGTATGGATGAGTTGAATGAACCATGGTGTATCCAAAGTAAAGAATTTTATGTAACTATTAAAAAGAATGCAACAGGGGCACCTGGGTGTCTCAGTCAGTTAACTCTCTGCCTTGGGCTCAAGTCATGATCCCGGGGTCCTGAGATGTAGGCCTGCATTGGGATCCCTGCTCAGCAAGGAGACTGCTTCTATTTTTCCCTCTGCTGTCCCCCTCCTTGTGCTCTCTCTCTCTCTCTCTGTCTCAAATGAATAAATTAAATCTTTTAAAAAAGGGATGCAACAGATTTTTATGGATTGACTGTAAAGATGTTCATAATTTATTAGTTAGTGAAGAAACCAAGGTAAAGAACAATAGGTACAATCCATTATAGATTTTATTTTAATAAAATAGGTGTGACAATTTACATTAAATATATGCATATACATAAAATAATTTCAGAAAAATGGGAGAAATACCATACAAAATATCTAAGGGCAATTCTATAAGGCAATACGATTATTCCTATATGGGACAACTGGGTACTCAGCAGTTGACTATCTGCCTTTGGCTCAGGGCCTGATCACAGAGTCTCAGGATCGAGTCCAATATTGGACTCCCTGCACTGAACCTGTTTCTCCCTCTGCCTATGTCTCTGCCTCTCACTCTCTCTGTCTCTCATGAATAAATAAATAAATAAATAAATAAATAAATAAATAAATAAATAAATAAAAATAAATAAATAAAATCTTTAAAAAAAAAAAAAAGGATTATTCCTGTATGGCAAAATCTATGACATTAGATCTCTTTTTAAAAAACTGAAATTTCAATTCTTAGTGTGTTTTTCAGTAGTTGCCAAAGGATAGTACTACAAAATGCACCCTAGAAATTATATACAATTATATCAATTGTATACAAATACATGTCAAAGAGGGCAGCTTTATAAGACTTGCTAATGCATGAATCAATGAATTGGCACAAAAGAATTCTTTCAACCAGGAAAAAAAATCTCCAAATGCAAATGTCAAATCTGGGGTTCAGGAGTGTAAATGTCAAATCTGGAGTTCAGTGGGAATCTTATTTTTTTTCTAATGTCCAAAGCCAGATTATTCTTACTACACAAAAGAAGAGGTAACTTACCTTTGGCAATGTCTTTCCCTCCTGGCAGTTGATGCCTCCAATGAAGACCATGTTGGGCATCACAGGTTTGGGATAGTCCAAAACAAAGTCAGCTCTTAACAACCAAATTGACGTATGGCTATAGAGATCATAAGGCGTGACAGCTGTTTGGAGAATCTCAGATGCAACTTCTAAAGGAGTTTTTAAAAAATAGTGGCAAAATAAATGTTCCTCCAGGTGGAAGATGTGATTCCTCACTCTCTCTCTGAAACTCATGGCATCTGACAACATGGAGAAAGGTCTAGGAACATAAGAAAGGGGACTGGGGCATTGTGTGCTTTCCTCAAAAAAATGGCAAAATAATCCCCTGGTGAAGACCACAGATGGGAGTGAAAAATACTTGGCTACAATTAAGCCACACACATCAAAAGGATCCAGAAACACTGCATCAAAAGAACTCTCCTTTATGTATTCTACTAATTTTGGATCACTAAACAAATTCTTACAATGTAAAAAAAGGTGTTCAAGACTGTCTTTTAATGGACTTAAGACCAAAAAAAGTGAGCTTTGCTGCTGAGTTTTCCACTGAGAATAAGAGAAATTCTTGAACATCTGATTCAACTCCTCCAGATTGTAAGTTGTGGAATAAGTCTTCACCGTAAAATTGGAGGATTTTCCCAGTTGCCAACTCACCTCTGGTATGATTAAAACCAACTCATGCCCTCTTTGGATGAGTTGCTCCACAACCAAACGCATGGTAAACCAGTGGCTCCCATCCATGGGTACTACCAGCAGCTTGCCTGCCTCAGCAAAGCCAGATGTCAGCAGGAGACACACACACAACAGAGGAAAGCCAGTCAAAATTGTGGCAGCCATTGGAAACCTGCAGTCCAGGGCAATCCAGCTGCTTGGGTTCTGAGCTGGTGTAATAGAGGCAGTCCGTGGAAGAAGTACAGGCACAAAGCCCGCCCCAGCGGAGGGAGTGTATTTACACAGTCATGAAAAAAAAAAAAAACTACACTCATTGCCAGTGATGCCCTCCTAAGAACGATAATGAATGGGTAGCATTTGCTGACAAACATGCTTCTAAATTTTCCAGACAGCAGTACCATTTGATCTTTGCCTTGGACAAAGATCATGCACTGTATGGCATGTCGATGCTCTTTTGGAAACAGAATTATTAGGCAATGTTTTGAGGACTCAGAGTGATAAAAAGGAAAGTAAATATCAATTAAAGTGATTTTTTCCAATTTTTTCCAAGGAAAACTTGGGTTATCTTCAGGATACATAAGACAATTTTGCCCAGAAAGAGATTGGCATCCCAGTTTCCAAGGAGGACATGAAGTCACTTACCACTAGCGTCCTCATGGACAATGGAACTGTATTCACAAGAGCCTCTAAAAAGCCTGGCATTGCCACCGGTTTTTCCACTTCCAAACCCTTTGTGGGCTACAAAAGGTTAAGAGTGCCAAATCCTGCCTCCATGGACCATTCTAGGAATTGATAGATGGAATAGGACTGTCCTCTATATTCAGTCACTTTCCCTACACACATCACATGCAGTGGGGTGGTCACTTGCCTGAAGCTTGCCAGAAGCACTCTGCTAGGCATCCTCTCTCTTTCCTCTGGGCTTCTGCATTCCTCTGTCTAGACCTCTCTGCTGAAGGCTGACCTAATTTGGCCTGCTACCCACCTGCAGGAATCTTTGTATCTGTCTCCCAAACTCTACTGAGCACTTGTTGACGCCAGAGGGTATATCTTCTTCATAGTTGCACTTTCCTTCTACAGGACCCATGCTATGCCTCACACATGGAAAGCACACAAGGACTTTTTGTTCCACTGGACTGGATTGCACTGTGTGAGTGCAATTATGGGTGGCTTAAGTGGTGCATGTCAGATAAGACCCTGAGAAACATTTACTGAGGGATTCTAAAGCCAACCTGGGGGCATAATCTTTGTTAGGGGCCAACATGGCTTCTTCTGAGTTGCCCAAACTACTACTAGACAAATAATAATATTTGCTTAGTCACCATTTATATCAGGGACTGATGGACTTTCAGATGAATGTCTAAAAAACAAAAATGAAGGCACATGATCAATCTTTCTGGATGGCTTACTTCAGAATAGATATCAATAAGATATAAAATAGCAGAAAATCAATGAACCCAAAAGCTGGTTCTTTGAGAAGATGAATTAACCTGATGAAGCTCTAGCCAAACTGATCAGAAAAAAAAAAGAGAAGAAAAAATTATCAATATCAGGAATGAGAGAGTTGGCATCACTACATATTCCACAGATGTTAAAAGGATAATAAGAAAGAATACCAAGAACAAATTTATGTCAGTATATCTACAAGTTAGATGAAATGGACAAATTCCCCAAAGATGCAAACTATTAGTTTAACGGAGAAATATTACATAAATTGAGTAAAAATAATTTGTATATTTTAAGTTGAATTAACTTTGAATCCAAACGTTCCTACAAATAGAATTTCAAACTCAGATGGCTTCATTGATACAAGGTACCAAACATTGGAGGAAGAAATAAATTATTATTCAGAATATATCCTGAAAAGAGAAATAATATATTCTAGAGAACAGAAGCAAAGAGAACTTCCTAATCTTTCTAGGAGGCCACTGAGTTTGTCTATGAGACCAGCATTGCCACATACTAAAACTAGATAAAGACATCAAAAAAAGAAAAATGTAAAGACCAGTACTCCTCATAAATATAAATCAAAAATTTGACACAAAATTTAGCAAACCAAATTAAATAATATAAACTTATATAAAATATATTTTATCCCAGGAATACAAAGTTGTTTTATCAATAGAAAATCAGTCAAGGCAATTCACCATATAAATATATCATGCCTATAGAAATGATTATATGGTTTAGAAAAATATATATATACACACATATATATACCATGTATATGGTATATAAAGATATATAATAATAATATACAAAAAGTAGTGGGTCTTATCTCAGAAACACAAGGCTCTTTTATCACTAGAAATCAATCAAGGTAATTCATCATATAAATAAATCATCCTTATGAAAATGATTATATGGCTTATAATCATTTCCATAGGCATTGAAAAGGTATTTGACAAAAGCTAACATCCATTCCTGATAAAAATTGTCAGAAAACTAGGATCAGAAGAGAAAGTACTATACCTAATAAAGAGCATCTGTGGAAAAATCCATAACTAACAACGCACTTAACGATGAATGACTGAATGCTTTACTCCTAATCACATACAAGTCAAGGATGACCATCCTACCACTTCTACTATTGTTCTGAAGATTCTAACCAGTGCAGTCAGTCAAGAAAAATAAAAGGCCTCCACTTTGGAAAGAAAACTCTAACTGCCTTCTCCACAGACAACATAATCATCTCTGTAGAAATTCCAAGGGAATCTACAAAATATCCTAGAACAAATAAGTTTAGCATTGTTGCAGGATACAAGATAAATACTCAATAATCAATCATATTTCAGGGCATCTGGTGGCTCAGTTGGTTAAGCAATCAGCTCTTGATCTCAGCCCAAGTCCTGATCTCAGTGTCCTGGGATGGAGCCCCAAGTCAGGCTCTGTGCTCATCATGGGGAGTCTGCTTCAGGATGCTCTTTCTTCTTCTGCCCCCGCTTCCCCCTGATTGCTAATGTTCTCTATTTCTCTCTCTAAAATAATTAAATAAGTACACATTTATAAAAAAAACAATCAAGAGAGGGTCCAAGAAGACAGATGAGAAGGAGGCCTTAGTTTCATCTGCTCCCAGGAATTCAGCTAGAGAGTACTAAATCATCCTGAACTCCCACAAACTCAACCACGGATCTAAGAAAAGAATAGCTGCAACTCTACAAATAGAAAAGTGACCACTTTTTGCAAAATAGGAGGCTGGAGATGTGAATCTGGGGTGATATATCAGAAGATAAAACCCCCCCGGGGGGGTGGGGTGAGGCAAGATGGCAGAAGAGTAGGGTTCCCATGTCACCTGTCCCCACCAACTTACCCAGATAACTTCAAATCATCCTGAAAACCTATGAATTCGGCCTGAGATTTAAAGAGAGAATAGCTGGAACGCTACAGAGAGAAGAGGTTTTGCTTCTAACAAGGTAGGAAGGTGGTGGTGGGGGGGATAAAAAAGAATCAAGTGGGGGAGGGCCTCCCCAAAAAGCCAGGCTAAGAGGGGCAGGGACAGCCTCAGGGCAGGAGAGCCCTGCCCCGGAGAAGCGGGAACTTTAAAAATCCGCACCGGATTCTTCCTCGACAGAAAGGTGCTTAGCAGGGAACCCGGGCAGAACCGCAGGAGGGGCATTGGGGCCTCCAGGTACCTGGGGTCACTAAAGAGGAGGGGCACCCTGGTTAGATTGCTGCACCACGCGGGCTGAGCTCTGTAAAGGCCTGGAGTGCGCACCCGGTGGAGCCTCGGGAGCAGCTCAGGGGGTGGCTCCCTGTGGAAGGGGCCAGCCAGCCGGCAGTAGGATCCCAGCAGCACAGGGCCCGGAGCCCAGGGCACCGGGGGACACAGCCCTGGACCCTGCGCTGCCCTTGGCACAGGCAGAGGCAGGGAGGGCACAGGACAGTCAGGATGCTCCTGCTGCCGGATGGCCCCGAGCTGTGCAGGTCAGCGCCCCCTGCCCCCTGGAGCATCCAGGCCCTTGTGGACTGGGAGACTGTGGGAGTCACTGCAGGAGCTGACTCCAGGGCTGGAGATCTGGCCGCCTCCAGTGGTGTTGTTCCTCCTGGTGTCACCCTGTGCCTGGGACAGAGTGGGCTGCCCGGGGACAGGGGCCTCATGGGGTAAACAGCTCCCACTGAGCCGTGCACCTGGCAGGGGGCCGGGCAGCTCCCTCAGGTGCACACACCTGAGCTTCAGCACAGCAGGCCCCTCCCCCAGAAGACCAGTTGGAAGGACAGGGGAAGAGCAAGTTCTTGACTGAGAAGCACTGGAAAGTTCCAGGGGAAGTCGAGGGAATTACAGTATATAGAACCAAAGGGTACCTCTCCTTTTTTTTTTTTTTCTTTTTTTTTCTTCCTTTTTCCAGTACAACTTGTTTTTAGCCACTGTGCACTGAGCAAAATGATGAGAAAGAAGAACTCACTACAAAAGTAAGAATCAGAAACAGTCCTCTCTGCCACAGAGTTACAGATTTTGGATTACAATTCAATGTCAGAAAGCCAATTCCAAAGCACAATTATAAAGCTACTGGTGGCTCTGGAAAAAAGCATAAAGGATTCAAGAGACTTCATGAGTGCGGAATGTAGATCTAATCAGGCCAAAATTAAAAATCAACTACATGAGATGCAATCCAAACTGGATGTCCTAATGACGAGGGTTAATGAGATAGAAGAAAGAGTGAGTGACATAGAAGACAAGTTGATGGCAAGGAAGGAAGCTGAGGAAAAAAGAGAAAAACAAAAGACCATGAGGAAAGGTTAAGGGAAATAAATGACAGCTTCAGAAGGAAAAATCTGTTTAATTGGGGTTCCAGAGGGTGCAGAGAGGGACAGAGGACCAAAAAGCATATTTGAACAAATCATAGCTGAGAACTTCCCTAATTTGGGGAGGGAAGCAGACATTCAGATCCAGGAGATAGAGAGGTCCCCCCCTAAAATCAATAAGAACCGTTCAACAGCTTGACATTTAATAGTGAAACTTGCAAATTCCAAAGATAAAGAGAAGATCCTTAAAGCAGCAAGAGACAAGAAATCCCTAACTTACATGGGGAGAAATATTAGATTAACAGCAGACCTCTCCACAGAGACCTGGCAGGCCAAAAATGGCTGGCAGGATATATTCAGGGTCCTAGATGAGAAGAACATGCAGCCAAGAATACTCTATCCAGCAAGGCTCTCATTCAGAATAGGAGAGATAAAGAGCTTCCAAGATAGGCAGAAACTGAAAGAATATGTGACCACCAAACCAGCTCTGCAAGAAATATTAAGGGGACTCTGTAAAAGAAAGAGGAAGCCCAAAGAAATAACCCACAAAAACAGAGACTGAATAGGTATTATGATGACACTAAATTCATATCTTTCAATAGTAACTCTGAACGTGAATGGGCTTGATGATCCCATCAAAAGACACAGGGGTTCAGACTGGATAAAAAGCAAGACCCATCTATTTGCTGTTTACAAGAGACTCATTTTAGATCTAAGGACACCTACAGCCTGAAAATGAAAGGTTAAAGAACCATTTACCATTCAAATTGTCCTCAAAAGAAAGCAGGGGTAGCAATCCTCATATCAGATAAATTAAAGTTTATCCCAAAGACTGTAGTAAGAGATGAAGAGGGACACTATATCATACTTAAAGGATCTATCCAACAAGAGGACCTAACAATCATGAATATTTATGCCCCTAATGTGGGAGCTGCCAAGTATATCAATCAATTAATAACCAAAGTACGGACATACTTAGATAATAATACACTAACACTGGGAGACCTCAGCACTGCACTTTCTGCAAATGACAGATTTTCTAAGCACAACATCTCCAAAGAAACAAGAGCTTTAAATAATACACTGGACCAGATGGATTTCACAGATATTTACAGAACTTTACATCCAAACACAACTGAATACACATTCTTCTCAAGTGCACATGGAACTTTCTCCAGAATAGACCACATACTGGGTCACAAATCAGGTCTCAACCGATACCAAAAGATTGGGATTGTCCCCTGCATATTTTCAGACCACAATGCTTTGAAACTTGAACTCAATCACAAGAAGGAATTTGGAAGAAACTCAAACATGTGGAGGTTAAAGAGCATCCTGCTAAAAGATGAAAAGGTCAACCAGGAAATTAGAGAAGAGTTAAAAAGATTCATGGAAACTAATGAGAATGAAGATACAACCATTCAAAATCTTTGGGATACAGCAAAAGCAGTCCTAAGAGGGAAATACATTGCAATACAAGCATCCCTCAAAAAATTGGAAAAAACTCAAATACACAAGCTAACCTTGCACCTAAAGGAACTGGAGAAAGAACAGCAAATAAAACCTACACCAAGCAGAAGAAGAGAGTTAATAAAGATTCAAGCAGAACTCAATGAAATAGAGACCAGAAGAACTATAGAACAGATCAACAAAACCAGGAGTTGGTTCTTTGAAAGAATTACTAAGATAGATAAACTATTAGCCAGCCTTCTTAAAAACAAAAGCGAAAAGACTCTAATTAATAAAATCACAAATGAAAAAGGAGAGATCACAACCAATACCAAGGAAATACAATTTTAAAAACGTATTATGATCAGCTATATGCCAATAAATTAGGCAATCTAGAAAAAAAATGGACGCATTTCTGGAAAACCACAAACTACCAAAACTGGAACAGGAAGAAATATTTTCAATGTTTGCATATGTATGTATACACACACACACAACAGGATGATCAATGAAAGATTCAGGCATAAAAGCAGGTTAAAAACCTATGGCATTGTGGAATAGAAATACAAGCTCAAAGAGATAAAGGAGTGATGGTTGAATGTCAGAATGAGCAAACCGAACAAACACACCCACTCTTCAACCTGTCCTGGAGACAACCTGTTCAATCTGTAGACATCCCAGACTGTGAGGAAGCTCTTTCTTATAAAAACGACTCAACGGCTGCTCCCTGGTCCTGATTTATTTACTCTGACAGTACAGAATGGATTCTAATGGCATTCGGATCCCAACTTACTAGCTTCTAAAATTTCATATATCTGAAACACAACTCTTGAATTCCCTCCAGAAGCTCACCTTCTCTTCTAGGCTTTCCATGTGGTAATGATACTTCCATCTACTTAGTATTTCAGGTCACAAAGTGTACGAGGCATCACGCTCCCACAGCCCATCATTTACTATTCAGGGTTCAATCAGAGACATGAGGCCACCAAAGATTCATGTACTCAAGGATTTGGGGGTTTTTTCGTTAAGATTTTATTTATTTATTCATGAGACACACACACACACACACACACACACACAGAGGCAGAGGGAGAATCAGGCTCCGTGCAGGATGCCCACTGTGGGACTCAATCCCAGGACCCCGAAATCACATCCTGAGCTGAAGGCCGACACTCAACTGCTGAGCCATCCAGGTGTCCTTAGTCAAGGACGTGTTACAGGGATTTGATCCAACACTATGTGGGAGCTGATTGCACAATTTCTAGAAACAGTGTGATGCTGGAGCTTAAGGACAGCAAGGTGTGTCTTCAGAAAGCATGGGTGGGTGTGAAGTGGGGGAGAGCAAGGACAAGCTGGGACCCACAAGGATGAGCTAAAACCCATGAGAAGGGACTAGACCCCTGCAGTTGTGCTCAATGCCTCCAACCTTGATGATGTGAGTGTCCTGTAGGAGAAGCTGGTGCTCTTCCTCTCAGAGCTAAACACACATGTCCCAGGTGTGGGGAAAGCTGAAGGAGGAGCCAGCGAAGGGCAGAGCAGTTGAAGGTCCAAATGCTATTTCAGGCAAGTGAATTGAGCCTGCAGATAGGGGACGATGTGTCTGAGCCAACTAAATCATCTGTCCTGAGCATCTGCGTGTAAGAAAACACTAATGGCTGTGCTTCACTTCTACACTATCATTTCAAAAATGATATGACAAAAATACCTGAGACCTACCCTAATCAGAAACATCCAGATTGTTTGATCTTTTGAAAGCAACTTGTTGAATTAACTTAAAAGGTAACATGGGCATGCATTTGGCCAAACAACCCCTACTCCCAAGGACATTCAGCCTACAGAGAGAAGAGCAAGAATGTGGAAATGTGAGAATCTAAAGCAATTATTTAAGTAGATTTAGTGAAGTCTTGCTTATAAAGCACACAGTGGGATAAAGCTTTAAAAATCTATCACTATGGCTTAGTTGAAAGAACTATGGTGCATCCAAGTAAAGAATTTTATGCAACTATTATAAAGAATGTGACGGGGGCCTGGATCTCTGGGTCAGTTAATTTTATGCCTTGGGCTCAGGTCATAATCCCAGGGTCCTGGGATGTAGCCCTGCATTGGGCTTTCTGCTCAGCAAGGAGCCTGCTTCACCCTCTCCTTCTGCTGCCCTCTCCTGGTACTTATTCTCTCTCTCTCTCTCTCTCTCTCTCTCTCTCTCTCTCTCTCTGACTCAAGTAAATAAATAAAATCTGAAAAAAAAAAAAAGGCCACAGATTTTTATGGATTGACTATAAAGATATTCATTATTTATTAGTAAATGAAAAAGCAAGGTAAAGAACATTAAGTCCAATCCATTACTAGATTTTATTTTAATAAAACATGTGAGAGAATATACATTAGATATATGCATATAGAAAAAATAATTTCAGAAAAATGGGAGAACTACCATACGAAACTTCTAAGGGCCTTTTCCTCAAAGGATGGCATTAGTTATTTTAAAAAGTGAAATTTCAGTTTTAGTGTGTTTTTCAGTAGTTTCCAAAGGATAGTACTACAAAACCAGCCTAGAAATTATATACGATTATATCAATTGTGTACATATACGTATCAAACAGAGCAGCTTTATAATTTGCTACAGCACGAATCAATGAATTGGCACAAAAAGAATTCTTTCTACCAGGAAAAATTTCCAAATGTGGGAAATGTAAATGTCAAATCTGGAGTTTAGTAGGAATCTTTTTTTTCTTTTCCTTTTGTGTGTGTGTGTGTGTGTGTGTGTGTGTGTGTGTGTCCAAAACCAGGTTATTCTTACTAGGCAAAAAAGAGGTAACTTACCTTTGGCAATGGCTTTCCCTCCTGGCAGTTGATGCCT
The DNA here is from genome assembly GCF_003254725.2 of Canis lupus dingo. Classification (NCBI taxonomy): domain Eukaryota; kingdom Metazoa; phylum Chordata; class Mammalia; order Carnivora; family Canidae; genus Canis; species Canis lupus. Next base: position 45,251,871 of record NC_064267.1, on the reverse strand, counting down.
CCAATGAAGACCATGTTGGGCATCACAGGTTTGGGATAGTCAAAAACAAAGTCAGTTCTTAACAGCCAAATCGACATATGGCTATAGAGATCATAAGGTGTGACAGCCTTTTGGAGGATCTCAGATGCAACTTCCAAAGCGGTTTTTAAAAAATAGTGGCAAAATAAATGTTCCTCCAGGTGGAAGATGTGATTCCTCACTCTCTCTCTGAAACTCATGACATCTGACAATATGGAGAAAGGTCTAGGAACATAAGAAGGAGAACTGGGGCACTGTGTGGCTTCTTCAAGATAATGGCAATACAATCTCCTTGTGAAGCCCACGGATGGGAGTGAAAAATACTTGGCTACAATTAAGCCACACACATCAAAAGGATCCAGAAACACTGCATCAAAAGAACTCTCCTTTATGTATTCTACTAATTTTGGATCACTAAACAAATTCTTACAATGTAAAAAAAGGTGTTCAAGACTGTCTTTTAATGGACTTAAGACCAAAAAAAGTGAGCTTTGCTGCTGAGTTTTCCACTGAGAATAAGAGAAATTCTTGAACATCTGATTCAACTCCTCCAGATTGTAAGTTGTGGAATAAGTCTTCACCGTAAAATTGGAGGATTTTCCCAGTTGCCAACTCACCTCTGGTATGATTAAAACCAACTCATGCCCTCTTTGGATGAGTTGCTCCACAACCAAACGCATGGTAAACCAGTGGCTCCCATCCATGGGTACTACCAGCAGCTTGCCTGCCTCAGCAAAGCCAGATGTCAGCAGGAGACACACACACAACAGAGGAAAGCCGGTCAAAATTGTGGCAGCCATTGGAAAACTGCAGCCCGGGGCAATCCAGTTGCTTGGGTTCTGAGCTGGTGTAATAGAGTCAGTCCGTGGAAGAAGTATAGGCACAAAGCCCGCCCCAGCAGAGGGAGTGTTTTTACACAGTCATGAAAAAAAAAAAACTACACTCATTGCCAGTGATGCACTCCTAAGAACGATAATGAATGGGTAGCATTTGCTGACAAACATGCTTGTAAATTTTCCAGACAGCAGTACCATTTGATCTTTGCCTTGGACAAAGATCATGCACTGTATGGCATGTCAATGCTCTTTTGGAAACAGAATTATTAGGCAATGTTTTGAGGACTCAGAGTGATAAAAAGGAAAGTAAATATCAATTAAAGTGATTTTTTCCAATTTTTTCCAAGGAAAGCTTGGGTTATCTTCAGGATACATAAGACAATTTTGCCCAGAAAGAGATTGGCATCCCAGTTTCCAAGGAGGACATGAAGTCACTTACCACTAGCGTCCTCATGGACAATGGAACTGTATTCACAAGAGCCTCTAAAAAGCCTGGCATTGCCACCGATTTTTCCACTTCCAAACCCTTTGTGGGCTACAAAAGGTTAAGAGTGCCAAATCCTGCCTCCATGGACCATTCTAGGAATTGATAGATGGAATAGGACTGTCCTCTATATTCAGTCACTTTCCCTACACACATCACATGCAGTGGGTGGTCACTTGCCTGAAGCTTGCCAGAAGCACTCTGCTAGGCATCCTCTCTCTTTCCTCTGGGCTTCTGCATTCCTCTGTCTAGACCTCTCTGCTGAAGGCTGACCTAATTTGGCCTGCTACCCACCTGCAGGAATCTTTGTATCTGTCTCCCAAACTCTACTGAGCACTTGTTGACGCCAGAGGGTATATCTTCTTCATATTTGCACTTTCCTTCTACAGGACCCATGCTATGCCTCACACATGGAAAGCACACAAAACTTTTTGTTCCACTGGACTGGATTGCACTGTGTGAGTGCAATTATGGGTGGCTTAAGTGGTGTATGTCAGATAAGACCCTGAGAAACATTTACTGAGGGATTCTAAAGCCAACCTGGGGGCATAATCTTTGTTAGGGGCCAACATGGCTTCTTCTGAGTTGCCCAAACTAATACTAGACAAATAATAATATTTGCTTAGTCACCATTTATATCAGGGACTGATGGACTTTCAGATGAATGTCTAAAAAACAAAATGAAGGCACATGATCAATCTTTCTGGATGGCTTACTTCAGAATAGATATCAATAAGATATAAAATAGCAGAAAATCAATGAACCCAAAAGCTGGTTCTTTGAGAAGATGAATTAACCTGATGAAGCTCTAGCCAAACTGATCAGAAAAAAAAAGAGAAGAAAAAATTATCAATATCAGGAATAAGAGAGTTGGCATCACTACATATTCCACAGATGTTAAAAGGATAATAAGAAAGAATACCAAGAACAAATTTATGTCAGTATATCTACAAGTTAGATGAAATGGACAAATTCCCCAAAGATGCAAACTATTAGTTTAACGGAGAAATATTACATAAATTGAGTAAAAATAATTTGTATATTTTAAGTTGAATTAACTTTGAATCCAAACGTTCCTACAAATAGAATTTCAAACTCAGATGGCTTCATTGATACAAGGTACCAAACATTGGAGGAAGAAATAAATTATTATTCAGAATATATCCTGAAAGAGAAATAATATATTCTAGAGAACAGAAGCAAAGAGAACTTCCTAATCTTTCTAGGAGGCCACTGAGTTTGTCTATGAGACCAGCACTCCCACATACTAAAACTAGATAAAGACATCAAAAAAAGAAAAATGTAAAGACCAGTACTCCTCATAAATATAAATCAAAAATTTGACACAAAATTTAGCAAACCAAATTAAATAATATAAACTTATATAAATATATTTTATCCCAGGAATACAAAGTTGTTTTATCAATAGAAAATCAGTCAAGGCAATTCACCATATAAATATATCATGCCTATAGAAATGATTATATGGTTTAGAAAAATATATATATACACACATATATATACCATGTATATGGTATATAAAGATATATAATAATAATATACAAAAAGTAGTGGGTCTTATCTCAGAAACACAAGGCTCTTTTATCACTAGAAATCAATCAAGGTAATTCATCATATAAATAAATCATCCTTATGAAAATGATTATATGGCTTATAATCATTTCCATAGGCATTGAAAAGGTATTTGACAAAAGCTAACATCCATTCCTGATAAAAATTGTCAGAAAACTAGGATCAGAAGAGAAAGTACTATACCTAATAAAGAGCATCTGTGGAAAAACCCATAACTAACAACGCACTTAACGATGAATGACTGAATGCTTTACTCCTAATCACATGCAAGTCAAGGATGACCATCCTACCACTTCTACTATTGTTCTGAAGATTCTAACCAGTGCAGTCAGTCAAGAAAAATAAAAGGCCTCCACTTTGGAAAGAAAACTCTAACTGCCTTCTCCACAGACAACATAATCATCTCTCTAGAAATTCCAGGGGAATCTACAAAATATCCTAGAACAAATAAGTTTAGCATTGTTGCAGGATACAAGATAAATACTCAATAATCAATCATATTTCAGGGCATCTGGTGGCTCAGTTGGTTAAGCAATCAGCTCTTGATCTCAGCCCAAGTCCTGATCTCAGTGTCCTGGGATGGAGCCCCAAGTCAGGCTCTGTGCTCATCATGGGGAGTCTGCTTCAGGATGCTCTTTCTTCTTCTGCCCCCCTTCCCCCTCATTGCTCATGTTCTCTATTTCTCTCTCTAAAATAAATAAATAAATAAAATTTAAAAAACAATCAGGAGAGAGTCCAAGAAGACAGATGAGAAGGAGACCTTAGTTTCACTGCTCCCAGGAATTCAGCTAGAGAGTCCTAAATCATCCTGAACTCCTGCAAACTCAATCACGGATCTAAGAAAAGAATAGCTGCAACTCTACAAATAGAAAAGTGACCACTTTTTACAAAACAGGAGGCTGGAGATGTGAATCTGGGGCAATATATCAGAAGATAAACCCTGGGAGGAGGGAGACTCCATAAGCTGGCTACCAGAAAGTGCTAGAGCAGTGGAGCACAAAATCTGAACTTTTAGAAGTCTGCTGGAGATTAGAAGGCCGCCTTTTTACCTCTCATCTTCTACAAGGGTGAGGTAAGACCTCAGGGAACAAAAGCCACAGGGAGCAATTGGGAGCTGGTTACTTAGCCTGGCCCCCTGGCAAGGGAGCTGCAATCCCCCCCCACCCCCCAGGGCAGACACTTGAGAATGAACACAACAGGCCCCTCCCCCAGAACAACAGCAAGAACATCCAGCCAAGACTTTGTTTACTGAACACTGAGAACTGCAAACACCCAGCGCTGAGGAATATAAGACATAGAATTCATGGGTTTTATCCCATTATTCTTTGTCTTTCCATTTTCTTTTTTCTTTCTTTCTTAAGATTTTATTTATTTATTGAGACACAGAGAGAGAGAGAGAAAGAGAGAGAGAGAGGCAGAGACACAGGCAGAGGGAGAAGCAGGCTCCATGCAGGGAACCCCACGTGGGACTCGATCCGGATAACCAGGATCACACCCCGCTAAACCTCTGCGCCACCGGGGCTGCCCTATTTTTCTATTTCCTTTTTTCCATATCTTATTTTATCAAGTCTTTTTATAAAATCTTTTTTAATATTCATGTTTACAGTTATTGTCATTATATTTGCTTTTATTTTTGTATATATCTAATTTTTATTTCTCTTACAATTTCAGATGCAGTTTCTTCTAACGCACCAAAATACACCCAGAATCTAGTATATAGATTATTCTGTTCTGTTCTCGTCACCTGTCTGATCATATTTGCTATGATTTTCTTCATTCTTTTTGGTTCTTTTCTGTTTATTAAAGTCTTTTTTAATTTTCATCTTTGTCTTTAATTTTATTTGTGTGTGTGTGTGTGTGTGTGTGTGTGTGTGTGTGTTTCTTTCTTTACAATTTGAGATGTAGTTTCTTCTAACAAACCAACCAAAATACATTCAGGATATAGTGTATTGCTCTGTTCTGTTCACCTGTCTGTTTATATTCCTTCTCTTTATTTTTTTTTTTTGTCTTTTAATGTTCATTTTTACAGTTACATTCTATCTTTTCATTGTATTTTTGTACATTGATCAGTTTTTCTTTGGTCACAATTTTGGGATCTCGTTTTCTAACAAACAGACTAAAATTCACACAAGATCCTGGTACTGCTCTATTCTGTTCACCTGTCTGATTATATTCCTTTTTTGTTTGCTTGTTTGTTTTTTGTTGTCTCAAGACTCTTCTTATTTGTTTAGTGTATATTTCTCTGGGGTCCTTGTTGCCATTTTAGTATTTTGTTCTATTCATCAATTCTTCTCAGGAGAAAATGACAAGATGGAAAAACTCACTTCCAAAAAGAGAACAAGAGGCAGTACTGGCTGCTAGGGACCTAATCAGTATGTACATAAGTAATATGTCAGAACTAGAATTCAGAATAATAATTATAAAGATACTAGCTGGGCTTCAAAAAGAGCATAGAAGACTACAGAATCCCTTTCTGAGAAATAAAAGAACAAAAATCTAAATAAGTCAGAATCAAAAAGATGATTAATGAATGCAATAAAAAACGGAGGCTCTAACTGCTAGGATAAATGAAGTACAAGAGGAAATTAGTGATATAGAAGGCAGAATGATGGAGATTAAAGTGAGAAAAGAGAGAAAAACAAAACTGGATCACCAAAGGAGAATTCAAGAGATAAATGATACCATAAAGGGAAACAATATTAGATATGGGATCCCAGAAAAAGGAAGAGAGGGGTGCAGAAGGTATATTGAGCAAATTCTACATAGAACTTCCCTAATTTGGGGAAGGAAAGAGGCATCCAAGTCCACCAGGCACAGAGAACCCCCTTCAAAATTTATAAAGATCCATCACACCCCAACATATCATTGTGAAACTTGCAAATCTCAGAGACAAAGAGAAATCTTGAATGCAGCTCAAGAGAAGTCCATATCCTGCAAGGTAGAAACATTAGGCTGGCAGCAGACCTAACCACAGCGACCTGGCAGGCCAGAAAGGGCTGGGACGATATATTCAGGGTGATAAATGAAAAAATATGCAGCTAAGCATACTTTATCCAGCTAGGATGTCATTCTAAATAGAAAGAGAGATAAAAAGCTTCCAGAATAAATAGAACTAAAAGAATTTGGATCACCAAAATAGCCCTACAAGAAATATTAAAAGGGAACATTTAGCAAAGTGAGAGCAAAAAGTAACACACAGCAGAAAGGAACAGAGACAATCTACAGAAACAGTGACTTTACAGGTAATACAATGTCACTAAACCCATATCTTTCAATAATCACTCTGAATGTAAATGGGCTAGATGCCCCAATCAAGACACAGGGTATCATATTGAAGAAAAAACCAATAGCCATTTATATGCTGTCTGCTAGGGACTCACTATAGACCCAAAGACACCTCCAGATTTAAAATGAGGGTGTGGAAAATATTTATCATGCTAATGGATGTCAAAAGAAAGCTGGTGTGGCAAGCCTTACATCAGACTAACTAGATTTTAAACTAAAGACACTAATAAGAGATGAGGAAAGATACTATGTCATAATTAAAGAGTCTATCCAACAATTGACTGAGACAGAGGACTAACACTTCCTAACACATTTCAAGACTTCTTGTAAAGCTAGAGTAATCAAGTGTTTCATAAACAGATTGTTGAAACAGATTAGAAAGTCCAGAATAAATCCATAGATATATGGACAACTGATCTTTATGGAGATGCAAAGGCCATTCAGTACAGAAAACAATAGCCTTTTCAACAATCAAATATCTATCAGCCAGAAAGCAAGAAAAAACATCACCTCTGTGGTCTTCCTCCCAAAATAGCTGAAGTCTGGTTTCATCATCAATGATTTTTTTTTTTTTAAAAAAAGAACAAATTGAAATCGAGGGGCAATTCTACAAATTCCCAACAATATTTCCCAGAACTGCCAATATCATCGAAATCAGGAAAGCCTGAGAAACCATCACAATTTAGAGGAGACACTATAATATGATATTCTGGATGGGAACCAGGGAAATGAAAAAGGACATTAAGTAAAAATAAATGAAATCTGAGTAAAATATAGACTTTGATCATATCAATATTGTTCATAGTAGTGAAAAGGCACTGTAGTAAAATAAGCTGGTAACAATAGGGGAAGGTAGGTACAGAGTATACGGGAATATTTTCAACTGCATTTGCAACATTTCTGTAAATCTAAGTTTATTCTAAAATTAAAATTTACTTTTAAAAAAGGAGGAATCCAGGGCAACTAGATGGCCTCACTTAGGTAAGCATTCCACTCTTGGTTTCTGCTCAGATCATGAGGTGGTGAGATGGAGTCCCAAGTCAGGCTCATGCTCTGCAGGGAATCTCCTTGAGATCCTCTCCCTTTGCTTGTCCCTCCCCCTCTGCTTCTTCTCCACACTCACACTTTCTCTCTAAATAAAGAAATAAAATTCCTTAAAAAGAAAATCCAATCCAATGGTGGAAAATTTGGCTCAGGACAAGAAAGAAAGAAAGAAAGAAAGAAAGAAAGGAAAGAAAGAAAGAAAGAAAGAAGAAGAAAAGAAGAGAAAGAAAACAATAGAATAGAAAAAGAATATAAAAGACAGAAAATCTACAGACTGGGAGGAAATATTTGTACAGCATATACCTGATTAAGAAACTTATGTACTGAATCTATAAAGAACTCTTGAATCTCATTAATAGGGAAACATTTTTTTTTAAGATTTTATTTATTCATAGAGACAGATGAGAGAGGGCAGAGACACAGGCAGAGGGAGAAGCAGGCTCCATACGGGAGCCCGACGCGGGACTAGATCCCGGGCCTCCAGGATCACACCCCAGGCTGCAGGCGGCGCTAAACTGCCGCGCCACAGCGGCTGCCCAACATTTTTTTTTATATACACAAAGATTTGAACAGACATTTCACCACAAGACAATAGAGATGGGAAACAGGCACATGGAAAGGTGCTCCACATCATTGCTCAATAGAGACGTCAAGTTATAGCTACAATTTAATTTGCACACATCTTAGAATGGCTGAAATGTGAAAGAGAGACCACACCCATGTTGGTGACTCTCTGGAAGGGCTGGGCACTCATTTGCTGCTGGTGAGACCCTACAGTGGATCAGCAGTTTCTTTTTTTATTTATTTATTTATTTATTTATTTATTATTTATTTATTATTTTGGATCAGCAGTTTCTTAGAAACCTACACCTGTCATACAGCCCAAGGCTTCCCATTCCTAGGTATTCACACCGGAGAAAAGAAAGTACACTTCCTGAGTGGCTGATAACTTTTCATTTTCTGGTGAAGTTCGACATCTTACAAACCTTCTGACTGGGGAGACACCAACACACACCATGCTTCCCCAGCTTCCCCTGATTCTAGAGATCCCAAGAAGCCCAGCCCCACTGTAAGCCTTTGAGATGCAAACTACCCAATCCAGAGCCATAGGAGACAATATTCCTCTGCCTTAATCATCCCAGGCCTAGGGACAGGCAACCAGGGAACACCCCTATAGCTTAGAACCCACCAGAGTTCTTCACACTAGCCAGTCCTAGGCCATTTGCCCTGCCCTGACTTGCCTTTCCATGAAAACACCAATGAAGTCAGTGACCCAGGCCCTGTCCTGGCTCCTGCTGCTTCTGCCTCCTGACCACCCTGGTGCTTCCCCATGTAGCCCTGCGTGGCAGCCCCTTTCTCTAGGACTTGTGAGTAATATAAACTTGTTTCCCTGAGCCTCTCCTGTGTCTCCTCTTATGGCCGCACCTAAGGGACCATCATATAAAAGGACACAGATGCTTTCCATCCAAAAACCATTTGTATGGGATACGAATATTCAGAGCCACTTTATTTGAGCCACAGAAAACTGGGAACAGCACAAAGACTTATCAACATGTGACTGGATAAAGTGCGCGTTATCCACAAATACAATGCTTCTCTACAATAAATAGAAAATGAACTACTACTACACATGAACAACAAGGATGAATCTCAAAATATTTTGCTAAAGAAGCTATGTCAACAAGAAGAGTCCATATTGCATAATTTCATGTATGCAAAATTAAGAAAATGCAATAAGTTCTACAGTGACATAAAGGACATCAGTGGTTGGTGTCCAGGGAGGCGGGTTGAGAAGGGGAGGCTTCAGGGAGGGATGGAGCTGGGAGAATTAAAAATGGGCACAGGGAGGGACACCTGAGTGGCTCAGCAGTTGGTCTGCCTTTGGCTCAGGACAAGAACCCGGAGTCCCGGGATCAAGTCCCACATCGGGCTCCCTGCATGGAGCCTGCTTCTCTGTTAGCCTGTGTCTCTGCCTCTCTCTTTCTGTGTCTCTCCTGAATAAATACGTAAAATCTTAAAAAAAAAAAAAAAATGGGCACAAGGAAACATTTGCAGGTTGTTAGGGGTCAAATCGTGTCCTCCCCAGAACAGATGTACTGATGTCCTAAACCGAGGAATTAGAAGATGGTCTATTGGAAATGGGATCATGGCAGATACAATTCGTTAAGATGAGGTCATCCTGAGGTGTAACAGACTCCTCATGGCATATTCCTGGTGTCCCCCTAAGAAGATGGCCATTGCCTACTGTCGTAAGCCACACAGTTGGTGGTACTTTGTCACGGTAGCCCAGGGATACTGATACTGCTGATCATTCTCCTGATTGTCGTGATGATTTCGCTGGACTTTACATATGTGAGAACACATTAAATCCTATATGTCAGATCTGTGCACTTTATCACATACCCTTTACGTCAATGACGTTGTTACACATTACTTAAATACGTATATCAATAGAAGTTCTTCTCTTTGATTCTAGTGTCTGCACATTGGCGACCACTGGCCCACGCTGTATAAAGTTTGCACAAATGGGTTTGCAGAGGCTGGCACAAGGTCAATAATGATCAAAGAGAGTGGCTTTCAAACAATTTGGCCGAGGCCTTGTAGCGATAATTTACATATAACATTGAATCAATCACAAATATAGATCTACGTATCTGAAACAAAACTCCACATGACAGCCTTTGTCTTCACAACTCTGCTTTTTTCCACCCCATCCAATCCTACGCTATTGCTTGTCTTTTATTCTCTGTCTCTCTCTAAATGTTTATTCCAACCCCCCTGTGAATACATTTTATAACCCACTTTAATAGGACAGGACCTTCAGTTGGAAAGATTCTTATTCATAGCTTTGCATAACACATACATTGCATAATAGTGATACAGTGTACAAAGGAAACTAACTGCAAGTTTTTCAGGTCAGGGTCTTGGTTTTTTTAACTCATCCAAGCCAATAGAGGCAAAAATCCCAGAATATTTAAAAAGAAACTATAGGCCTTGGAAGAGTTGGCCTTAAGCAATTCTTGCTTACATCTATTACTGCATCTGTGGGGTCTCTGGCTCAGGTGGGCCTCTGGGTGTGGTGTCATTCTGCATGGCAGGTGTCTTTAACAGATGTCATTCTGCATAACAGGTGCATGACAGGTGTCATTCTGCACGAAAGGAGGCTGCATCCAGGTGGCCCTTCTGGAGCATCCCTCTGGGGAGCAACCAGTGGAAGAGAAACATCCACCCAGGCCCAGAATCTGTAATTTGGGGTTGGTATGCAAGTCTACTAACCTGGTGTTCCTGATCCATGAATTAAGAATCACACAGGGGTCTCTGCCTGTCCTTTCCCTAATAACACCAGTGAAGGGTCAGCTCTATTACTTATCAATAGGTTCTATGCAAAAGCCCTGGGTACGACCATTTATCCAGCATTGTCCTCTAGATATACAATAGGAGTTACATACATCGTTTTAAAAAATTTTGGTAGCCACATGTAAAAACCAAAATAAACAGCTATAATTAATTTTAATAGTTATTTTATGTAACCCAGTCTTTGCAATACGTGATCATTTCAACATGAAATCAAATAGAAATGAGATTTTCAGGTTCCTTTTTTCATACTAAGTCTTCCAAAACTGGTCTATTTTACACTACAGTACATCTCAGGATGAGCCACATTTCAAGTGCCCGTGGTCACAAGTACCTACCCAGTGGCTGCTGCCCTGGAGAAAGCACAGGCCCAGCCCCTGGCAATTCATAGGACTCTTGAGACTAGCAGTGTAGGCATAACCTGGGGTTATGTCGTGCTCAAGCCTGTGACCCTGAGATCAAAACCTGAGCTGACATCAATTGTCGGATACTTAAAACCTAAGCCAAAAAGGCACTCTTGTTAGGAGATTTTTGATTAATGATTCATTTGATTAATGATTGATTAATAATCAAATTAGTCATATTTTTAATGATTCAATCTCCTTACTCATTACTGGCTGTTTAGATTTCATATTTCTTCATAATTCAGTCTTGGTAGGTTGCAAGTTCCTAGGAATTTATCAATTTCTTGTAGGTTGTTCAGTAGTGTTGGTATGGAATGGTGAATAGGAGTCTCCTATGGACTGTTGTATTTCTGTGCTATCCCTTGTGATATCTCCACTTTCATTTTTTATTTTGTTCAATTGAGCCTTCTCTGTTTGCTTCCTTAATCCAGCTGAAAGGGGATCCCTGGGTGGCGCAGGGGTTTGGCGCCTGCCTTTGGCCCAGGGCGCGATCCTGGAGACCCGGGATCGAATCCCACATCGGGCTCCCGGTGCATGGAGCCTGCTTCTCCCTCTGCCTGTGTCTCTGCCTCTCTCTCTCACTGTGTGCCTATCATAAATAAATAAATAAATAAAAATTAAAAAAAAAATCCAGCTGAAAGTTTGTCAATTTATTTATTTTTTAAAAAACCAACTCAAGTTTCATTAATCTTTACAATTGCCTCTGTAACCTCAATTTCCCCTATTTTCTGGTCTGATCATTTCCTTCTTTTTACAAATGTCGGTCTTTGTTCTTTTTCTAGTTACTTGAGGTATAAGTTAAATAGTTTATTTAAGATATTTCTTTTCATAATGTGAGTGTGTATTGTTATGAACTTCCCTCTTAGGACAACCTTTGCTGCATCCCATGTATTTAGGCAGGTTGTCTTTCCATTCTCATTAGTCTCGCCTTTTAAAAAATATCTAGTTCCCTCCCTTTTCATGGATGAACTCCTGTTACTAGGATTTTCTGTCCCATCAGAAGACAGACTCTAAAACAAAACAAAACAAAACAAAAAAAAAAAAAAAAAAAAAAACACAGACTCTAATCCTGAAAATATATGTTCTAACACCACAATTCCCGTTGACTGCCATTAAAAGCAAAAATTTTGGAGTCAGCCTATCCTTTCCAAGCTGTACAACCCCACCCTCTGTGCCTGATTCTCATTCCCTCAAATGGGGCTTGCATCTGTACCTCCCTCAGGGGGCTGTGAGATTAGTGAGTCAATCTGTAATCTGTGGATGCCCAGGACAGGTCCCACGGAGGGGCTTCCTCTGGCTGTCATCAGGCAGCTAGGTCCTATGTGATATGAACTAAGGGGCACCCTGGTGGTCAGAAAGTAACCCCTAAAATCTCTCAATGAGTGAAAGAATCAGCTCTGCACCGTGAACACAAGAGTATAGGAGGAATAAAGGGGGACAGAAAAAGAGGTGGAAAAATTTAAGGGGAAGGAACTGTAGAAATATCAAACAATACGAAGGATTCACGTGACAAGCATTTGATGGCAGCAACTGACCAGCCAGTACTCAGAACAAAAAGGAAGCTCTAACATCCACATCCCCGATACCTGCAGAACACTTCCTCGCTTGCACTAGAATGGGACACCCTATGGACAGGGACAATATTTATTTTGTTCTCTGCTATATGCCCAGTGTCTAGAATAATGCTGAGCATACAGTAGGCTCTCCAAAAATGTTTGCTGACTAATGAACAAGCCCTTGTTTTGCCTGTTTTATTCCTACACTTAATTGAATTTTCTTTCCTTCTTTTATTAACAGAGGCTCCCTGCCCAGTGTGGAGCCCATCATGGAGCTTGAAAATACAAGCCTGAGATGAAGACCTGAGCTGAAACCACAGGTTAGATGCTTAACGTACCGAGTCACCCAGGCACCTCTCCTACATTTCACCTGCCTGCTTCTTTCCAAGTTGTGAGAATGCACATATGAAATTAAAGAACCAGGTGCTCTATTTTGAGAAGAAATTTATCAATGACATTATGAGCATGTGATTGATCACTTCCCTTTAGGAAATTAAGATTTGAGAACTTTAAGTGGAGTCAGAAGGTGGTGAGAGCCCTGGAGCAGCCTGGAGTCCCCTTCCAGCCCTGCCACCTGTCAGCCTGGGGCATGACCCATCTCCTGACTCTCAGGCTTCTCAACTGAGACCCAGAGATGGAAGATCACGTTTCTCCTGCCTGATATACCACATGACTGAGGGAGGTTAAAGAGGGTTATGGGTGTGGATACAGGGCTGTGCAAGTGAAAGGTGGTTCTTGGCGTGGCTAGAACAGACTCGCCCACAGCTAGTCATGCACACCTGAACTATCACACAAGGTCTTGCCATAACCTATGCCTGTTGGCTCAGGAGGCATGCTGGAACCTAGGAAAGCAGAAGAAGACCCAGTGATTCTGAATGAAAACCTAAGCCCATCCACACACTCAGCCATCTCCCCACCGCCAAACAAAAGCTCCACAAAGCCAACAAATGTCATGTCCACTGAGTGATTAGAAGCCGTGTAATTTAAGTCAAGACCACCCTCAGCAAATTAAACTTCCTCTAATGTTCCCCAGAGACTAGGGGCACGATGTGCCCTGAGAAGTCTCCAGCCTGCACAGGGAGGCAGTTGAGCAAGGTTAGGCTCGTGGGCTCCAACACAGAAGATCTGGGCTCAGATTCATTGTACACGAATGTTCACAGCAGCAGCACTCATCACAGCCATCAAGTAGAAACAAACCAAAGGTCCAGCCACTGATAAATGGACAAGATGTGAGGTCTGAGCAATGGAATATTTAAGCCTTGAAATGTTCGTGTCACAAAATAGACGAACCTTGAAACCAAAGTGAAAGAAGCCTATTACAAAGGACCATACATTGGGTGATTCCATTTCTATGAAATGTCCAGCAGCAGCAAAGACATAGAGACAGAATTAGGTGAGTGGTTGCCAGGTGCTGGAGGGATGGAAGTGATGACCAACTGGCAGGGACTCTCCTCTGGGGGCAAGCAAATGGCCTGGAATTAGACAATTAATGGTTTCTCATCTCTGTGAAAATACTAACCACTGCTGAACTACATATTTTTTAAGGGCAACCTTTAAGATATATGAATTAATTCTTTTTTTATTTATTTATTTTTTATTGGTGTTCAATTTACTAACATACAGAATAACCCCCGGTGCCCATCACCCATTCACTCCCACCCCCCGCCCTTCTCCCCTTCCACCACCCCTAGTTCGTTTCCCAGAGTTAGCAGTCTTTACGTTCTGTCTCCCTTTCTGATATTTCCCACACATTTCTTCTCCCTTCCCTTATATTCCCTTTCACTATTATTTATATTCCCCAAATGAATGAGAACATATAATGTTTGTCCTTCACCGACTGACTTACTTCACTCAGCATAATACCCTCCAGTTCCATCCACATTGAAGCAAATGGTGGGTATTTGTCATTTCTAATGGCTGAGGAATATTCCATTGTATACATAGACCACATCTTCTTTATCCATTCATCTTTCGTTGGACACCGAGGCTCCTTCCACAGTTTGGCTATCGTGGCCATTGCTGCTAGAAACATCGGGGTGCAGGTGTCCCGGCGTTTCATTGCATTTGTATCTTTGGGGTAAATCCCCAACAGTGCAATTGCTGGGTCGTAGGGCAGGTATATTTTTAACTGTTTGAGGAACCTCCACACAGTTATGAATTAATTCTTAATTAGAAATAATCTGTGCTTGGAATAGTACATGCACCACCCAATTGTAGCTATCACTGATTTTTTACTACATATCACCTGGGTAGAGGGTAGGTGGTAACCGGGTGGTACCAGGCACTTCTGCTAACACAGAGCAAACCTGGAAGGCTCAGCCTCAGAATTATGCAACTTGATCTCCTTGCCATCAAGAGAACCATAGCCTGTTCTTCCAAGAGCAGAAAACCATGCTAATTAGTTGACAGGTCTAATTACCCAGATTTCACAAAGAACATGATTTCACTTTCCCATTGGTGGCTGACAAGTCACTTATATACCAACCATCTGCTGAGAATGTGCTGGAGCGAGAACACAGGACTAGACTCTACGGACCAATAAGGATCCAGGATATATGGTATGTGTTTGCCTCTTCCACTCAACTTTGCTGTGAATCTAAACCTTCTTTAAAAAGGAAACAGATTAAGGAAAAAACAAAAAGATGGAGGCTCAACCCTGGCCTCCAGGAGAGCTCTTCCAGCAGAGAAGACAGATAGGCAAATGATGCCAGACAGGATGAGGGCAGCGCTGCTCTGCCAGCTGGCTTACTAACAACTGCCTCAGGAGCCTGGCAGCAGGATTTAGAGCTGCCTGCGGCCCCATTACCATACAACAGCCACAAACAGGTGCCTCTGAGCAGCCTTTACCTGGCTTCTACCAGCCTGGGTGTACCAGCAGCAATTCCAAGTTAATATGAGCTCAACTCAGGACATCACTGACACCCCTGGGCTGTGCTCAGACTCCCTCTGTTTCCAGGCCCAGGTACCTGACGGCCACTCTAAAGAAAGGTTAGCTCTTACTTCTTCCCACCTCTCCAAGGCTACTGTGTGCCCCAGTTCTGATCTAGCTTGAAGAGAGGCCAGGCTGGGCTGAGACTGAGTGTTCAAGGGGACATTGGCCTATGTCCAAGAGACCATAAAAGGGTAAGGCAGGCCTATCTGTAAGGTCAGACACTCCTTCCACTTTCCAGATAGGCTTCCCGTCCCAGCTCTGAATCATCTCATCTCTGGAGCCCTCCCAGATTTCCCTGGCCATGGGGTTCCATGTTCCCCTTTCTGTGCACATCCATGCACTGTATGGGCACTTCCACTTCCCGACTCTGTGCCCTGGACCAGAGCTCCTCTGGCCCTCCCAGCTGTAGCACAGACCTAGTTCCATTGTATCCTCAATGCAAGTCTGTCGGGAAAGGAAAATGTCAGTGTAGGATCATCACACTGCAACATCTCTTAGTAACATGCCTGATAGCTTCCCAACAAAGTCTATGGAAAGAAGTGTCTTCAGGAAGAAAGAAAAACCTTTTGTTGTCTGTCTTTGCAAAGCACTAGTGGAAGCCCTGCAGGGATGTGCAGGGGAGAGCAAGCCCAGGGATGTGACCCAGGAAATGTCCCATCCCTTTGGAAGTGAGGGACAAGTTCTATGCCTCTGCCCAGGGAAAAGCCAGGAGAATGGGATTCAGATGGCCCAAGACTGAGACCCCATCAGCCACAAGGGTTCAGGGACATGTGCAAATCCTAAAATAGGGGTGCCTGGGGGTCAGGAGCATTACAAAAGTAGCCCTTCCTGCATCCAATGCTCTTGTTATTGATGTGAAGATGGATGGATGATGACGTTGGAATTCCAAATACAGAAACAGAAAACAAGACCTTTGTGTCCAATCACAGTACTTTTCATAAAATTAAATGCACCACAAACCACGGGCCCATTGTGAATCAGGACTTTGGTTACCTCTCGAATGTTTTAAATTCAAATGTATTACTCTTTTAAGTAACTCTGTCTTGTACCAGTAGCACTCATTTATTAAAACTTCTCATGACCTGGTGATGCAATGGCTTTTTTTAGGGTGAGTAGTGTATTACCATATTTCTAAAACTTACCTTTTCTTACTAGATCCCTCTTCTTCCTCAATCATCTTATTACTGACCTTCCCCTAGGGGAACCCAGAGAACTTGTACTCCATCTCCAAAGGGATGGAAAAATCTGAACAACCTATTTTTGTATGGCTCATGAGCTAAGAATGGAGCTTACAATTTTTAAGAACTATAAACAAACAAAGCAATGAACAAAAAAGTTACAAGACAGAGATTGTATGTGACCCTGCAAAAGCTAAAATATTTGCCCTCTTGCCCTTTAAAAAAAAAAAAAAAAACTTTGCCAATCTCTGGTGCAGCATCGTTAATTTACACAAACAAACTAACATGTTCCCTCTTACAACACTTATATTCACTTTTAATGTAAGGATGATGGGAGTGCTTAATTATTCTCATACCCCTCCCCAAAATCCCGATACCTAATGGCATGCATTGTATAAGCCTGTACATCCTACAGGCCAACAGATGCCTTGGTTCTCATTTGCTTGCAGTTATGCTAAATAAACCCATCATTATCTTCTTAGGTTTCATACATGGGTGTGTGTACATAATCTGAGCACAATTTTCTCAGCTATGTGAAGACCTTGGTGCCTGCAATAGTCCAGACATGGTGAACAGACCCCCGTTACAAAATGCTATCCCAGCCAGAAGTGGTTCGAGCTCTGGGTAGTCTGAGTTATATAAGCAACATGTCCACAACACAGACTCACTGAGGGCATGATCCATTCCCAGCCACTCCTTAGTTCAAAGAGGAAAATCAGGCTCCCAGTGTATGAGAAGATAAGACTTTACAAAACGTAATTAGCCTTAAGATGCCTGATCAGTAGATAAAATGTATAATACATCCCAATAAAGTAATTAACTGAAACATGACACCAGGTTCTTAATTTGGAATTGGATGCAATGCATTCCCTGGGAATCTTACTCTTCAACTTTTCAAGAGCTTATCAATCCCAATGACTGAACCCCAATCAAACTGCCTGGACCAACTATTTAACATTATTCAGGAACTATTGAAAAATTGTTCTGAACTAATTGTTCAGCAATGTTTAAGAGGTACATGCTCCAATAACACAAAATAAGAGGCATGAATATGGGGAGGAATTACTACTGGCAGATGATATTGTGTACATAACAATCTTGGAACTAAGGACAGAAATTAGGAATGTGGCTAGATAAAAGATAAATGTGCAAAAAACCAAAGCTATACATTAATTACTAATAATCAGTTCAAAATACCAATGAAAAATGCCCTGTTCACAACATTTCAAAAGTAATGACATGCCCAGGAAAAAATTTCAATTAAAAAAGTGAAAGATATATGAAGTAAAATGCTAACTTTTATCAAAGGACATAAGCAAGATCTGAATAAATAAAGAGAAATATTATACCCTAAATGGGAAAACTTCAAAGCAAAAAAGAATGCCAATCTGACTCAAATTAATAAAAGTATTTTACGTCATATAAACAGAACCCTAATATTTTATTTTTACTTTTGGAAATAGACAAAACATTTTTCAATTTTGTGAAGGAGGGTAAATTACAAAAGTCACCAAGAAAAATTAGAAAAATAGTGAGTATGACGCTTACCTTACTACATATTAAAACTTGCACTAACGCTACTACAATCAAAATATGATACTGGCACATGAG
This sequence comes from Canis lupus dingo, assembly GCF_003254725.2. Taxonomy (NCBI): domain Eukaryota; kingdom Metazoa; phylum Chordata; class Mammalia; order Carnivora; family Canidae; genus Canis; species Canis lupus. Next base: position 45,233,576 of record NC_064267.1, on the reverse strand, counting down.
TAAATAAATAAATTGATGGAACAAAACTGAGAGTTCAAAGTACGTGCAAACATATGGAAATTTAAAATACAATAAAGATGCATTTCAATTACACACATAAAGAATGGATATTTTTATTACATGATATTGGGTCAATGACTAACCATTTAGAAAAGTAACAAAGTTAGATCATTATACCATGTAAATTCTTCACCGTAAAAAGTATAACTCTTAACAATGGAGGAATTAAAAATACTAAGAAATAGTATGGAAAGATATTTGTATATTTCTGGCTTGGAAAGATCCAGACAAGTTGAAACCCAGAAACCACCAGGAAAAACGTTAACAAGTTTGACTAACCAAAAATGAAAACCATATATGACAAAAGATGAAGAAGAGCCAATGAAAAAATATTTACACTTCATAAAAAGTGTAATAATAATAGTCCTTCTACTCAAAAGACTTAAAATCATTAGCCGTAAAAAAGACAAATGGCCCTAGAAAAACGATTAAAGGATGTGAATACATAATTCCCATAAGATGAAATTAAGTGGACAATCTTTGAAAATTGAAGCGGCTATATAGAATTTCTTTTTGCTAAAAGAATTTTAAAAATCTGACAACATCTGAAGCTGGAGAGGGTATGGAAAAACTAGAGCTCTCATTTATTGTTGACCAAAGTATCAGATTGTTCAATGTTTTGAAAGCAATTTATCAAATTAATTAAAAGGTAATATGCGTGTACCATTTGGCCCAGCAACCCTTACTCCTAAGGACATTCAGCCTACAGAGAGAAGAACAAGAATGAGGAAATGTGAGAATGCAAACAAATTATTTAGGAATGTTTACTACAGTCTTGCTCATAAAGGACACAGTGGGGAAAAGCTGCAATGTCAGCATGGCTTAGTTGAGTGAATTGTGGTGCATCCTGGGATCTAGCCCTGCATTGAGCTCCCTGCTGAGTGAAGAGTCTGCTTCTCACTCTCCCTCTGCTGTCTCCCTGCTTGTGCTTGCACACTCTCTCTCTCTCTCCCAAATGAATAAATAAATAAATAACATCTTAAAAAAAAGAAATGCAACAGATTTCTATGGATTGACGATAAAGATGCTCATAATTTATTAGTAAGTGTAAAACTAAGGTAAAAAACAACGGTCCAATCGTTATTAGATTTTATTTTAATAAAACAGACGTGAGAATTTACATTAGATATATGCATATATATAAAATAATTTCAGAAAAATGGGACAAGTACCATACTAAACTTCTAAGGGCATTTTCCTATAAAGGATGGCATTAGATTAACAAAGAGGGAAATTTCATTTCCTACTGTGTTCTTTGGTAGTTTCCCAAGGATAGTACTACAAAACGTAGGCTGGAAATTATGTAATTAAGTTATACCATTATATACATATGCATATAAGAGCACAGCTTTATAAGATTTTGACGCATGATGCAATGAATTGGCAAAATATAATTCATTTAATTAGAAAAAGATTTCCAGATGTGATGATTGTAAATGAGAAATGACAGTTCAATAAGGAATCTTTTTTTTAATGTCCAAAGCCAGATTATTCTTACTACACAAAAGAGGAGGTAACTTACCTTTGGCAATGGCTTTCCCTCCTGGCAGTTGATGCCTCCAATGAAGACCATGTTGGGCATCACAGGTTTGGGATAGTCAAAAACAAAGTCAGCTCTTAACAACCAAATTGACGTATGGCTATAGAGATCATAAGGCGTGACAGCTGTTTGGAGAATCTCAGATGCAACTTCTAAAGGAGTTTTAAAAAAATAGTGGCAAAATAAATGTTCCTCTAAGTGGGAGATGTGATTCCACACTCTCTCTCTGAAACTCATGGCATCTGGAAACCCTAAAAAAATTCTAGGAACATAAGAAGGAGGACTGGGGCACTGTGTGCTTTCTTCAAGAAAATGGCAAAATAATCCCCTGGTGAAGACCACAGATGGAAGTGAAAAATACTTGGCTACAATTAAGCCACACATATCAAAAGGATCGAGAAACACTGCATCAAAAGAACTCTCCTTTATGTATTCTATTAATGTTGTGTCCCTAAACAAATTCTTACAATGTAAAAAAGGTGTTCAAAAATGTCACTGGATGAATCGAAGAACATAGTAAGTAAACTTTGTTGCCGAATATTCCAGTGAGAGTCAGAGAAAGTCTTGAACATCTGATTCAACTCCTCCAGATTGTAAGCAGTGGAATAAGTCTTCACCGTAAAATTGGAGGATTTTCCCAGTTGCCAACTCACCTCTGGTATGATTAAAACCAACTCATGCCCTCTTTGGATGAGTTGCTCCACAACCAAACGCATGGTAAACCAGTGGCTCCCATCCATGGGTACTACCAGCAGCTTGCCTGCCTCAGCAAAGCCAGATGTCAGCAGGAGACACACACACAACAGAGGAAAGCCGGTCAAAATTGTGGCAGCCATTGGAAAACTGCAGCCCGGGGCAATCCAGCTGCTTGGGTTCTGAGCTGGTGTAATAGAGTCAGTCTGTGGAAGAAGTACAGGCACAAAGCCCGCCCCAGCAGAGGGCGTGTATTTACACATTCAGAAAAAAAAAAAACTACACTCATTGCCAGTGATGCCCTCCTAAGAACGATAATGAATGGGTAGCATTTGCTGACAAACATGCTTCTAAATTTTCCAGACAGCAGTACCATTTGATCTTTGCCTTGGACAAAGATCATGCATTGTATGGCATGTCAATGCTCTTCTGGAAACAGAATTATTAGACAACGTGTTGAGGACTCAGAGTGATAAAAAGGAAAGTAAATATCAATTAAAGTGATTTTTTCCAATTTTTTCCAAGGAAAGCTTGGGTTATCCTCAGGTTACATAAGACAATTTTGCCCAGAAAGAGATTGGCATCCCAGTTTCCAAGGAGGACATGAAGTCACTTACCACTAGCGTCCTCATGGACAATGGAACTGTATTCACATGAGCCTCTAAAAAGCCTGGCATTGCCACCGGTTTTTCCACTTCCAAACCCTTTGTGGGCTACAAAAAGGTTAAGAGTGCCAAATCCTGCCTCCATGGACCATTCTAGGGATTGATAGATGGAATAGGACTGTCCTCTATATTCAGTCATTTTCCCTACACACATCACATGCAGTGGGTGGTCACTTGCCTGAAGCTTGCCAGAAGCACTCTGCTAGGCATCCTCTCTCTTTCCTCTGGGCTTCTGCATTCCTCTGTCTAGACCTCTCTGCTGAAGGCTGACCTAATTTGGCCTGCTACCCACCTGCAGGAATCTTTGTATCTGTCTCCCAAACTCTACTGAGCACTTGTTGACGCCAGAGGGTATATCTTCTTCATATTTGCACTTTCCTTCTACAGGACCCATGCTATGCCTCACACATGGAAAGCACTCAAGGACTTTTTGTTCCACTGGACTGGATTGCACTGTGTGAGTGCAATTATGGGTGGCTTAAGTGGTGTATGTCAGATAAGACCCTGAGAAACATTTACTGAGGGATTCTAAAGCCAACCTGGGGGCATAATCTTTGTTAGGGGCCAACATGGCTTGTTCTGAGTTGCCCAAACTAATACTAGACAAATAATAATATTTGCTTAGTCACCATTTATATCAGGGACTGATGGACTTTCAGATGAATGTCTAAGAAACAAAAATGAAGGCACATGATCAATCTTTCTGGATGGCTTACTTCAGAATAGATATCAATAAGATATAAAATAGCAGAAAATCAATGAACCCAAAAGCTGGTTCTTTGAGAAGATGAATTAACCTGATGAAGCTCTAGCCAAACTGATCAGAAAAAAAGAGAGAAGAAAAAATTACCAACATCAGGAATGAGAGAGGTGGCATCACTCCAGATTCCACCGATGTTAGAAGGATAATAAGAAAGAATACCAAGAACAAATTTATGTCAGTATATCTACAAATTAGATGAAATGGATAAATTCCTCAAGGATGCAAACTATTGTAGTTTAACAGAGAAATATTACATAAATTAAGTAAAAATAAGTTGAATTAAGTTTGAATTCAAAGTTCCTACAAATAGAATTTCAAGCTAGATGGCTTCCTTGATACAAGCTACCAAACATTGGAGGAAGAAATAAATAAATTATTATTCAGAATATACCCTGAAAACAGGAAATTATATATTCTAGAGAACAATACCAAAGAGAACTTCCTAACCTTTCTATGAGGCCACAGAGTTTGTCTATGAGAACAGCATTGCCACATACCAAAACTAGATAAAGACATTAAAAAAAAAAAAAAAAAGAAAAGAAAAATGCAAAGACCAATACACCTCATAAATATAATGCAAAAATTCAACACCAGATTTAGCAAACTAAATTTAAAATGACAAAGGTATATAAAATATATTTTATACCCCAGGAATACAAGGCTGTTTTATCATTAGAAAATCAATCAAGGTGGGGAATCCCTGGGTGGCTCAGCAGTTTAGCGCCTGCCTTTGGGCAGGGCATGATCTTGGAGACCTGGGATCGAGTCCTACATCGGGATCCCTGCATGGAGCCTGCTTCTCCCTCTGCCTGTGTCTCTGCTTCTGTGTGTGTGTGTGTGTGTGTGTGTGTGTGTGTGTCTCATGAATAAATAAAATCTAAAAAAAAGAAAATCAATCAAGGCAATTCACCATAGAAATAAATCATGCCTATAGAAATGATTATATGGTTTAGAAAAAATTATATATTTGCATATATATATACCATATATATATGGTATATAAAATATATATAATAATAATATACAAAAGGTGGTGGGTCTTATTCCAGGAATACAAGACTGTTTTATCTTTAGAAAATCAATCAAGGTAATTAACCTTATAAATAAATCATTCCTATGAAAATGATTATGTGGCTTATAATCATTTCCATAGGCACTGAAAAGGTATCTGACAAAATCCAACATCCATTCCTGATCAAAATTTTCACAATTCTAGGATAGGAAGAGAAAGGAGTAAACCTAATAAAGAGCATCTGTGAAAAACCCATAACTAACAACATACTTAATGATGAATGACTGAATGCTTTATTCCTAATCACATACAAGTCAAGGATGACCATCCTACCACTTCTCTTCCTATTGTTCTGGAGATTCTTTTTTTTTTTTTTTTTTTTTTTTCTTTTTTTTTGTTCTGGAGATTCTAACCAGTGCAGTCAGTCAAGAAAAATAAAAGGCCTCCACTTTGGAAAGAAAACTCTAACTGCGCTACTCACAGATAACATGATCATCTCTGCAGAAATTCCAATGTAATCTACAAAATATCCTAGAACAAATAAGTTAGTTTAGCATTGTTGCAGGATACAAGATAAATACTCAATAATCAATCATATTTCAGGGCATCTGGTGGCTCAGTTGGTTAAGCAATCAGCTCTTATCTCAGCCCAAGTCCTGATCTCAGTATCCTGGGATGGAGCCCCAAGTCAGGCACTGTGCTCATCATGGGGAGTCTGCTTCAGGATGCTCTTTCTTCTTCTGCCCCCCTTCCCCCTGATTGCTAATGTTCTCTATTTTTCTCTCTAAAATAATTAAATAAGTACACATTTATAAAAAACAATCAAGAGAGGATCCAAGAAGACAGATGAGAAGGAGGCCTTAGTTTCATCTGATGGACTTTCAGATGAATGTCAAAAAACAAAAATGAAGGCACATGATCAATCTTTCTGGATGGCTTACTTCAGAATAGATATCAATAAGATATAAAATAGCAGAAAATCAATGAACCCAAAAGCTGGTTCTTTGAGAAGATGAATTAACCTGATGAAGCTCTAGCCAAACTGATCAGAAAAAAAAAAGAGAAGAAAAAATTATCAATATCAGGAATGAGAGAGTTGGCATCACTACATATTCCACAGATGTTATAAGGATAATAAGAAAGAATACCAAGAACAAATTTATGTCAGTATATCCACAAGTTAGATGAAATGGACAAATTCCCCAAAGATGCAAACTATTAGTTTAACGGAGAAATATTACATAAATTGAGTAAAAATAATTTGTATATTTTAAGTTGAATTAACTTTGAATCCAAACGTTCCTACAAATAGAATTTCAAACTCAGATGGCTTCATTGATACAAGGTACCAAACATTGGAGGAAGAAATAAATTATTATTCAGAAATATATCCTGAAAAGAGAAATAATATATTCTAGAGAACAGAAGCAAAGAGAACTTCCTAATCTTTCTAGGAGGCCACTGAGTTTGTCTATGAGACCAGCATTGCCACATATTAAAACTAGATAAAGACATCAAAAAAAGAAAAATGTAAAGACCAGTACTCCTCATAAATATAAATCAAAAATTTGACACAAAATTTAGCAAACCAAATTAAATAATATAAACTTATATAAAATATATTTTATCCCAGGAATACAAAGTTGTTTTATCAATAGAAAATCAGTCAAGGCAATTCACCATATAAATATATCATGCCTATAGAAATGATTATATGGTTTAGAAAAATATATATATACACACATATACCATGTATATGGTATATAAAGATATATAATAATAATATACAAAAAGTAGTGGGTCTTATCTCAGAAACACAAGGTTCTTTTATCACTAGAAATCAATCAAGGTAATTCATCATATAAATAAATCATCCTTATGAAAATGATTATATGGCTTATAATCATTTCCATAGGCATTGAAAAGGTATTTGACAAAAGCTAACATCCATTCCTGATAAAAATTGTCAGAAAACTAGGATCAGAAGAGAAAGTACTATACCTAATAAAGAGCATCTGTGGAAAAATCCATAACTAACAACGCACTTAACGATGAATGACTGAATGCTTTACTCCTAATCACATACAAGTCAAGGATGACCATCCTACCACTTCTACTATTGTTCTGAAGATTCTAACCAGTGCAGTCAGTCAAGAAAAATAAAAGGCCTCCACTTTGGAAAGAAAACTCTAACTGCCTTCTCCACAGACAACATAATCATCTCTGTAGAAATTCCAAGGGAATCTACAAAATATCCTAGAACAAATAAGTTTAGCATTGTTGCAGGATACAAGATAAATACTCAATAATCAATCATATTTCAGGGCATCTGGTGGCTCAGTTGGTTAAGCAATCAGCTCTTGATCTCAGCCCAAGTCCTGATCTCAGTGTCCTGGGATGGAGCCCCAAGTCAGGCTCTGTGCTCATCATGGGGAGTCTGCTTCAGGATGCTCTTTCTTCTTCTGCCCCCGCTTCCCCCTGATTGCTAATGTTCTCTATTTCTCTCTCTAAAATAATTAAATAAGTACACATTATAAAAAAAACAATCAAGAGAGGGTCCAAGAAGACAGATGAGAAGGAGGCCTTAGTTTCATCTGCTCCCAGGAATTCAGCTAGAGAGTACTAAATCATCCTGAACTCCCACAAACTCAACCACGGATCTAAGAAAAGAATAGCTGCAACTCTACAAATAGAAAAGTGACCACTTTTTGCAAATAGGAGGCTGGAGATGTGAATCTGGGGTGATATATCAGAAGATAAAACCCCCCCGGGGGGGTGGGGTGAGGCAAGATGGCAGAAGAGTAGGGTTCCCATGTCACCTGTCCCCACCAACTTACCCAGATAACTTCAAATCATCCTGAAAACCTATGAATTCGGCCTGAGATTTAAAGAGAGAATAGCTGGAACGCTACAGAGAGAAGAGGTTTTGCTTCTAACAAGGTAGGAAGGTGGTGGTGGGGGGGATAAAAAAGAATCAAGTGGGGGAGGGCCTCCCCAAAAAGCCAGGCTAAGAGGGGCAGGGACAGCCTCAGGGCAGGAGAACCCTGCCCCGGAGAAGCGGGAACTTTAAAAATCCGCACCGGATTCTTCCCCGACAGAAAGGTGCTTAGCAGGGAACCCGGGCAGAACCGCAGGAGGGGCATTGGGGCCTCCAGGTACCTGGGGTCACTAAAGAGGAGGGGCACCCTGGTTAGATTGCTGCACCACGCGGGCTGAGCTCTGTAAAGGCCTGGAGTGCGCACCCGGTGGAGCCTCGGGAGCAGCTCAGGGGGTGGCTCCCTGTGGAAGGGGCCAGCCAGCCGGCAGTAGGATCCCAGCAGCACAGGGCCCGGAGCCCAGGGCACCGGGGGACACAGCCCTGGACCCTGCGCTGCCCTTGGCACAGGCAGAGGCAGGGAGGGCACAGGACAGTCAGGATGCTCCTGCTGCCGGATGGCCCCGAGCTGTGCAGGTCAGCGCCCCCTGCCCCCTGGAGCATCCAGGCCCTTGTGGACTGGGAGACTGTGGGAGTCACTGCAGGAGCTGACTCCAGGGCTGGAGATCTGGCCGCCTCCAGTGGTGTTGTTCCTCCTGGTGTCACCCTGTGCCTGGGACAGAGTGGGCTGCCCGGGGACAGGGGCCTCATGGGGTAAACAGCTCCCACTGAGCCGTGCACCTGGCAGGGGGCCGGGCAGCTCCCTCAGGTGCACACACCTGAGCTTCAGCACAGCAGGCCCCTCCCCCAGAAGACCAGTTGGAAGGACAGGGGAAGAGCAAGTTCTTGACTGAGAAGCACTGGAAAGTTCCAGGGGAAGTCGAGGGAATTACAGTATATAGAACCAAAGGGTACCTCTCCTTTTTTTTTTTTTCTTTTTTTTTCTTCCTTTTTCCAGTACAACTTGTTTTTAGCCACTGTGCACTGAGCAAAATGATGAGAAAGAAGAACTCACTACAAAGTAAGAATCAGAAACAGTCCTCTCTGCCACAGAGTTACAGATTTTGGATTACAATTCAATGTCAGAAAGCCAATTCCAAAGCACAATTATAAAGCTACTGGTGGCTCTGGAAAAAAGCATAAAGGATTCAAGAGACTTCATGAGTGCGGAATGTAGATCTAATCAGGCCAAAATTAAAAATCAACTACATGAGATGCAATCCAAACTGGATGTCCTAATGACGAGGGTTAATGAGATAGAAGAAAGAGTGAGTGACATAGAAGACAAGTTGATGGCAAGGAAGGAAGCTGAGGAAAAAAGAGAAAAACAAAAGACCATGAGGAAAGGTTAAGGGAAATAAATGACAGCTTCAGAAGGAAAAATCTGTTTAATTGGGGTTCCAGAGGGTGCAGAGAGGGACAGAGGACCAAAAAGCATATTTGAACAAATCATAGCTGAGAACTTCCCTAATTTGGGGAGGGAAGCAGACATTCAGATCCAGGAGATAGAGAGGTCCCCCCCTAAAATCAATAAGAACCGTTCAACAGCTTGACATTTAATAGTGAAACTTGCAAATTCCAAAGATAAAGAGAAGATCCTTAAAGCAGCAAGAGACAAGAAATCCCTAACTTACATGGGGAGAAATATTAGATTAACAGCAGACCTCTCCACAGAGACCTGGCAGGCCAAAAATGGCTGGCAGGATATATTCAGGGTCCTAGATGAGAAGAACATGCAGCCAAGAATACTCTATCCAGCAAGGCTCTCATTCAGAATAGGAGAGATAAAGAGCTTCCAAGATAGGCAGAAACTGAAAGAATATGTGACCACCAAACCAGCTCTGCAAGAAATATTAAGGGGACTCTGTAAAGAAAGAGGAAGCCCAAAGAAATAACCCACAAAAACAGAGACTGAATAGGTATTATGATGACACTAAATTCATATCTTTCAATAGTAACTCTGAACGTGAATGGGCTTGATGATCCCATCAAAAGACACAGGGTTCAGACTGGATAAAAAAGCAAGACCCATCTATTTGCTGTTTACAAGAGACTCATTTTAGATCTAAGGACACCTACAGCCTGAAAATGAAAGGTTAAAGAACCATTTACCATTCAAATTGTCCTCAAAAGAAAGCAGGGGTAGCAATCCTCATATCAGATAAATTAAAGTTTATCCCAAAGACTGTAGTAAGAGATGAAGAGGGACACTATATCATACTTAAAGGATCTATCCAACAAGAGGACCTAACAATCATGAATATTTATGCCCCTAATGTGGGAGCTGCCAAGTATATCAATCAATTAATAACCAAAGTACGGACATACTTAGATAATAATACACTAACACTGGGAGACCTCAGCACTGCACTTTCTGCAAATGACAGATTTTCTAAGCACAACATCTCCAAAGAAACAAGAGCTTTAAATAATACACTGGACCAGATGGATTTCACAGATATTTACAGAACTTTACATCCAAACACAACTGAATACACATTCTTCTCAAGTGCACATGGAACTTTCTCCAGAATAGACCACATACTGGGTCACAAATCAGGTCTCAACCGATACCAAAAGATTGGGATTGTCCCCTGCATATTTTCAGACCACAATGCTTTGAAACTTGAACTCAATCACAAGAAGGAATTTGGAAGAAACTCAAACATGTGGAGGTTAAAGAGCATCCTGCTAAAAGATGAAAAGGTCAACCAGGAAATTAGAGAAGAGTTAAAAAGATTCATGGAAACTAATGAGAATGAAGATACAACCATTCAAAATCTTTGGGATACAGCAAAAGCAGTCCTAAGAGGGAAATACATTGCAATACAAGCATCCCTCAAAAAATTGGAAAAAACTCAAATACACAAGCTAACCTTGCACCTAAAGGAACTGGAGAAAGAACAGCAAATAAAACCTACACCAAGCAGAAGAAGAGAGTTAATAAAGATTCAAGCAGAACTCAATGAAGTAGAGACCAGAAGAACTATAGAACAGATCAACAAAACCAGGAGTTGGTTCTTTGAAAGAATTACTAAGATAGATAAACTATTAGCCAGCCTTCTTAAAAACAAAAGCGAAAAGACTCTAATTAATAAAATCACAAATGAAAAAGGAGAGATCACAACCAATACCAAGGAAATACAATTTTAAAAACGTATTATGATCAGCTATATGCCAATAAATTAGGCAATCTAGAAAAAAAATGGACGCATTTCTGGAAAACCACAAACTACCAAAACTGGAACAGGAAGAAATATTTTCAATGTTTGCATATGTATGTATACACACACACACAACAGGATGATCAATGAAAGATTCAGGCATAAAAGCAGGTTAAAAACCTATGGCATTGTGGAATAGAAATACAAGCTCAAAGAGATAAAGGAGTGATGGTTGAATGTCAGAATGAGCAAACCGAACAAACACACCCACTCTTCAACCTGTCCTGGAGACAACCTGTTCAATCTGTAGACATCCCAGACTGTGAGGAAGCTCTTTCTTATAAAAACGACTCAACGGCTGCTCCCTGGTCCTGATTTATTTACTCTGACAGTACAGAATGGATTCTAATGGCATTCGGATCCCAACTTACTAGCTTCTAAAATTTCATATATCTGAAACACAACTCTTGAATTCCCTCCAGAAGCTCACCTTCTCTTCTAGGCTTTCCATGTGGTAATGATACTTCCATCTACTTAGTATTTCAGGTCACAAAGTGTACGAGGCATCACGCTCCCACAGCCCATCATTTACTATTCAGGGTTCAATCAGAGACATGAGGCCACCAAAGATTCATGTACTCAAGGATTTGGGGGTTTTTTCGTTAAGATTTTATTTATTTATTCATGAGACACACACACACACACACACACACACACAGAGGCAGAGGGAGAATCAGGCTCCGTGCAGGATGCCCACTGTGGGACTCAATCCCAGGACCCCGAAATCACATCCTGAGCTGAAGGCCGACACTCAACTGCTGAGCCATCCAGGTGTCCTTAGTCAAGGACGTGTTACAGGGATTTGATCCAACACTATGTGGGAGCTGATTGCACAATTTCTAGAAACAGTGTGATGCTGGAGCTTAAGGACAGCAAGGTGTGTCTTCAGAAAGCATGGGTGGGTGTGAAGTGGGGGAGAGCAAGGACAAGCTGGGACCCACAAGGATGAGCTAAAACCCATGAGAAGGGACTAGACCCCTGCAGTTGTGCTCAATGCCTCCAACCTTGATGATGTGAGTGTCCTGTAGGAGAAGCTGGTGCTCTTCCTCTCAGAGCTAAACACACATGTCCCAGGTGTGGGGAAAGCTGAAGGAGGAGCCAGCGAAGGGCAGAGCAGTTGAAGGTCCAAATGCTATTTCAGGCAAGTGAATTGAGCCTGCAGATAGGGGACGATGTGTCTGAGCCAACTAAATCATCTGTCCTGAGCATCTGCGTGTAAGAAAACACTAATGGCTGTGCTTCACTTCTACACTATCATTTCAAAAATGATATGACAAAAATACCTGAGACCTACCCTAATCAGAAACATCCAGATTGTTTGATCTTTTGAAAGCAACTTGTTGAATTAACTTAAAAGGTAACATGGGCATGCATTTGGCCAAACAACCCCTACTCCCAAGGACATTCAGCCTACAGAGAGAAGAGCAAGAATGTGGAAATGTGAGAATCTAAAGCAATTATTTAAGTAGATTTAGTGAAGTCTTGCTTATAAAGCACACAGTGGGATAAAGCTTTAAAAATCTATCACTATGGCTTAGTTGAAAGAACTATGGTGCATCCAAGTAAAGAATTTTATGCAACTATTATAAAGAATGTGACGGGGCCTGGATCTCTGGGTCAGTTAATTTTATGCCTTGGGCTCAGGTCATAATCCCAGGGTCCTGGGATGTAGCCCTGCATTGGGCTTTCTGCTCAGCAAGAGCCTGCTTCACCCTCTCCTTCTGCTGCCTCTCGGTACTTATTCTCTCTCTCTCTCTCTCTCTCTCTCTGACTCAAGTAAATAAATAAAATCAGAAAAAAAAAAAAAGGCCACAGATTTTTATGGATTGACTATAAAGATATTCATTATTTATTAGTAAATGAAAAAGCAAGGTAAAGAACATTAAGTCCAATCCATTACTAGATTTTATTTTAATAAAACATGTGAGAGAATATACATTAGATATATGCATATATATAAAATAATTTCAGAAAAAATGGGACAAGTACCATACTAAACGTCCAAGGGCATTTCCTATAAGGATGGCATTAGATTAACAAAGAGGAAATTTCATTTCCTACTGTGTTCTTTGGGAGTTTCCCAAGGATAGTACTACAAAACGTAGGCTGGAAATTATGTAATTAAGTTATACCATTATATACATATGCATATAAGAGCACAGCTTTATAAGATTTTGACCGCATGATGCAATGAATTGGCAAAATATATTCATTTAATTAGAAAAATTTCAGATGTGATGATTGTAAATGAGAAATGACAGTTCAATAAGAATCTTTTTTTAATGTCCAAAGCCAGATTATTCTTACTACACAAAGAGGAGGGTAACTTACCTTTGGCAATGGCTTTCCCTCCTGGCAGTTGATGCCTCCAATGAAGACCATGTTGGGCATCACAGGTTTGGGATAGTCCAAAACAAAGTCAGCTCTTAACAACCAAATTGACGTATGGCTATAGAGATCATAAGGCGTGACAGCTGTTTGGAGAATCTCAGATGCAACTTCTAAAGGAGTTTTAAAAAAAATAGTGGCAAAATAAATGTTCCTCTAAGTGGGAGATGTGATTCCACACTCTCTCTCTGAAACTCATGGCATCTGGAAACCCTAAAAAAATTCTAGGAACATAAGAAGGAGGACTGGGGGCACTGTGTGCTTTCTTCAAGAAAATGGCAAAATAATCCCCTGGTGAACCACAGATGGAAGTGAAAAATAATTGGCTACAATTAAGCCACACATCATCAAAAGGATCGAGAAACACTGCATCAAAAGAACTCTCCTTTATGTATTCTATTAATTTTGTGTCCCTAAACAAATTCTTACAATGTAAAAAAAGGTGTTCAAAAATGTCACTGGATGAATAGAAGAACATAGTAAGTAAACTTTGTGCCGAATATTCCAGTGAGAGTCAGAGAAATTCTTGAACATCTGATTCAACTCCTCCAGATTGTAAGCATGTGGAATAAGTCTTCACCGTAAAATTGGAGGATTTTCCCAGTTGCCAACTCACCTCTGGTATGATTAAAACCAACTCATGCCCTCTTTGGATGAGTTGCTCCACAACCAAACGCATGGTAAACCAGTGGCTCCCATCCATGGGTACTACCAGCAGCTTGCCTGCCTCAGCAAAGCCAGATGTCAGCAGGAGACACACACACAACAGAGGAAAGCCGGTCAAAATTGTGGCAGCCATTGGAACCTACAGTCCCAGGGCAATCCAGCTGGTTGGGTTCTGAGCTGGTGTAATAGAGTCAGTCTGTGGAGAAGTACAGGCACAAAGCCCGCCCCAGCAGAGGGCGTGTATTTACACATTCATGAAAAAAAAAAACTACACTCATTGCCAGTGATGCACTCCTAAGAACGATAATGAATGGGTAGCATTTGCTGACAAACATGCTTCTAAATTTCCAGACAGCAAGTACCATTTGATCTTTGCCTTGGACAAAGATCATGCATATGTATGGCATTCAATGCTCTTCTGGAAACAGAATTATTAGACAACGTGTTGAGGACTCAGAGTGATAAAAAGGAAAGTAAATATCAATTAAAGTGATTTTTTCCAATTTTTTCCAAGAAAGCTTGGGTTATCCTCAGGATACATAAGACAATTTTGCCCAGAAAGAGATTGGCATCCCAGTTTCCAAGGAGGACATGGAAGTCACTTACCACTAGCGTCCTCATGGACAATGGAACTGTATTCACAAGAGCCTCTAAAAAGCCTGGCATTGCCACCAGGTTTTTCCACTTCCAAACCCTTTGTGGGCTACAAAAGGTTAAGAGTGCCAAATCCTGCCTCCATGGACCATTCTAGGAATTGATAGATGGAATAGGACTGTCCTCTATATTCAGTCATTTTCCCTACACACATCACATGCAGTGGGTGGTCACTTGCCTGAAGCTTGCCAGAAGCACTCTGCTAGGCATCCTCTCTCTTTCCTCTGGGCTTCTGCATTCCTCTGTCTAGACCTCTCTGCTGAAGGCTGACCTAATTTGGCCTGCTACCCACCTGCAGGAATCTTTGTATCTGTCTCCCAAACTCTACTGAGCGCTTGTTGACGCCAGAGGATATATCTTCTTCATATTTGCACTTTCCTTCTACAGGACCCATGCTATGCCTCACACATGGAAAGCACACAAGGACTTTTTGTTCCACTGGACTGGATTGCACTGTATGAGTGCAATTATGGGTGGCTTAAGTGGTGTATGTCAGATAAGACCCTGAGAAACATTTACTGAGGGATTCTAAAGCCAACCTGGGGGCATAATCTTTGTTAGGGGCCAACATGGCTTCTTCTGAGTTGCCCAAACTAATACTAGACAAATAATAATATTTGCTTAGTCACCATTTATATCAGGGACTGATGGACTTTCAGATGAATGTCGAAAAAACAAAAATGAAGGCACATGATCAATCTTTCCGGATGGCTTACTTCAGAATAGATATCAATAAGATATAAAATAGCAGAAAATCAATGAACCCAAAAGCTGGTTCTTTGAGAAGATGAATTAACCTGATGAAGCTCTAGCCAAACTGATCAGAAAAATAGAGAGAAGAAAAAATTACCAACATCAGGAATGAGAGAGGTGGCATCACTCCAGATTCCACCGATGTTAGAAGGATAATAAGAAAGAATACCAAGAACAAATTTATGTCAGTATATCTACAAATTAGATGAAATGGATAAATTCCTCAAGGATGCAAACTATTATAGTTTAACAGAGAAATATTACATAAATTAAGTAAAAATAAGTTGAATTAAGTTTGAATTCAAAGTTCCTACAAATAGAATTTCAAGCTAGATGGCTTCCTTGATACAAGTTACCAAACATTGGAGGAAGAAATAATAAATTATTATTCAGAATATACCCTGAAAACAGGAAATTATATATTCTAGAGAAGAATACCAAAGAGAACTTCCTAACCTTTCAATGAGGCCACAGAGTTTGTCTATGAGAACAGCATTGCCACATACCAAAACTAGATAAAGACATCAAAAAAAAAAATAAAAAGAAAAAATGCAAAGACCAATACACCTCATAAATATAATGCAAAAATTCAACACCAGATTTAGCAAACTAAATTTAAAATGACAAATGTATATAAAATATATTTTATACCCCAGGATACAAGGCTGTTTTATCATTAGAAAATCAATCAAGGTGGGGAATCCCTGGTGGCTCAGCAGTTTAGCGCCTGCCTTTGGGCAGGGCATGATCTTGGAGACCTGGGATCGAGTCCTACATCGGGATCCCTGCATGGAACCTGCTTTCCCTCTGCCTGTGTCCTCTGCTTCTGTGTGTGTGTGTGTGTGTGTGTGTGTGTGTGTCTCATGAATAAATAAAATCTAAAAAAAAGAAAATCAATCAAGGCAATTCACCATAGAAATAAATCATGCCTATAGAAATGATTATATGGTTTAGAAAAAATTATATATTTGCATATATATATACCATATATATATGCTATATAAATATATATAATAATAATATACAAAAGGTGGTGGGTCTTATTCCAGGAATACAAGACTGTTTTATCTTTAGAAAATCAATCAAGGTAATTAACCATATAAATAAATCATTCTATGAAAATGATTGTATGGCTTATAATCATTTCCATAGGAACTGAAAAGGTATCTGACAAAATCCAACATCCATTCCTGATCAAAATTTTCACAATTCTAGGATAGGAAGAGAAAAGACTAAACCTAATAAAGAGCATCTGTGAAAAAACCCATAACTAACAACATACTTAATGATGAATGACTGAATGCTTTATTCCTAATCACATACAAGTCAAGGATGACCATCCTACCATTTCTCTTCCTATTGTTCTGGAGATTCTTTTTTTTTTTTTTTTTTTTGTTCTTTTTTTTGTTCTGGAGATTCTAACCAGTGCAGTCAGTCAAGAAAAATAAAAGGCTCCACTTTGGAAAGAAAACTCTAACTGCGCTACTCACAGATAACGTGATCATCTCTGCAGAAATTCCAATGTAATCTACAAAATATCCTAGAACAAATAAGTTAGTTTAGCATTGTTGCAGGATACAAGATAAATACTCAATAATCAATCATATTTCAGGGCATCTGGTGCTCAGTTGGTTAAGCAATCAGCTCTTGATCTCAGCCCAAGTCCTGATCTCAGTGTCCTGGGATGGAGCCCCAAGTCAGGCACTGTGCTCATCATGGGGAGTCTGCTTCAGGATGCTCTTTCTTCTTCTGCCCCCCTTCCCCTGATTGCTAATGTTCTCTATTTTCTCTCTCTGAAATAATTAAATAAGTACACATTTATAAAAAAACAATCAAGAGAGGGTCCAAGAAGACAGATGATAAGGAGGCCTTAGTTTCATCTGCTCCCAGGAATTCAGCTAGAGAGTCCTAAATCATCCTGAACTCCCACAAACTCAACCACGGATCTAAGAAAAGAATAGCTGCAACTCTACAAATAGAAAAGTGACCACTTTTGCAAAATAGGAGGCTGGAGATGTGAATCTGGGGTGATATATCAGAAGATAAAACCCCCGGGGGGGGGGGCGAGGCAAGATGGCAGAAGAGTAGGGTTCCCATGTCACCTGTCCCCACCAACTTACCCAGATAACTTCAAATCATCCTGAAAACCTATGAATTCGGCCTGAGATTTAAAGAGAGAATAGCTGGAACGCTACAGAGAGAAGAGGTTTTGCTTCTAACAGGTAGGAAGGTGGTGGGGGGGGGGGAATAAAAAAGAATCAAGTGGGGAAGGGGCCTCCCCAAAAAGCCAGGCTAAGAGGGGCAGGGACAGCCTCAGGGCAGGAGAGCCCCTGCCCCGGAGAAGCGGGAACTTTAAAAATCCGCACCGGATTCTTCCCGACAGAAAGGTGCTTAGCAGGGAAACCCGGGCAGAACCGCAGGAGGGCATTGGGGCCTCCAGGTACCTGGGGTCACTAAAGAGGAGGGGCACCCTGGTTAGAGTGCTGCACCACGCGGGCTGAGCTCTGTAAAGGCCTGGAGTGCGCACCCGGTGGAGCCTCGGGAGCAGCTCAGGGGGTGGCTCCCTGTGGAAGGGGCCAGCCGGCCGGCAGAGTAGGATCCCAGCAGCGCAGGGCCCGGAGCCCAGGGCACCGGGGGACACAGCCCTGGACCCTGCGCTGCCCTTGGCACAGGCAGAGGCAGGGAGGGCACAGGACAGTGAGGATGCTCCTGCTGCCGGATGGCCCCGAGCTGTGCAGGGTCAGCGCCCCCTGCCCCCTGGAGCATCCAGGCCCTTGTGGACTGGGAGACTGTGGGAGTCACTGCAGGAGCTGACTCTAGGGCTGGAGATCTGGCCGCCTCCAGTGGTGTTGTTCCTCCTGGTGTCACCCTGTGCCTGGGACAGAGCGGGCTGCCCGGGGACAGGGGCCTCATGGGGTAAACAGCTCCCACTGAGCCGTGCACCTGGCAGGGGGCTGGGCAGCTCCCTCAGGTGCACACACCTGAGCTTCAGCACAGCAGGCCCCTCCCCCAGAAGACCAGCTGGAAGGACAGGGGAAGAGCAAGTTCTTGACTGAGCAGCACTGGAAAGTTCCAGGGGAAGTCGAGGGGAATTACAGTATATAGAACCAAAGGGTACCTCTCCTTTTTTTTTTTTTCTTTTTTTTTCTTCTTCCTTTTTCCAGTACAACTTGTTTTTAGCCACTGTGCACTGAGCAAAATGATGAGAAAGAAGAACTCACTACAAAAGTAAGAATCAGAAAACAGTCCTCTCTGCCACAGAGTTACAGATTTGGATTACAATTCAATGTCAGAAAGCCAATTCCAAAGCGCAATTATAAAGCTACTGGTGGCTCTGGAAAAAAGCATAAAGGATTCAAGAGACTTCATGAGTGCGGAATGTAGATCTAATCAGGCCAAAATTAAAAATCAACTACATGAGATGCAATCCAAACTGGATGTCCTAATGACGAGGGTTAATGAGATAGAAGAAAGAGTGAGTGACATAGAAGACAAGTTGATGGCAAGGAAGGAAGCTGAGGAAAAAAGAGAAAAACAAAAGACCATGAGGAAAGGTTAAGGGAAATAAATGACAGCTTCAGAAGGAAAAATCTGTTTAATTGGGTTTCCAGAGGGTGCAGAGAGAGACAGAGGACCAAAAAGCATATTTGAACAAATCATAGCTGAGAACTTCCCTAATTTGGGGAGGGAAGCAGACATTCAGATCCAGGAGATAGAGAGGTCCCCCCCTAAAATCAATAAGAACCGTTCAACAGCTTGACATTTAATAGTGAAACTTGCAAATTCCAAAGATAAAGAGAAGATCCTTAAAGCAGCAAGAGACAAGAATCCCTAACTTACATGGGGAGAAATATTAGATTAACAGCAGACCTCTCCACAGAGACCTGGCAGGCCAAAAATGGCTGGCAGGATATATTCAGGGTCCTAGATGAGAAGAACATGCAGCCAAGAATACTCTATCCAGCAAGGCTCTCATTCAGAATAGGAGAGATAAAGAGCTTCCAAGATAGGCAGAAACTGAAAGAATATGTGACCACCAAACCAGCTCTGCAAGAAATATTAAGGGGACTCTGTAAAAGAAAGAGGAAGCCCAAAGAAATAACCCACAAAAACAGAGACTGAATAGGTATTATGATGACACTAAATTCATATCTTTCAATAGTAACTCTGAACGTGAATGGGCTTGATGATCCCATCAAAAGACACAGGGGTTCAGACTGGATAAAAAGCAAGACCCATCTATTTGCTGTTTACAAGAGACTCATTTTAGATCTAAGGACACCTACAGCCTGAAAATGAAAGGTTAAAGAACCATTTACCATTCAAATTGTCCTCAAAAGAAAGCAGGGGTAGCAATCCTCATATCAGATAAATTAAAGTTTATCCCAAAGACTGTAGTAAGAGATGAAGAGGGACACTACATCATACTTAAAGGATCTATCCAACAAGAGGACCCTAACAATCATGAATATTTATGCCCCTAATGTGGGAGCTGCCAAGTATATCAATCAATTAATAACCAAAGTACGGACATACTTAGATAATAATACACTAACACTGGGAGACCTCAGCACTGCACTTTCTGCAAATGACAGATTTTCTAAGCACAACATCTCCAAAGAAACAAGAGCTTTAAATAATACACTGGACCAGATGGATTTCACAGATATTTACAGAACTTTACATCCAAACACAACTGAATACACATTCTTCTCAAGTGCACATGGAACTTTCTCCAGAATAGACCACATACTGGGTCACAAATCAGGTCTCAACCGATACCAAAAGATTGGGATTGCCCCCTGCATATTTTCAGACCACAATGCTTTGAAACTTGAACTCAATCACAAGAAGGAATTTGGAAGAAACTCAAACATGTGGAGGTTAAAGAGCATCCTGCTAAAAGATGAAAAGGTCAACCAGGAAATTAGAGAAGAGTTAAAAAGATTCATGGAAACTAATGAGAATGAAGATACAACCATTCAAAATCTTTGGGATACAGCAAAAGCAGTCCTAAGAGGGAAATACATTGCAATACAAGCATCCCTCAAAAAATTGGAAAAAAACTCAAATACACAAGCTAACCTTGCACCTAAAGGAACTGGAGAAAGAACAGCAAATAAAACCTACACCAAGCAGAAGAAGAGAGTTAATAAAGATTCAAGCAGAACTCAATGAAGTAGAGACCAGAAGAACTATAGAACAGATCAACAAAACCAGGAGTTGGTTTCTTTGAAAGAATTACTAAGATAGATAAACTATTAGCCAGCCTTCTTAAAAACAAAAGCGAAAAGACTCTAATTAATAAATCACAAATGAAAAAGGAGAGATCACAACCAATACCAAGGAAATACAATTTTAAAAACGTATTATGATCAGCTATATGCCAATAAATTAGGCAATCTAGAAAAAAAATGGACGCATTTCTGGAAAACCACAAACTACCAAAACTGGAACAGGAAGAAATATTTTCAATGTTTGCATATGTATGTATACACACACACACAACAGGATGATCAATGAAAGATTCAGGCATAAAAGCAGGTTAAAAACCTATGGCATTGTGGAATAGAAATACAAGCTCAAAGAGATAAAGGAGTGATGGTTGAATGTCAGAATGAGCAAACCGAACAAACACACCCACTCTTCAACCTGTCCTGGAGACAACCTGTTCAATCTGTAGACATCCCAGACTGTGAGGAAGCTCTTTCTTATAAAAACGACTCAACGGCTGCTCCCTGGTCCTGATTTATTTACTCTGACAGTACAGAATGGATTCTAATGGCATTCGGATCCCAACTTACTAGCTTCTAAAATTTCATATATCTGAAACACAACTCTTGAATTCCCTCCAGAAGCTCACCTTCTCTTCTAGGCTTTCCATGTGGTAATGATACTTCCATCTACTTAGTATTTCAGGTCACAAAGTGTACGAGGCATCACGCTCCCACAGCCCATCATTTACTATTCAGGGTTCAATCAGAGACATGAGGCCACCAAAGATTCATGTACTCAAGGATTTGGGGGTTTTTTTCGTTAAGATTTTATTTATTTATTCATGAGACACACACACACACACACACACACACACAGAGGCAGAGGGAGAATCAGGCTCCGTGCAG
Source organism: Canis lupus dingo (assembly GCF_003254725.2). NCBI lineage: Eukaryota > Metazoa > Chordata > Mammalia > Carnivora > Canidae > Canis > Canis lupus. Next base: position 45,212,122 of record NC_064267.1, on the reverse strand, counting down.
GATGCCCACTGTGGGACTCAATCCCAGGACCCCGAAATCACATCCTGAGCTGAAGGCCGACACTCAACTGCTGAGCCATCCAGGTGTCCTTAGTCAAGGACGTGTTACAGGGATTTGATCCAACACTATGTGGGAGCTGATTGCACAATTTCTAGAAACAGTGTGATGCTGGAGCTTAAGGACAGCAAGGTGTGTCTTCAGAAAGCATGGGTGGGTGTGAAGTGGGGGAGAGCAAGGACAAGCTGGGACCCACAAGGATGAGCTAAAACCCATGAGAAGGGACTAGACCCCTGCAGTTGTGCTCAATGCCTCCAACCTTGATGATGTGAGTGTCCTGTAGGAGAAGCTGGTGCTCTTCCTCTCAGAGCTAAACACACATGTCCCAGGTGTGGGGAAAGCTGAAGGAGGAGCCAGCGAAGGGCAGAGCAGTTGAAGGTCCAAATGCTATTTCAGGCAAGTGAATTGAGCCTGCAGATAGGGGACGATGTGTCTGAGCCAACTAAATCATCTGTCCTGAGCATCTGCGTGTAAGAAAACACTAATGGCTGTGCTTCACTTCTACACTATCATTTCAAAAATGATATGACAAAAATACCTGAGACCTACCCTAATCAGAAACATCCAGATTGTTTGATCTTTTGAAAGCAACTTGTTGAATTAACTTAAAAGGTAACATGGGCATGCATTTGGCCAAACAACCCCTACTCCCAAGGACATTCAGCCTACAGAGAGAAGAGCAAGAATGTGGAAATGTGAGAATCTAAAGCAATTATTTAAGTAGATTTAGTGAAGTCTTGCTTATAAAGCACACAGTGGGATAAAGCTTTAAAAATCTATCACTATGGCTTAGTTGAAAGAACTATGGTGCATCCAAGTAAAGAATTTTATGCAACTATTATAAAGAATGTGACGGGGGCCTGGATCTCTGGGTCAGTTAATTTTATGCCTTGGGCTCAGGTCATAATCCCAGGGTCCTGGGATGTAGCCCTGCATTGGGCTTTCTGCTCAGCAAGGAGCCTGCTTCACCCTCTCCTTCTGCTGCCCTCTCCTGGTACTTATTCTCTCTCTCTCTCTCTCTCTCTCTCTCTCTCTCTCTCTGACTCAAGTAAATAAATAAAATCTGAAAAAAAAAAGGCCACAGATTTTTATGGATTGACTATAAAGATATTCATTATTTATTAGTAAATGAAAAAAGCAAGGTAAAGAACATTAAGTCCAATCCATTACTAGATTTTATTTTAATAAAACATGTGAGAGAATATACATTAGATATATGCATATAGAAAAAATAATTTCAGAAAAATGGGAGAACTACCATACGAAACTTCTAAGGGCCTTTTCCTCAAAGGATGGCATTAGTTATTTTAAAAAGTGAAATTTCAGTTTTAGTGTGTTTTTCAGTAGTTTCCAAAGGATAGTACTACAAAACCAGCCTAGAAATTATATACGATTATATCAATTGTGTACATATACGTATCAAACAGAGCAGCTTTATAATTTGCTACAGCACGAATCAATGAATTGGCACAAAAAGAATTCTTTCTACCAGGAAAAATTTCCAAATGTGGGAAATGTAAATGTCAAATCTGGAGTTTAGTAGGAATCTTTTTTTTCTTTTCCTTTTGTGTGTGTGTGTGTGTGTGTGTGTGTGTGTGTCCAAAACCAGGTTATTCTTACTAGGCAAAAAAGAGGTAACTTACCTTTGGCAATGGCTTTCCCTCCTGGCAGTTGATGCCTCCAATGAAGACCATGTTGGGCATCACAGGTTTGGGATAGTCAAAAACAAAGTCTAGTTCTTAACAGCCAAATCGACATATGGCTATAGAGATCATAAGGTGTGACAGCCTTTTGGAGATCTCAGATGCAACTTCCAAAGCGGTTTTTAAAAAATAGTGGCAAAATAAATGTTCCTCCAGGTGGAAGATGTGATTCCTCACTCTCTCTCTGAAACTCATGACATCTGACAATATGGAGAAAGGTCTAGGAACATAAGAAGGAGAACTGGGGCACTGTGTGGCTTCTTCAAGATAATGGCAATACAATCTCCTTGTGAAGCCCACGGATGGGAGTGAAAAATACTTGGCTACAATTAAGCCACACACATCAAAAGGATCCAGAAACACTGCATCAAAAGAACTCTCCTTTATGTATTCTACTAATTTTGGATCACTAAACAAATTCTTACAATGTAAAAAAAGGTGTTCAAGACTGTCTTTTAATGGACTTAAGACCAAAAAAAGTGAGCTTTGCTGCTGAGTTTTCCACTGAGAATAAGAGAAATTCTTGAACATCTGATTCAACTCCTCCAGATTGTAAGTTGTGGAATAAGTCTTCACCGTAAAATTGGAGGATTTTCCCAGTTGCCAACTCACCTCTGGTATGATTAAAACCAACTCATGCCCTCTTTGGATGAGTTGCTCCACAACCAAACGCATGGTAAACCAGTGGCTCCCATCCATGGGTACTACCAGCAGCTTGCCTGCCTCAGCAAAGCCAGATGTCAGCAGGAGACACACACACAACAGAGGAAAGCCGGTCAAAATTGTGGCAGCCATTGGAAAACTGCAGCCCGGGGCAATCCAGTTGCTTGGGTTCTGAGCTGGTGTAATAGAGTCAGTCCGTGGAAGAAGTATAGGCACAAAGCCCGCCCCAGCAGAGGGAGTGTATTTACACAGTCATGAAAAAAAAAAACTACACTCATTGCCAGTGATGCACTCCTAAGAACGATAATGAATGGGTAGCATTTGCTGACAAACATGCTTGTAAATTTTCCAGACAGCAGTACCATTTGATCTTTGCCTTGGACAAAGATCATGCACTGTATGGCATGTCAATGCTCTTTTGGAAACAGAATTATTAGGCAATGTTTTGAGGACTCAGAGTGATAAAAAGGAAAGTAAATATCAATTAAAGTGATTTTTTCCAATTTTTTCCAAGGAAAGCTTGGGTTATCTTCAGGATACATAAGACAATTTTGCCCAGAAAGAGATTGGCATCCCAGTTTCCAAGGAGGACATGAAGTCACTTACCACTAGCGTCCTCATGGACAATGGAACTGTATTCACAAGAGCCTCTAAAAAGCCTGGCATTGCCACCGGTTTTTCCACTTCCAAACCCTTTGTGGGCTACAAAAGGTTAAGAGTGCCAAATCCTGCCTCCATGGACCATTCTAGGAATTGATAGATGGAATAGGACTGTCCTCTATATTCAGTCACTTTCCCTACACACATCACATGCAGTGGGTGGTCACTTGCCTGAAGCTTGCCAGAAGCACTCTGCTAGGCATCCTCTCTCTTTCCTCTGGGCTTCTGCATTCCTCTGTCTAGACCTCTCTGCTGAAGGCTGACCTAATTTGGCCTGCTACCCACCTGCAGGAATCTTTGTATCTGTCTCCCAAACTCTACTGAGCGCTTGTTGACGCCAGAGGGTATATCTTCTTCATATTTGCACTTTCCTTCTACAGGACCCATGCTATGCCTCACACATGGAAAGCACACAAAACTTTTTGTTCCACTGGACTGGATTGCACTGTGTGAGTGCAATTATGGGTGGCTTAAGTGGTGTATGTCAGATAAGACCCTGAGAAACATTTACTGAGGGATTCTAAAGCCAACCTGGGGGCATAATCTTTGTTAGGGGCCAACATGGCTTCTTCTGAGTTGCCCAAACTAATACTAGACAAATAATAATATTTGCTTAGTCACCATTTATATCAGGGACTGATGGACTTTCAGATGAATGTCTAAAAAACAAAAATGAAGGCACATGATCAATCTTTCTGGATGGCTTACTTCAGAATAGATATCAATAAGATATAAAATAGCAGAAAATCAATGAACCCAAAAGCTGGTTCTTTGAGAAGATGAATTAACCTGATGAAGCTCTAGCCAAACTGATCAGAAAAAAAAAGAGAAGAAAAAATTATCAATATCAGGAATAAGAGAGTTGGCATCACTACATATTCCATGGATGTTATAAGGATAATAAGAAAGAATACCAAGAACAAATTTATGTCAGTATATCTACAAGTTAGATGAAATGGACAAATTCCCCAAAGATGCAAACTATTAGTTTAACGGAGAAATATTACATAAATTGAGTAAAAATAATTTGTATATTTTAAGTTGAATTAACTTTGAATCCAAACGTTCCTACAAATAGAATTTCAAACTCAGATGGCTTCATTGATACAAGGTACCAAACATTGGAGGAAGAAATAAATTATTATTCAGAATATATCCTGAAAAGAGAAATAATATATTCTAGAGAACAGAAGCAAAGAGAACTTCCTAATCTTTCTAGGAGGCCACTGAGTTTGTCTATGAGACCAGCATTGCCACATACTAAAACTAGATAAAGACATCAAAAAAAGAAAAATGTAAAGACCAGTACTCCTCATAAATATAAATCAAAAATTTGACACAAAATTTAGCAAACCAAATTAAATAATATAAACTTATATAAAATATATTTTATCCCAGGAATACAAAGTTGTTTTATCAATAGAAAATCAGTCAAGGCAATTCACCATATAAATATATCATGCCTATAGAAATGATTATATGGTTTAGAAAAAATATATATACACACATATATATACCATGTATATGGTATATAAAGATATATAATAATAATATACAAAAAGTAGTGGGTCTTATCTCAGAAACACAAGGCTCTTTTATCACTAGAAATCAATCAAGGTAATTCATCATATAAATAAATCATCCTTATGAAAATGATTATATGGCTTATAATCATTTCCATAGGCATTGAAAAGGTATTTGACAAAAGCTAACATCCATTCCTGATCAAAATTGTCAGAAAACTAGGATCAGAAGAGAAAGTACTATACCTAATAAAGAGCATCTGTGGAAAAACCCATAACTAACAACGCACTTAACGATGAATGACTGAATGCTTTACTCCTAATCACATACAAGTCAAGGATGACCATCCTACCACTTCTACTATTGTTCTGAAGATTCTAACCAGTGCAGTCAGTCAAGAAAAATAAAAGGCCTCCACTTTGGAAAGAAAACTCTAGCTGCCTTCTCCACAGACAACATAATCATCTCTCTAGAAATTCCAGGGGAATCTACAAAATATCCTAGAACAAATAAGTTTAGCATTGTTGCAGGATACAAGATAAATACTCAATAATCAATCATATTTCAGGGCATCTGGTGGCTCAGTTGGTTAAGCAATCAGCTCTGGATCTCAGCCCAAGTCCTGATCTCAGTGTCCTGGGATGGAGCCCCAAGTCAGGCTCTGTGCTCATCATGGGGAGTCTGCTTCAGGATGCTCTTTCTTCTTCTGCCCCCCTTCCCCCTCATTGCTCATGTTCTCTATTTCTCTCTCTAAAATAAATAAATAAATAAAAATTTTAAAAAACAATCAGGAGAGAGTCCAAGAAGACAGATGAGAAGGAGACCTTAGTTTCACTGCTCCCAGGAATTCAGCTAGAGAGTCCTAAATCATCCTGAACTCCTGCAAACTCAATCACGGATCTAAGAAAAGAATAGCTGCAACTCTACAAATAGAAAAGTGACCACTTTTTACAAAACAGGAGGCTGGAGATGTGAATCTGGGGCAATATATCAGAAGATAAACCCTGGGAGGAGGGAGACTCCATAAGCTGGCTACCAGAAAGTGCTAGAGCAGTGGAGCACAAAATCTGAACTTTTAGAAGTCTGCTGGAGATTAGAAGGCCGCCTTTTTACCTCTCATCTTCTACAAGGGTGAGGTAAGACCTCAGGGAACAAAAGCCACAGGGAGCAATTGGGAGCTGGTTACTTAGCCTGGCCCCCTGGCAAGGGAGCTGCAATACCCCCCCACCCCCCAGGGCAGACACTTGAGAATGAACACAACAGGCCCCTCCCCCAGAACAACAGCAAGAACATCCAGCCAAGACTTTGTTTACTGAACACTGAGAACTGCAAACACCCAGCGCTGAGGGAATATAAGACATAGAATTCATGGGTTTTATCCCATTATTCTTTGTCTTTCCATTTTCTTTTTTTCTTTCTTTCTTAAGATTTTATTTATTTATTGAGACACAGAGAGAGAGAGAGAAAGAGAGAGAGAGAGGCAGAGACACAGGCAGAGGGAGAAGCAGGCTCCATGCAGGGAACCCCACGTGGGACTCGATTCCGGATAACCAGGATCACACCCCGCTAAACCTCTGCGCCACCGGGGCTGCCCTATTTTTCTATTTCCTTTTTCCATATCTTATTTTATCAAGTCTTTTTATAAAATCTTTTTTAATATTCATGTTTACAGTTATTGTCATTATATTTGCTTTTATTTTTGTATATATCTAATTTTTATTTCTCTTACAATTTCAGATGCAGTTTCTTCTAACGCACCAAAATACACCCAGAATCTAGTATATAGATTATTCTGTTCTGTTCTCGTCACCTGTCTGATCATATTTGCTATGATTTTCTTCATTCTTTTTGGTTCTTTTCTGTTTATTAAAGTCTTTTTTAATTTTCATCTTTGTCTTTAATTTTATTTGTGTGTGTGTGTGTGTGTGTGTGTGTGTGTGTGTTTCTTTCTTTACAATTTTGAGATGTAGTTTCTTCTAACAAACCAACCAAAATACATTCAGGATATAGTGTATTGCTCTGTTCTGTTCACCTGTCTGTTTATATTCCTTCTCTTTATTTTTTTTTTGTCTTTTAATGTTCATTTTTACAGTTACATTCTATCTTTTCATTGTATTTTTTGTACATTGATCAGTTTTTCTTTGGTCACAATTTTGGGATCTCGTTTTCTAACAAACAGACTAAAATTCACACAAGATCCTGGTACTGCTCTATTCTGTTCACCTGTCTGATTATATTCCTTTTTTGTTTGCTTGTTTGTTTTTTGTTGTCTCAAGACTCTTCTTATTTGTTTAGTGTATATTTCTCTGGGGTCCTTGTTGCCATTTTAGTATTTTGTTCTATTCATCAATTCTTCTCAGGAGAAAATGACAAGATGGAAAAACTCACTTCCAAAAAGAGAACAAGAGGCAGTACTGGCTGCTAGGGACCTAATCAGTATGTACATAAGTAATATGTCAGAACTAGAATTCAGAATAACAATTATAAAGATACTAGCTGGGCTTCAAAAAGAGCATAGAAGACTACAGAATCCCTTTCTGAGAAATAAAAGAACAAAAATCTAAATAAGTCAGAATCAAAAAGATGATTAATGAAATGCAATAAAAAACGGAGGCTCTAACTGCTAGGATAAATGAAGTACAAGAGGAAATTAGTGATATAGAAGGCAGAATGATGGAGATTAAAGAAGTTGAGAAAAAGAGAGAAAAACAAAACTGGATCACCAAAGGAGAATTCAAGAGATAAATGATACCATAAAGGGAAACAATATTAGAATATGGGATCCCAGAAAAAGGAAGAGAGGGGTGCAGAAGGTATATTGGAGCAAATTCTACATAGAACTTCCCTAATTTGGGGAAGGAAAGAGGCATCCAAGTCTACCAGGCACAGAGAACCCCCTTCAAAATTTATAAAGATCCATCACACCCCAACATATCATTGTGAAACTTGCAAATCTCAGAGACAAAGAGAAAATCTTGAATGCAGCTCAAGAGAAGTCCATATCCTGCAAGGTAGAAACATTAGGCTGGCAGCAGACCTAACCACAGCGACCTGGCAGGCCAGAAAGGGCTGGGACGATATATTCAGGGTGATAAATGAAAAAAATATGCAGCTAAGCATACTTTATCCAGCTAGGATGTCATTCTAAATAGAAAGAGAGATAAAAAGCTTCCAGAATAAATAGAACTAAAAGAATTTGGATCACCAAAATAGCCCTACAAGAAATATTAAAAGGGAACATTTAGCAAAGTGAGAGCAAAAAGTAACACACAGCAGAAAGGAACAGAGACAATCTACAGAAACAGTGACTTTACAGGTAATACAATGTCACTAAACCCATATCTTTCAATAATCACTCTGAATGTAAATGGGCTAGATGCCCCAATCAAGACACAGGGTATCATATTGAAGAAAAAACCAATAGCCATTTATATGCTGTCTGCTAGGGACTCACTATAGACCCAAAGACACCTCCAGATTTAAAATGAGGGTGTGGAAAATATTTATCATGCTAATGGATGTCAAAAGAAAGCTGGTGTGGCAAGCCTTACATCAGACTAACTAGATTTTAAACTAAAGACACTAATAAGAGATGAGGAAAGATACTATGTCATAATTAAAGAGTCTATCCAACAATTGACTGAGACAGAGGACTAACACTTCCTAACACATTTCAAGACTTCTTGTAAAGCTAGAGTAATCAAGTGTTTCATAAACAGATTGTTGAAACAGATTAGAAAGTCCAGAATAAATCCATAGATATATGGACAACTGATCTTTTATGGAGATGCAAAGGCCATTCAGTACAGAAAACAATAGCCTTTTCAACAATCAAATATCTATCAGCCAGAAAGCAAGAAAAAACATCACCTCTGTGGTCTTCCTCCCAAAATAGCTGAAGTCTGGTTTCATCATGATTTTTTTTTTTTTTAAAAAAAGAACAAATTGAAATCGAGGGGCATTCTACAAAATTCCCAAACAATATTTCCCAGAACTGCCAATATCATCGAAATCAAGGAAAGCCTGAGAAACCATCACAATTTAGAGGAGACACTATAATATGATATTCTGGATGGGAACCAGGAAATGAAAAAGGACATTAAGTAAAAATAAATGAAATCTGAGTAAAATATAGACTTTGATCATATCAATATTTGTTCATTAGTAGTGACAAAGGCACTGTAGTAAAATAAGCTGTTAACAATAGGGGAAGGTAGGTACAGAGTATACGGGAATATTTTCAACTGCATTTTGCAACATTTCTGTAAATCTAAGTTTATTCTAAAATTAAAATTTTACTTTTAAAAAAGGAGAATCCAGGGCAACTAGATGGCTCACTTAGGTAAGCATCCAACTCTTGGTTTCTGCTCAGATCATGAGGTGGTGAGATGGAGTCCCAAGTCAGGCTCCATGCTCTGCAGGGAATCTCCTTGAGATCCTCTCCCCTTTGCTTGTCCCTCCCCCTCTGCTTCTTCTCCACACTCACACTTTCTCTCTAAATAAAGAAATAAAATCCTTAAAAAAGAAAATCCAATCCAATGGGTGGAAAATTTGGCTCAGGACAAGAAAGAAAGAAAGAAAGAAAGAAAGAAAGAAAGAAAGAAAGAAAGAAAGAAAGAAGAAAAGAAAGAAGAAAAGAAAACAATAGAATAGAAAAAGAATATAAAGACAGAAAATCTACAGACTGGGAGGAAATATTTGTACAGCATATACCTGATTAAGAACTTATGTACTGAATCTATAAAGAACTCTTGAATCTCATTAATAGGGAAACATTTTTTTTTAAGATTTTATTTATTCATAGAGACAGAGAGAGAGGGGCAGAGACACAGGCAGAGGGAGAAGCAGGCTCCATACAGGGAGCCCGACGCGGGACTAGATCCCGGGCCTCCAGGATCACACCCCAGGCTGCAGGCGGCGCTAAACTGCCGCGCCACAGCGGCTGCCCAACATTTTTTTTATATACACAAAGATTTGAACAGACATTTCACCACAAGACAATAGAGATGGGAAACAGGCACATGGAAAGGTGCTCCACATCATTGCTCAATAGAGACGTCAAGTTATAGCTACAATTTAATTTGCACACATCTTAGAATGGCTGAAATGTGAAAGAGAGACCACACCCATTGTTGGTGACTCTCTGGAAGGGCTGGGCACTCATTTGCTGCTGGTGAGACCCTACAGTGGATCAGCAGTTTCTTTTTTTATTTATTTATTTATTTATTTATTTATTTATTTATTTATTTATTTTGGATCAGCAGTTTCTTAGAAACCTACACCTGTCATACAGCCCAAGGCTTCCCATTCCTAGGTATTCACACCGGAGAAAAGAAAGTACACTTCCTGAGTGGCTGATACTTTTCATTTTCTGGTGAAGTTCTGACATCTTACAAAACCTTCTGACTGGGGAGACACCAACACACACACATGCTTCCCCAGCTTCCCCTGATTCTTAGAGATCCCAAGAAGCCCAGCCCACTGTAAGCCTTTGAGATGCAAACTACCAATCCAGAGCCATAGGAGACAATATTCCTCTGCCTTAATCATCCCAGGCCTAGGGACCAGGCAACCAGGGAACACCCCTATAGCTTAGAACCCACCAGAGTTCTTCACACTAGCCAGTCCTAGGCCATTTGCCCTGCCCTGACTTGCCTTTCCATGAAAACACCAATGAAGTCAGTGACCCAGGCCCTGTCCTGGCTCCTGCTGCTTCTGCCTCCTGACCAACCCTGGTGCTTCCCCATGTAGCCCTGCGTGGCAGCCCCTTTCTCTAGGACTTGTGAGTAATATAAACTTTGTTTCCCTGAGCCTCTCCTGTGTCTCCTCTTATGGCCGCACCTAAGGGACCATCATATAAAAGGACACAGAATGCTTCCATCCAAAAACCATTTGTATGGGATACGAATATTCAGAGCCACTTTATTTGAGCCACAGAAAACTGGGAACAGCACAAAGACTTATCAACATGTGACTGGATAAAGTGCGCGTTATCCACAAATACAATGCTTCTCTACAATAAATAGAAATGAACTACTTACTACACATGAAACAACAAGGATGAATCTCAAAATAATTTTGCTAAAGAAGCTATGTCAAACAAGAGAGTCCATATTGCATAATTTCATGTATGCAAAATTAAGAAAATGCAATAAGTTCTACAGTGACATAAAGGACATCAGTGGTTGGTTGTCCAGGGAGGCGGGTTGAGAAGGGGAGGCTTCAGGGAGGGATGGAGCTGGGAGAATTAAAAATGGGCACAGGGAGGGACACCTGAGTGGCTCAGCAGTTGGTCTGCCTTTGGCTCAGGACAAGAACCCGGAGTCCCGGGATCAAGTCCCACATCGGGCTCCCTGCATGGAGCCTGCTTCTCTGTTAGCCTGTGTCTCTGCCTCTCTCTTTCTGTGTCTCTCCTGAATAAATACGTAAAATCTTAAAAAAAAAAAAAAAATGGGCACAAGGAAACATTTGCAGGTTGTTAGGGGTCAAATCGTGTCCTCCCCAGAACAGATGTACTGATGTCCTAAACCGAGGAATTAGAAGATGGTCTTATTTGGAAATGGGATCATGGCAGATACAATTCGTTAAGATGAGGTCATCCTGAGGTGTAACAGACTCCTCATGGCATATTCCTGGTGTCCCCCTAAGAAGATGGCCATTGCCTACTGTCGTAAGCCACACAGTTGGTGGTACTTTGTCACGGTAGCCCCGGGATACTGATACTGCTGATCATTCTCCTGATTGTCGTGATGATTTCGCTGGACTTTACATATGTGAGAACACATTAAATCCTATATGTCAGATCTGTGCACTTTATCACATACCCTTTACGTCAATGACGTTGTTACACATTACTTAAATACGTATATCAATAGAAGTTCTTCTCTTTGATTCTAGTGTTCTGCACATTGGCGACCACTGGCCCACGCTGTATAAAGTTTGCACAAATGGGTTTGCAGAGGCTGGCACAAGGTCAATAAATGATCAAAGAGAGTGGCTTTCAAACAATTTGGCCGAGGCCTTGTAGCGATAATTTACATATAACATTGAATCAATACACAAATATAGATCTACGTATCTGAAACAAAACTCCACATGACAGCCTTTGTCTTCACAACTCTGCTTTTTTCCACCCAATCCAATCCTACGCTATTGCTTGTCTTTTATTCTCTGTCTCTCTCTAAATGTTTATTCCAACCCCCCTGTGAATACATTTTATAACCCACTTTAATAGGACAGGACCTTCAGTTGGAAAGATTCTTATTCATAGCTTTGCATAACACATACATTGCATAATAAGTGATACAGTGTACAAAGGAAACTAACTGCAAGTTTTTCAGGTCAGGGTCTTGGTTTTTTTAACTCATCCAAGCCAATAGAGGCAAAAATCCCAGAATATTTAAAAAGAAACTATAGGCCTTGGAAGAGTTGGCCTTAAGCAATTCTTGCTTACATCTATTACTGCATCTGTGGGGTCTCTGGCTCAGGTGGGCCTCTGGGTGTGGTGTCATTCTGCATGGCAGGTGTCTTTAACAGATGTCATTCTGCATAACAGGTGCATGACAGGTGTCATTCTGCACGAAAGGAGGCTGCATCCAGGTGGCCCTTCTGGAGCATCCCTCTGGGGAGCAACCAGTGGAAGAGAAACATCCACCCAGGCCCAGAATCTGTAATTTGGGGTTGGTATGCAAGTCTACTAACCTGGTGTTCCTGATCCATGAATTAAGAATCACACAGGGGTCTCTGCCTGTCCTTTCCCTAATAACACCAGTGAAGGGTCAGCTCTATTACTTATCAATAGGTTCTATGCAAAAGCCCTGGGTACGACCATTTATCCAGCATTGTCCTCTAGATATACAATAGGAGTTACATACATCGTTTTAAAAAATTTTGGTAGCCACATGTAAAAACCAAAATAAACAGCTATAATTAATTTTAATAGTTATTTTATGTAACCCAGTCTTTGCAATACGTGATCATTTCAACATGAAATCAAATAGAAATGAGATTTTCAGGTTCCTTTTTTCATACTAAGTCTTCCAAAACTGGTCTATTTTACACTACAGTACATCTCAGGATGAGCCACATTTCAAGTGCCCGTGGTCACAAGTACCTACCCAGTGGCTGCTGCCCTGGAGAAAGCACAGGCCCAGCCCCTGGCAATTCATAGGACTCTTGAGACTAGCAGTGTAGGCATAACCTGGGGTTATGTCGTGCTCAAGCCTGTGACCCTGAGATCAAAACCTGAGCTGACATCAATTGTCGGATACTTAAAACCTAAGCCAAAAAGGCACTCTTGTTAGGAGATTTTTGATTAATGATTCATTTGATTAATGATTGATTAATAATCAAATTAGTCATATTTTTAATGATTCAATCTCCTTACTCATTACTGGCTGTTTAGATTTCATATTTCTTCATAATTCAGTCTTGGTAGGTTGCAAGTTCCTAGGAATTTATCAATTTCTTGTAGGTTGTTCAGTAGTGTTGGTATGGAATGGTGAATAGGAGTCTCCTATGGACTGTTGTATTTCTGTGCTATCCCTTGTGATATCTCCACTTTCATTTTTTATTTTGTTCAATTGAGCCTTCTCTGTTTGCTTCCTTAATCCAGCTGAAAGGGGATCCCTGGGTGGCGCAGGGGTTTGGCGCCTGCCTTTGGCCCAGGGCGCGATCCTGGAGACCCGGGATCGAATCCCACATCGGGCTCCCGGTGCATGGAGCCTGCTTCTCCCTCTGCCTGTGTCTCTGCCTCTCTCTCTCACTGTGTGCCTATCATAAATAAATAAATAAATAAAAATTAAAAAAAAAATCCAGCTGAAAGTTTGTCAATTTATTTATTTTTTAAAAAACCAACTCAAGTTTCATTAATCTTTACAATTGCCTCTGTAACCTCAATTTCCCCTATTTTCTGGTCTGATCATTTCCTTCTTTTTACAAATGTCGGTCTTTGTTCTTTTTCTAGTTACTTGAGGTATAAGTTAAATAGTTTATTTAAGATATTTCTTTTCATAATGTGAGTGTGTATTGTTATGAACTTCCCTCTTAGGACAACCTTTGCTGCATCCCATGTATTTAGGCAGGTTGTCTTTCCATTCTCATTAGTCTCGCCTTTTAAAAAATATCTAGTTCCCTCCCTTTTCATGGATGAACTCCTGTTACTAGGATTTTCTGTCCCATCAGAAGACAGACTCTAAAATAAAACAAAACAAAACAACAAAACAAACAAACAAAAAAAACAAAAAAAACACAGACTCTAATCCTGAAAATATATGCTCTAACACCACAATTCCCGTTGACTGCCATTAAAAGCAAAAATTTTGGAGTCAGCCTATCCCTTCCAAGCTGTACAACCCCACCCTCTGTGCCTGATTCTCATTCCCTCAAATGGGGCTTGCATCTGTACCTCCCTCAGGGGGCTGTGAGATTAGTGAGTCAATCTGTAATCTGTGGATGCCCAGGACAGGTCCCACGGAGGGGCTTCCTCTGGCTGTCATCAGGCAGCTAGGTCCTATGTGATATGAACTAAGGGGCACCCTGGTGGTCAGAAAGTAACCCCTAAAATCTCTCAATGAGTGAAAGAATCAGCTCTGTACCGTGAACACAAGAGTATAGGAGGAATAAAGGCGGACAGAAAAAGAGGTGGAAAAATTAAAGGGGAAGGAACTGTAGAAATATCAAACAACACGAAGGATTCACATGACAAGCATTTGATGGCAGCAACTGACCAGCCAGTACTCAGAACAAAAAGGAAGCTCTAACATCCACATCCCCGATACCTGCAGAACACTTCCTCGCTTGCACTAGAATGGGACACCCTATGGACAGGGACAATATTTATTTTGTTCTCTGCTATATGCCCAGTGTCTAGAATAATGCTGAGCATACAGTAGGCTCTCCAAAAATGTTTGCTGACTAATGAACAAGCCCTTGTTTTGCCTGTTTTATTCCTACACTTAATTGAATTTTCTTTCCTTCTTTTATTAACAGAGGCTCCCTGCCCAGTGTGGAGCCCATCATGGAGCTTGAAAATACAAGCCTGAGATGAAGACCTGAGCTGAAACCACAGGTTAGATGCTTAACGTACCGAGTCACCCAGGCACCTCTCCTACATTTCACCTGCCTGCTTCTTTCCAAGTTGTGAGAATGCACATATGAAATTAAAGAACCAGGTGCTCTATTTTGAGAAGAAATTTATCAATGACATTATGAGCATGTGATTGATCACTTCCCTTTAGGAAATTAAGATTTGAGAAGTTTAAGTGGAGTCAGAAGGTGGTGAGAGCCCTGGAGCAGCCTGGAGTCCCCTTCCAGCCCTGCCACCTGTCAGCCTGGGGCATGACCCATCTCCTGACTCTCAGGCTTCTCAACTGAGACCCAGAGATGGAAGATCACGTTTCTCCTGCCTGATATACCACATGACTGAGGGAGGTTAAAGAGGGTTATGGGTGTGGATACAGGGCTGTGCAAGTGAAAGGTGGTTCTTGGCGTGGCTAGAACAGACTCGCCCACAGCTAGTCATGCACACCTGAACTATCACACAAGGTCTTGCCATAACCTATGCCTGTTGGCTCAGGAGGCATGCTGGAACCTAGGAAAGCAGAAGAAGACCCAGTGATTCTGAATGAAAACCTAAGCCCATCCACACACTCAGCCATCTCCCCACCGCCAAACAAAAGCTCCACAAAGCCAACAAATGTCATGTCCACTGAGTGATTAGAAGCCGTGTAATTTAAGTCAAGACCACCTTCAGCAAATTAAACTTCCTCTAATGTTCCCCAGAGACTAGGGGCACGATGTGCCCTGAGAAGTCTCCAGCCTGCACAGGGAGGCAGTTGAGCAAGGTTAGGCTCGTGGGCTCCAACACAGAAGATCTGGGCTCAGATTCATTGTACACGAATGTTCACAGCAGCAGCACTCATCACAGCCATCAAGTAGAAACAACCAAAGGTCCAGCCACTGATAAATGGACAAGATGTGAGGTCTGAGCAATGGAATATTTAAGCCTTGAAATGTTCGTGTCACAAAATAGACGAACCTTGAAACCAAAGTGAAAGAAGCCTATTACAAAGGACCATACATTGGGTGATTCCATTTCTATGAAATGTCCAGCAGCAGCAAAGACATAGAGACAGAATTAGGTGAGTGGTTGCCAGGTGCTGGAGGGATGGAAGTGATGACCAACTGGCAGGGACTCTCCTCTGGGGGCAAGCAAATGGCCTGGAATTAGACAATTAATGGTTTCTCATCTCTGTGAAAATACTAACCACTGCTGAACTACATATTTTTTAAGGGCAACCTTTAAGATATATGAATTAATTCTTTTTTTATTTATTTATTTTTTATTGGTGTTCAATTTACTAACATACAGAATAACCCCCGGTGCCCGTCACCCATTCACTCCCACCCCCCGCCCTTCTCCCCTTCCACCACCCCTAGTTCGTTTCCCAGAGTTAGCAGTCTTTACGTTCTGTCTCCCTTTCTGATATTTCCCACACATTTCTTCTCCCTTCCCTTATATTCCCTTTCACTATTATTTATATTCCCCAAATGAATGAGAACATATAATGTTTGTCCTTCACCGACTGACTTACTTCACTCAGCATAATACCCTCCAGTTCCATCCACATTGAAGCAAATGGTGGGTATTTGTCATTTCTAATGGCTGAGGAATATTCCATTGTATACATAGACCACATCTTCTTTATCCATTCATCTTTCGTTGGACACCGAGGCTCCTTCCACAGTTTGGCTATCGTGGCCATTGCTGCTATAAACATCGGGGTGCAGGTGTCCCGGCGTTTCATTGCATTTGTATCTTTGGGGTAAATCCCCAACAGTGCAATTGCTGGGTCGTAGGGCAGGTATATTTTTAACTGTTTGAGGAACCTCCACACAGTTATGAATTAATTCTTAATTAGAAATAATCTGTGCTTGGAATAGTACATGCACCACCCAATTGTAGCTATCACTGATTTTTTACTACATATCACCTGGGTAGAGGGTAGGTGGTAACCGGGTGGTACCAGGCACTTCTGCTAACACAGAGCAAACCTGGAAGGCTCAGCCTCAGAATTATGCAACTTGATCTCCTTGCCATCAAGAGAACCATAGCCTGTTCTTCCAAGAGCAGAAAACCATGCTAATTAGTTGACAGGTCTAATTACCCAGATTTCACAAAGAACATGATTTCACTTTCCCATTGGTGGCTGACAAGTCACTTATATACCAACCATCTGCTGAGAATGTGCTGGAGCGAGAACACAGGACTAGACTCTACGGACCAATAAGGATCCAGGATATATGGTATGTGTTTGCCTCTTCCACTCAACTTTGCTGTGAATCTAAACCTTCTTTAAAAAGGAAACAGATTAAGGAAAAAACAAAAAGATGGAGGCTCAACCCTGGCCTCCAGGAGAGCTCTTCCAGCAGAGAAGACAGATAGGCAAATGATGCCAGACAGGATGAGGGCAGCGCTGCTCTGCCAGCTGGCTTACTAACAACTGCCTCAGGAGCCTGGCAGCAGGATTTAGAGCTGCCTGCGGCCCCATTACCATACAACAGCCACAAACAGGTGCCTCTGAGCAGCCTTTACCTGGCTTCTACCAGCCTGGGTGTACCAGCAGCAATTCCAAGTTAATATGAGCTCAACTCAGGACATCACTGACACCCCTGGGCTGTGCTCAGACTCCCTCTGTTTCCAGGCCCAGGTACCTGACGGCCACTCTAAAGAAAGGTTAGCTCTTACTTCTTCCCACCTCTCCAAGGCTACTGTGTGTCCCAGTTCTGATCTAGCTTGAAGAGAGGCCAGGCTGGGCTGAGACTGAGTGTTCAAGGGGACATTGGCCTATGTCCAAGAGACCATAAAAGGGTAAGGCAGGCCTATCTGTAAGGTCAGACACTCCTTCCACTTTCCAGATAGGCTTCCCGTCCCAGCTCTGAATCATCTCATCTCTGGAGCCCTCCCAGATTTCCCTGGCCATGGGGTTCCATGTTCCCCTTTCTGTGCACATCCATGCACTGTATGGGCACTTCCACTTCCCGACTCTGTGCCCTGGACCAGAGCTCCTCTGGCCCTCCCAGCTGTAGCACAGACCTAGTTCCATTGTATCCTCAATGCAAGTCTGTCGGGAAAGGAAAATGTCAGTGTAGGATCATCACACTGCAACATCTCTTAGTAACATGCCTGATAGCTTCCCAACAAAGTCTATGGAAAGAAGTGTCTTCAGGAAGAAAGAAAAACCTTTTGTTGTCTGTCTTTGCAAAGCACTAGTGGAAGCCCTGCAGGGATGTGCAGGGGAGAGCAAGCCCAGGGATGTGACCCAGGAAATGTCCCATCCCTTTGGAAGTGAGGGACAAGTTCTATGCCTCTGCCCAGGGAAAAGCCAGGAGAATGGGATTCAGATGGCCCAAGACTGAGACCCCATCAGCCACAAGGGTTCAGGGACATGTGCAAATCCTAAAATAGGGGTGCCTGGGGGTCAGGAGCATTACAAAAGTAGCCCTTCCTGCATCCAATGCTCTTGTTATTGATGTGAAGATGGATGGATGATGACGTTGGAATTCCAAATACAGAAACAGAAAACAAGACCTTTGTGTCCAATCACAGTACTTTTCATAAAATTAAATGCACCACAAACCACGGGCCCATTGTGAATCAGGACTTTGGTTACCTCTCGAATGTTTTAAATTCAAATGTATTACTCTTTTAAGTAACTCTGTCTTGTACCAGTAGCACTCATTTATTAAAACTTCTCATGACCTGGTGATGCAATGGCTTTTTTTAGGGTGAGTAGTGTATTACCATATTTCTAAAACTTACCTTTTCTTACTAGATCCCTCTTCTTCCTCAATCATCTTATTACTGACCTTCCCCTAGGGGAACCCAGAGAACTTGTACTCCATCTCCAAAGGGATGGAAAAATCTGAACAACCTATTTTTGTATGGCTCATGAGCTAAGAATGGAGCTTACAATTTTTAAGAACTATAAACAAACAAAGCAATGAACAAAAAAGTTACAAGACAGAGATTGTATGTGACCCTGCAAAAGCTAAAATATTTGCCCTCTTGCCCTTTAAAAAAAAAAAAAAAACTTTGCCAATCTCTGGTGCAGCATCGTTAATTTACACAAACAGACTAACATGTTCCCTCTTACAACACTTATATTCACTTTTTTTTTTCTTATATTCACTTTTAATGTAAGGATGATGGGAGTGCTTAATTATTCTCATACCCCTCCCCAAAATCCCGATACCTAATGGCATGCATTATATAAGTCTGTACATCCTACAGGCCAACAGATGCCTTGGTTCTCATTTGCTTGCAGTTATGCTAAATAAACCCATCATTATCTTCTTAGGTTTCATACATGGGTGTGTGTACATAATCTGAGCACAATTTTCTCAGCTATGTGAAGACCTTGGTGCCTGCAATAGTCCAGACATGGTGAACAGACCCCCGTTACAAAATGCTATCCCAGCCAGAAGTGGTTCAAGCTCTGGGTAGTCTGAGTTATATAAGCAACATGTCCACAACACAGACTCACTGAGGGC
Source organism: Canis lupus dingo (assembly GCF_003254725.2). Taxonomy (NCBI): domain Eukaryota; kingdom Metazoa; phylum Chordata; class Mammalia; order Carnivora; family Canidae; genus Canis; species Canis lupus. The sequence goes on along the minus strand of NC_064267.1, from coordinate 45,192,962 downwards.
ATGATCCATTCCCAGCCACTCCTTAGTTCAAAGAGGAAAATCAGGCTCCCAGTGTATGAGAAGATAAGACTTTACAAAATGTAATTAGCCTTAAGATGCCTGATCAGTAGATAAAATGTATAATACATCCCAATAAAGTAATTAACTGAAACATGATACCAGGTTCTTAATTTGGAATTGGATGCAATGCATTCCCTGGGAATCTTACTCTTCAACTTTTCAAGAGCTTATCAATCCCAATGACTGAACCCCAATCAAACTGCCTGGACCAACTATTTAACATTATTCAGGAACTATTGAAAAATTGTTCTGAACTAATTGTTCAGCAATGTTTAAGAGGTACATGCTCCAATAACACAAAATAAGAGGCATGAATATGGGGAGGAATTACTACTGGCAGATGATATTGTGTACATAACAATCTTGGAACTAAGGACAGAAATTAGGAATGTGGCTAGATAAAAGATAAATGTGCAAAAAACCAAAGCTATACATTAATTACTAATAATCAGTTCAAAATACCAATGAAAAATGCCCTGTTCACAACATTTCAAAAGTAATGACATGCCCAGGAAAAAATTTCAATTAAAAAAGTGAAAGATATATGAAGTAAAATGCTAACTTTTATCAAAGGACATAAGCAAGATCTGAATAAATAAAGAGAAATATTATACCCTAAATGGGAAAACTTCAAAGCAAAAAAGAATGCCAATCTGACTCAAATTAATAAAAGTATTTTACGTCATATAAACAGAACCCTAATATTTTATTTTTACTTTTGGAAATAGACAAAACATTTTTCAATTTTGTGAAGGAGGGTAAATTACAAAAGTCACCAAGAAAAATTAGAAAAATAGTGAGTATGACGCTTACCTTACTACATATTAAAACTTGCACTAAAGCTACTACAATCAAAATATGATACTGGCACATGAGTAAATAAATAAATTGATGGAACAAAACTGAGAGTTCAAAGTACGTGCAAACATATGGAAATTTAAAATACAATAAAGACGCATTTCAATTACACACATAAAGAATGGATATTTTTATTACATGATATTGGGACAATGACTAACCATTTAGAAAAGTAACAAAGTTAGATCATTATACCATGTAAATTCTTCACCGTAAAAAGTATAACTCTTAACAATGGAGGAATTAAAAATACTAAGAAATAGTATGGAAAGATATTTGTATATTTCTGGCTTGGAAAGATCCAGACAAGTTGAAACCCAGAAACCACCAGGAAAAACATTAACAAGTTTGACTAACCAAAAATGAAAACCATATATGACAAAAGATGAAGAAGAGCCAATGAAAAAATATTTACACTTCATAAAAAGTGTAATAATAATAGTCCTTCTACTCAAAAGACTTAAAATCATTAGCCGTAAAAAAGACAAATGGCCCTAGAAAAACGATTAAAGGATGTGAATACATAATTCCCATAAGATGAAATTAAGTGGACAATCTTTGAAAATTGAAGCGGCTATATAGAATTTCTTTTTGCTAAAAGAATTTTAAAAATCTGACACCATCTGAAGCTGGAGAGGGTATGGAAAAACTAGAGCTCTCATTTATTGTTGACCAAAGTATCAGATTGTTCAATGTTTTGAAAGCAATTTATCAAATTAATTAAAAGGTAATATGTGTGTACCATTTGGCCCAGCAACCCCTACTCCTAAGGACATTCAGCCTACAGAGAGAAGAACAAGAATGAGGAAATGTGAGAATGCAAACAAATTATTTAGGAATGTTTACTACAGTCTTGCTCATAAAGAAGGACACAGTGGGTAAAAGCTGCAATGTCAGCATGGCTTAGTTGAGTGAATTGTGGTGCATCCTGGGATCTAGCCCTGCATTGAGCTCCCTGCTGAGTGAAGAGTCTGCTTCTCACTCTCCCTCTGCTGTCTCCCTGCTTGTGCTTGCACACTCTCTCTCTCTCTCCCAAATGAATAAATAAATAAATAACATCTTAAAAAAAAGAAATGCAACAGATTTCTATGGATTGACGATAAAGATGCTCATAATTTATTAGTAAGTGTAAAACTAAGGTAAAAAACAACGGTCCAATCGTTATTAGATTTTATTTTAATAAAACAGACGTGAGAATTTACATTAGATATATGCATATATATAAAATAATTTCAGAAAAATGGGACAAGTACCATACTAAACGTCCAAGGGCATTTTCCTATAAAGGATGGCATTAGATTAACAAAGAGGGAAATTTCATTTCCTACTGTGTTCTTTGGGAGTTTCCCAAGGATAGTACTACAAAACGTAGGCTGGAAATTATGTAATTAAGTTATACCATTATATACATATGCATATAAGAGCACAGCTTTATAAGATTTTGACGCATGATGCAATGAATTGGCAAAATATAATTCATTTAATTAGAAAAAGATTTCCAGATGTGATGATTGTAAATGAGAAATGACAGTTCAATAAGGAATCTTTTTTTTAATGTCCAAAGCCAGATTATTCTTACTACACAAAAGAGGAGGTAACTTACCTTTGGCAATGGCTTTCCCTCCTGGCAGTTGATGCCTCCAATGAAGACCATGTTGGGCATCACAGGTTTGGGATAGTCAAAAACAAAGTCAGCTCTTAACAACCAAATTGACGTATGGCTATAGAGATCATAAGGCGTGACAGCTGTTTGGAGAATCTCAGATGCAACTTCTAAAGGAGTTTTAAAAAAATAGTGGCAAAATAAATGTTCCTCTAAGTGGGAGATGTGATTCCACACTCTCTCTCTGAAACTCATGGCATCTGGAAACCCTAAAAAAATTCTAGGAACATAAGAAGGAGGACTGGGGCACTGTGTGCTTTCTTCAAGAAAATGGCAAAATAATCCCCTGGTGAAGACCACAGATGGAAGTGAAAAATAATTGGCTACAATTAAGCCACACATATCAAAAGGATCGAGAAACACTGCATCAAAAGAACTCTCCTTTATGTATTCTATTAATGTTGTGTCCCTAAACAAATTCTTACAATGTAAAAAAAGGTGTTCAAAAATGTCACTGGATGAATCGAAGAACATAGTAAGTAAACTTTGTTGCCGAATATTCCAGTGAGAGTCAGAGAAAGTCTTGAACATCTGATTCAACTCCTCCAGATTGTAAGCAGTGGAATAAGTCTTCACCGTAAAATTGGAGGATTTTCCCAGTTGCCAACTCACCTCTGGTATGATTAAAACCAACTCATGCCCTCTTTGGATGAGTTGCTCCACAACCAAACGCATGGTAAACCAGTGGCTCCCATCCATGGGTACTACCAGCAGCTTGCCTGCCTCAGCAAAGCCAGATGTCAGCAGGAGACACACACACAACAGAGGAAAGCCGGTCAAAATTGTGGCAGCCATTGGAAACCTACAGCCCAGGGCAATCCAGCTGGTTGGGTTCTGAGCTGGTGTAATAGAGTCAGTCTGTGGAAGAAGTACAGGCACAAAGCCCGCCCCAGCAGAGGGCGTGTATTTACACATTCATGAAAAAAAAAAACTACACTCATTGCCAGTGATGCACTCCTAAGAACGATAATGAATGGGTAGCATTTGCTGACAAACATGCTTCTAAATTTTCCAGACAGCAGTACCATTTGATCTTTGCCTTGGACAAAGATCATGCATTGTATGGCATGTCAATGCTCTTCTGGAAACAGAATTATTAGACAACGTGTTGAGGACTCAGAGTGATAAAAAGGAAAGTAAATATCAATTAAAGTGATTTTTTCCAATTTTTTCCAAGGAAAGCTTGGGTTATCCTCAGGATACATAAGACAATTTTGCCCAGAAAGAGATTGGCATCCCAGTTTCCAAGGAGGACATGAAGTCACTTACCACTAGCGTCCTCATGGACAATGGAACTGTATTCACAAGAGCCTCTAAAAAGCCTGGCATTGCCACCGGTTTTTCCACTTCCAAACCCTTTGTAGGCTACAAAAGGTTAAGAGTGCCAAATCCTGCCTCCATGGACCATTCTAGGAATTGATAGATGGAATAGGACTGTCCTCTATATTCAGTCATTTTCCCTACACACATCACATGCAGTGGGTGGTCACTTGCCTGAAGCTTGCCAGAAGCACTCTGCTAGGCATCCTCTCTCTTTCCTCTGGGCTTCTGCATTCCTCTGTCTAGACCTCTCTGCTGAAGGCTGACCTAATTTGGCCTGCTACCCACCTGCAGGAATCTTTGTATCTGTCTCCCAAACTCTACTGAGCGCTTGTTGACGCCAGAGGGTATATCTTCTTCATATTTGCACTTTCCTTCTACAGGACCCATGCTATGCCTCACACATGGAAAGCACACAAGGACTTTTTGTTCCACTGGACTGGATTGCACTGTATGAGTGCAATTATGGGTGGCTTAAGTGGTGTATGTCAGATAAGACCCTGAGAAACATTTACTGAGGGATTCTAAAGCCAACCTGGGGGCATAATCTTTGTTAGGGGCCAACATGGCTTCTTCTGAGTTGCCCAAACTAATACTAGACAAATAATAATATTTGCTTAGTCACCATTTATATCAGGGACTGATGGACTTTCAGATGAATGTCGAAAAAACAAAAATGAAGGCACATGATCAATCTTTCCGGATGGCTTACTTCAGAATAGATATCAATAAGATATAAAATAGCAGAAAATCAATGAACCCAAAAGCTGGTTCTTTGAGAAGATGAATTAACCTGATGAAGCTCTAGCCAAACTGATCAGAAAAATAGAGAGAAGAAAAAATTACCAACATCAGGAATGAGAGAGGTGGCATCACTCCAGATTCCACCGATGTTAGAAGGATAATAAGAAAGAATACCAAGAACAAATTTATGTCAGTATATCTACAAATTAGATGAAATGGATAAATTCCTCAAGGATGCAAACTATTATAGTTTAACAGAGAAATATTACATAAATTAAGTAAAAATAAGTTGAATTAAGTTTGATTCAAAGTTCCTACAAATAGAATTTCAAGCTAGATGGCTTCCTTGATACAAGTTACCAAACATTGGAGGAAGAAATAAATAAATTATTATTCAGAATATACCCTGAAAACAGGAAATTATATATTCTAGAGAAGAATACCAAAGAGAACTTCCTAACCTTTCAATGAGGCCACAGAGTTTGTCTATGAGAACAGCATTGCCACATACCAAAACTAGATAAAGACATCAAAAAAAAAATAAAAAAGAAAAATGCAAAGACCAATACACCTCATAAATATAATGCAAAAATTCAACACCAGATTTAGCAAACTAAATTTAAAATGACAAATGTATATAAAATATATTTTATACCCCAGGAATACAAGGCTGTTTTATCATTAGAAAATCAATCAAGGTGGGGAATCCCTGGGTGGCTCAGCAGTTTAGCGCCTGCCTTTGGGCAGGGCATGATCTTGGAGACCTGGGATCGAGTCCTACATCGGGATCCCTGCATGGAACCTGCTTCTCCCTCTGCCTGTGTCTCTGCTTCTGTGTGTGTGTGTGTGTGTGTGTGTGTGTGTGTCTCATGAATAAATAAAATCTAAAAAAAAAGAAAATCAATCAAGGCAATTCACCATAGAAATAAATCATGCCTATAGAAATGATTATATGGTTTAGAAAAAATTATATATTTGCATATATATATACCATATATATATGCTATATAAAATATATATAATAATAATATACAAAAGGTGGTGGGTCTTATTCCAGGAATACAAGACTGTTTTATCTTTAGAAAATCAATCAAGGTAATTAACCATATAAATAAATCATTCCTATGAAAATGATTGTATGGCTTATAATCATTTCCATAGGCACTGAAAAGGTATCTGACAAAATCCAACATCCATTCCTGATCAAAATTTTCACAATTCTAGGATAGGAAGAGAAAAGACTAAACCTAATAAAGAGCATCTGTGAAAAACCCATAACTAACAACATACTTAATGATGAATGACTGAATGCTTTATTCCTAATCACATACAAGTCAAGGATGACCATCCTACCACTTCTCTTCCTATTGTTCTGGAGATTCTTTTTTTTTTTTTTTTTTTTTGTTCTTTTTTTTTGTTCTGGAGATTCTAACCAGTGCAGTCAGTCAAGAAAAATAAAAGGCCTCCACTTTGGAAAGAAAACTCTAACTGCGCTACTCACAGATAACGTGATCATCTCTGCAGAAATTCCAATGTAATCTACAAAATATCCTAGAACAAATAAGTTAGTTTAGCATTGTTGCAGGATACAAGATAAATACTCAATAATCAATCATATTTCAGGGCATCTGGTGGCTCAGTTGGTTAAGCAATCAGCTCTTGATCTCAGCCCAAGTCCTGATCTCAGTGTCCTGGGATGGAGCCCCAAGTCAGGCACTGTGCTCATCATGGGGAGTCTGCTTCAGGATGCTCTTTCTTCTTCTGCCCCCCTTCCCCCTGATTGCTAATGTTCTCTATTTCTCTCTCTGAAATAATTAAATAAGTACACATTTATAAAAAAACAATCAAGAGAGGGTCCAAGAAGACAGATGATAAGGAGGCCTTAGTTTCATCTGCTCCCAGGAATTCAGCTAGAGAGTCCTAAATCATCCTGAACTCCCACAAACTCAACCACGGATCTAAGAAAAGAATAGCTGCAACTCTACAAATAGAAAAGTGACCACTTTTTGCAAAATAGGAGGCTGGAGATGTGAATCTGGGGTGATATATCAGAAGATAAAACCCCCGGGGGGGGGGGGGGCGAGGCAAGATGGCAGAAGAGTAGGGTTCCCATGTCACCTGTCCCCACCAACTTACCCAGATAACTTCAAATCATCCTGAAAACCTATGAATTCGGCCTGAGATTTAAAGAGAGAATAGCTGGAACGCTACAGAGAGAAGAGGTTTTGCTTCTAACAAGGTAGGAAGGTGGTGGGGGGGGGGGATAAAAAAGAATCAAGTGGGGAAGGGCCTCCCCAAAAAGCCAGGCTAAGAGGGGCAGGGACAGCCTCAGGGCAGGAGAGCCCTGCCCCGGAGAAGCGGGAACTTTAAAAATCCGCACCGGATTCTTCCCCGACAGAAAGGTGCTTAGCAGGGAACCCGGGCAGAACCGCAGGAGGGGCATTGGGGCCTCCAGGTACCTGGGGTCACTAAAGAGGAGGGGCACCCTGGTGTGAGTGCTGCACCACGCGGGCTGAGCTCTGTAAAGGCCTGGAGTGCGCACCCGGTGGAGCCTCGGGAGCAGCTCAGGGGGTGGCTCCCTGTGGAAGGGGCCAGCCGGCCGGCAGTAGGATCCCAGCAGCGCAGGGCCCGGAGCCCAGGGCACCGGGGGACACAGCCCTGGACCCTGCGCTGCCCTTGGCACAGGCAGAGGCAGGGAGGGCACAGGACAGTGAGGATGCTCCTGCTGCCGGATGGCCCCGAGCTGTGCAGGTCAGCGCCCCCTGCCCCCTGGAGCATCCAGGCCCTTGTGGACTGGGAGACTGTGGGAGTCACTGCAGGAGCTGACTCTAGGGCTGGAGATCTGGCCGCCTCCAGTGGTGTTGTTCCTCCTGGTGTCACCCTGTGCCTGGGACAGAGCGGGCTGCCCGGGGACAGGGGCCTCATGGGGTAAACAGCTCCCACTGAGCCGTGCACCTGGCAGGGGGCTGGGCAGCTCCCTCAGGTGCACACACCTGAGCTTCAGCACAGCAGGCCCCTCCCCCAGAAGACCAGCTGGAAGGACAGGGGAAGAGCAAGTTCTTGACTGAGCAGCACTGGAAAGTTCCAGGGGAAGTCGAGGGAATTACAGTATATAGAACCAAAGGGTACCTCTCCTTTTTTTTTTTTTCTTTTTTTTTCTTCCTTTTTCCAGTACAACTTGTTTTTAGCCACTGTGCACTGAGCAAAATGATGAGAAAGAAGAACTCACTACAAAAGTAAGAATCAGAAACAGTCCTCTCTGCCACAGAGTTACAGATTTTGGATTACAATTCAATGTCAGAAAGCCAATTCCAAAGCGCAATTATAAAGCTACTGGTGGCTCTGGAAAAAAGCATAAAGGATTCAAGAGACTTCATGAGTGCGGAATGTAGATCTAATCAGGCCAAAATTAAAAATCAACTACATGAGATGCAATCCAAACTGGATGTCCTAATGACGAGGGTTAATGAGATAGAAGAAAGAGTGAGTGACATAGAAGACAAGTTGATGGCAAGGAAGGAAGCTGAGGAAAAAAGAGAAAAACAAAAGACCATGAGGAAAGGTTAAGGGAAATAAATGACAGCTTCAGAAGGAAAAATCTGTTTAATTGGGGTTCCAGAGGGTGCAGAGAGGGACAGAGGACCAAAAAGCATATTTGAACAAATCATAGCTGAGAACTTCCCTAATTTGGGGAGGGAAGCAGACATTCAGATCCAGGAGATAGAGAGGTCCCCCCCTAAAATCAATAAGAACCGTTCAACAGCTTGACATTTAATAGTGAAACTTGCAAATTCCAAAGATAAAGAGAAGATCCTTAAAGCAGCAAGAGACAAGAAATCCCTAACTTACATGGGGAGAAATATTAGATTAACAGCAGACCTCTCCACAGAGACCTGGCAGGCCAAAAATGGCTGGCAGGATATATTCAGGGTCCTAGATGAGAAGAACATGCAGCCAAGAATACTCTATCCAGCAAGGCTCTCATTCAGAATAGGAGAGATAAAGAGCTTCCAAGATAGGCAGAAACTGAAAGAATATGTGACCACCAAACCAGCTCTGCAAGAAATATTAAGGGGACTCTGTAAAAGAAAGAGGAAGCCCAAAGAAATAACCCACAAAAACAGAGACTGAATAGGTATTATGATGACACTAAATTCATATCTTTCAATAGTAACTCTGAACGTGAATGGGCTTGATGATCCCATCAAAAGACACAGGGGTTCAGACTGGATAAAAAAGCAAGACCCATCTATTTGCTGTTTACAAGAGACTCATTTTAGATCTAAGGACACCTACAGCCTGAAAATGAAAGGTTAAAGAACCATTTACCATTCAAATTGTCCTCAAAAGAAAGCAGGGGTAGCAATCCTCATATCAGATAAATTAAAGTTTATCCCAAAGACTGTAGTAAGAGATGAAGAGGGACACTACATCATACTTAAAGGATCTATCCAACAAGAGGACCTAACAATCATGAATATTTATGCCCCTAATGTGGGAGCTGCCAAGTATATCAATCAATTAATAACCAAAGTACGGACATACTTAGATAATAATACACTAACACTGGGAGACCTCAGCACTGCACTTTCTGCAAATGACAGATTTTCTAAGCACAACATCTCCAAAGAAACAAGAGCTTTAAATAATACACTGGACCAGATGGATTTCACAGATATTTACAGAACTTTACATCCAAACACAACTGAATACACATTCTTCTCAAGTGCACATGGAACTTTCTCCAGAATAGACCACATACTGGGTCACAAATCAGGTCTCAACCGATACCAAAAGATTGGGATTGCCCCCTGCATATTTTCAGACCACAATGCTTTGAAACTTGAACTCAATCACAAGAAGGAATTTGGAAGAAACTCAAACATGTGGAGGTTAAAGAGCATCCTGCTAAAAGATGAAAAGGTCAACCAGGAAATTAGAGAAGAGTTAAAAAGATTCATGGAAACTAATGAGAATGAAGATACAACCATTCAAAATCTTTGGGATACAGCAAAAGCAGTCCTAAGAGGGAAATACATTGCAATACAAGCATCCCTCAAAAAATTGGAAAAAACTCAAATACACAAGCTAACCTTGCACCTAAAGGAACTGGAGAAAGAACAGCAAATAAAACCTACACCAAGCAGAAGAAGAGAGTTAATAAAGATTCAAGCAGAACTCAATGAAGTAGAGACCAGAAGAACTATAGAACAGATCAACAAAACCAGGAGTTGGTTCTTTGAAAGAATTACTAAGATAGATAAACTATTAGCCAGCCTTCTTAAAAACAAAAGCGAAAAGACTCTAATTAATAAAATCACAAATGAAAAAGGAGAGATCACAACCAATACCAAGGAAATACAATTTTAAAAACGTATTATGATCAGCTATATGCCAATAAATTAGGCAATCTAGAAAAAAAATGGACGCATTTCTGGAAAACCACAAACTACCAAAACTGGAACAGGAAGAAATATTTTCAATGTTTGCATATGTATGTATACACACACACACAACAGGATGATCAATGAAAGATTCAGGCATAAAAGCAGGTTAAAAACCTATGGCATTGTGGAATAGAAATACAAGCTCAAAGAGATAAAGGAGTGATGGTTGAATGTCAGAATGAGCAAACCGAACAAACACACCCACTCTTCAACCTGTCCTGGAGACAACCTGTTCAATCTGTAGACATCCCAGACTGTGAGGAAGCTCTTTCTTATAAAAACGACTCAACGGCTGCTCCCTGGTCCTGATTTATTTACTCTGACAGTACAGAATGGATTCTAATGGCATTCGGATCCCAACTTACTAGCTTCTAAAATTTCATATATCTGAAACACAACTCTTGAATTCCCTCCAGAAGCTCACCTTCTCTTCTAGGCTTTCCATGTGGTAATGATACTTCCATCTACTTAGTATTTCAGGTCACAAAGTGTACGAGGCATCACGCTCCCACAGCCCATCATTTACTATTCAGGGTTCAATCAGAGACATGAGGCCACCAAAGATTCATGTACTCAAGGATTTGGGGGTTTTTTCGTTAAGATTTTATTTATTTATTCATGAGACACACACACACACACACACACACACAGAGGCAGAGGGAGAATCAGGCTCCGTGCAGGATGCCCACTGTGGGACTCAATCCCAGGACCCCGAAATCACATCCTGAGCTGAAGGCCGACACTCAACTGCTGAGCCATCCAGGTGTCCTTAGTCAAGGACGTGTTACAGGGATTTGATCCAACACTATGTGGGAGCTGATTGCACAATTTCTAGAAACAGTGTGATGCTGGAGCTTAAGGACAGCAAGGTGTGTCTTCAGAAAGCATGGGTGGGTGTGAAGTGGGGGAGAGCAAGGACAAGCTGGGACCCACAAGGATGAGCTAAAACCCATGAGAAGGGACTAGACCCCTGCAGTTGTGCTCAATGCCTCCAACCTTGATGATGTGAGTGTCCTGTAGGAGAAGCTGGTGCTCTTCCTCTCAGAGCTAAACACACATGTCCCAGGTGTGGGGAAAGCTGAAGGAGGAGCCAGCGAAGGGCAGAGCAGTTGAAGGTCCAAATGCTATTTCAGGCAAGTGAATTGAGCCTGCAGATAGGGGACGATGTGTCTGAGCCAACTAAATCATCTGTCCTGAGCATCTGCGTGTAAGAAAACACTAATGGCTGTGCTTCACTTCTACACTATCATTTCAAAAATGATATGACAAAAATACCTGAGACCTACCCTAATCAGAAACATCCAGATTGTTTGATCTTTTGAAAGCAACTTGTTGAATTAACTTAAAAGGTAACATGGGCATGCATTTGGCCAAACAACCCCTACTCCCAAGGACATTCAGCCTACAGAGAGAAGAGCAAGAATGTGGAAATGTGAGAATCTAAAGCAATTATTTAAGTAGATTTAGTGAAGTCTTGCTTATAAAGCACACAGTGGGATAAAGCTTTAAAAATCTATCACTATGGCTTAGTTGAAAGAACTATGGTGCATCCAAGTAAAGAATTTTATGCAACTATTATAAAGAATGTGACGGGGGCCTGGATCTCTGGGTCAGTTAATTTTATGCCTTGGGCTCAGGTCATAATCCCAGGGTCCTGGGATGTAGCCCTGCATTGGGCTTTCTGCTCAGCAAGGAGCCTGCTTCACCCTCTCCTTCTGCTGCCCTCTCCTGGTACTTATTCTCTCTCTCTCTCTCTCTCTCTCTCTCTCTCTCTCTGACTCAAGTAAATAAATAAAATCTGAAAAAAAAAAAAAAGGCCACAGATTTTTATGGATTGACTATAAAGATATTCATTATTTATTAGTAAATGAAAAAAGCAAGGTAAAGAACATTAAGTCCAATCCATTACTAGATTTTATTTTAATAAAACATGTGAGAGAATATACATTAGATATATGCATATAGAAAAAATAATTTCAGAAAAATGGGAGAACTACCATACGAAACTTCTAAGGGCCTTTTCCTCAAAGGATGGCATTAGTTATTTTAAAAAGTGAAATTTCAGTTTTAGTGTGTTTTTCAGTAGTTTCCAAAGGATAGTACTACAAAACCAGCCTAGAAATTATATACGATTATATCAATTGTGTACATATACGTATCAAACAGAGCAGCTTTATAATTTGCTACAGCACGAATCAATGAATTGGCACAAAAAGAATTCTTTCTACCAGGAAAAATTTCCAAATGTGGGAAATGTAAATGTCAAATCTGGAGTTTAGTAGGAATCTTTTTTTTCTTTTCCTTTTGTGTGTGTGTGTGTGTGTGTGTGTGTGTGTCCAAAACCAGGTTATTCTTACTAGGCAAAAAAGAGGTAACTTACCTTTGGCAATGGCTTTCCCTCCTGGCAGTTGATGCCTCCAATGAAGACCATGTTGGGCATCACAGGTTTGGGATAGTCAAAAACAAAGTCAGTTCTTAACAGCCAAATCGACATATGGCTATAGAGATCATAAGGTGTGACAGCCTTTTGGAGGATCTCAGATGCAACTTCCAAAGCGGTTTTTAAAAAATAGTGGCAAAATAAATGTTCCTCCAGGTGGAAGATGTGATTCCTCACTCTCTCTCTGAAACTCATGACATCTGACAATATGGAGAAAGGTCTAGGAACATAAGAAGGAGAACTGGGGCACTGTGTGGCTTCTTCAAGATAATGGCAATACAATCTCCTTGTGAAGCCCACGGATGGGAGTGAAAAATACTTGGCTACAATTAAGCCACACACATCAAAAGGATCCAGAAACACTGCATCAAAAGAACTCTCCTTTATGTATTCTACTAATTTTGGATCACTAAACAAATTCTTACAATGTAAAAAAAGGTGTTCAAAAATGTCACTGGATGAATCGAAGAACATAGTAAGTAAACTTTGCTGCCGAATATTCCAGTGAGAGTCAGAGAAATTCTTGAACATCTGATTCAACTCCTCCAGATTGTAAGTTGTGGAATAAGTCTTCACCGTAAAATTGGAGGATTTTCCCAGTTGCCAACTCACCTCTGGTATGATTAAAACCAACTCATGCCCTCTTTGGATGAGTTGCTCCACAACCAAACGCATGGTAAACCAGTGGCTCCCATCCATGGGTGACTTGGGAGCAGCAGCTTGCCTGCCTCAGCAAAGCCAGATGTCAGCAGGAGACACACACACAACAGAGGAAAGCCGGTCAAAATTGTGGCAGCCATTGGAAACCTGCAGTCCAGGGCAATCCAGCTGGTTGGGTTCTGAGCTGGTGTAATAGAGTCAGTCCATGGAAGAAGTACAGGCACAAAGCCCGCCCCAGCAGAGGGCGTGTATTTACACATTCATGAAAAAAAAAAAACTACACTTATTGCCAGTGATGCCCTCCTAAGAACGATAATGAATGGGTAGCATTTGCTGACAAACATGCTTGTAAATTTTCCAGACAGCAATACCATTTAATCTTTGCCTTGGACAAAGATCATGCACTGTATGGCATGTCGATGCTCTTTTGGAAACAGAAGTATTAGGCAATGTTTTGAGGACTCAGAGTGATAAAAAGGAAAGTAAATATCAATTAAAGTGATTTTTTCCATTTTTTTCCAAGGAAAGCTTGGGTTATCTTCAGGATACATAAGACAATTTTGCCCAGAAAGAGACTGGCATCCCAGTTTCCAAGGGGGACATGAAGTCACCTACCACTAGCGTCCTCATGGACAATGGAACTGTATTCACAAGAGCCTCTAAAAGCCTGGCATTGCCACCAGTTTATTCCATTTCCAAACCCTTTGTGGGCTACAAAAGGTTAAGAGTGCCAAATCCTGCCTCCATGGACCATTCTAGGGATTGACAGATGGAATAGGACTGTCCTCTATATTCAGTCACTTTCCCTACACGCATCACATGCAGTGGGTGGTCACTTGTCTGAAGCTTGCCAGAAGCACTCTGCTAGGCATCCTCTCTCTTTCCTCTGGGCTTCTGCATTCCTCTATCTAGACCTCTCTGCTGTGGGCTAACCTCAGTGGGCCTGCTACCCACCTTCAGAAATCTCTTTATCTGTCTCCCAAACTCTACCACACACTTGTTGAGGCCAGAAGATATATTTTCTCCATAGTTGCACTTTCCTTCTACAGGATCCATGCTATGCCTCACACAGAGAAAGCACACAAGGACCCTTTGATGCATTGGACTGAATTGCAGTACAGAAGTTTTATTGACACCTTTATGGGTGAGCTCAGTTGTGCAGTCAGATAACACCTAAGAATCATTTAGTGAGGGATTCTATAGCCACCTTGGGGCATAATATTTGTTAGGAACCTACATGGCTCCTTCTGAGATATCTGAACTATTACTAGACATTTGCGTCATCATCATTTACCTCAGTGACTGAGAGACATTCAGATGAATGTGTAAAAAATAAAATGGTGGCAAATGATCTACCTTTCCAGGAGGATCCTTCAGAATAGATATCAATAAAATAGAAAGTAGAAGAACAATAGAGAAAATCAATGAACCCAAAAGCTGGTTTCTTGAAAAGATTAATTAACCATATAAACTCTAACCAATCTGATCAGAAAAAAAAAAAGAGAGATAGAGAAGACGGGACCTGGGTGGCTCAATGGTTGAGCATCTGCCTTTGGCTCAGGTCATAATCCCAGGGTCCTGGGATCGAGTGCCACATCAGGCTCCCTGTGGGAAGCTGGCTTCTCCCTATGCCTACGTCTCAGCCTCTTTCTCTGGGTCTATTATGAATAAATAAATAAAATATTTTTTAAAAAGAGAGAGAGAGAAGAAAAAAATACCAATGTCAGGAATAAGAAAGGTGGCATCACTACAGACCCCACAGATGATAAAGGGATAATAAAGAATATCAAGAACGAATGTATGCCAATATATTCTACGACTTAGATGAAATGGACAAATTCCTCAAAAGATGCAGACTACTAGAGTTTAACAGTAAAGAAATATACATTGAATAAAAATACCTTGTATGTTTTAAGTTGAAGTTTGAATTCAGCTTTCTCACAAACAAAACTTTAAACCCAGATGATGTCACTGATACAAGCTACCAAACATTGGAGGAAATAAAACCAATTATTATTCCAGTATATATCCTAAAACGAGGAAATGTCATTTCCAGAGAACAGAATAACAGAGAAATTCCTAATCTTCCAATGAGACAACCGAATTTGTCTATGAGACCAGCATTGCCACATACCAAAACTAGATAAAGACATCATAAGAGAGAAAGAAAAATTTATAGACCAATACCCCCCATAAATATAATGCAAAAATTCTATATCGAATTTTAGCAAATCAAATTCAGTAATATAAATGTATGTAAAAATATAAAAGGTATATAATAATAATAATAATAATAATAATAAACAAAAAGATAGTGGAACTTATCCCACAAATACAAGGATGATTTAACATTAGAAAATCAATCAAGAGCATTCACCATAAAAATAAACTGAAAAAGTACAACCCTATAATCATCTCCATAGGCACAGAAAAAGTATTTCACAAAATCCAACATCCATTCCTGATCAAAATTGTCAGAAAACAAGGTAAGAAGGGAACACTCTCTACCTAATAAAAGTATCTATGAAAACCCGTAACTAACAACATACTTAATGAGGAATGACTGAATGCCTTCCTCCTAATCACATACAAGTCAAGGATGACCATCCTACCACTCCTATTCATAGAAGTTCTGGAAATTCTAACCAATGCAGTCAGTCAGAAAAAATAAAAGGCATCCAGTTTGGAAAGAAAACTCTAACTGCCTTATTCATAGATAACGTGATCATCTCTGTAGAAACCCCAATGAAAGAGAAAGAAAGAAAAGAAAGAAAGAAAAGAAAGAAAGAAAAAAGAAAAGAAAAGAAAGAAAAGAAAAAAAGAAAGAAAGAAGAATCTACAGACTGTGAGGAAATATTTCTACAGCATATACCTGATAAAGAACTCATGCACAGAATATTTAAAGAACTCTTGAATCTCAATAATAAGGGAAAAAACTTCTTAAGTACTAAAGACTTGAACAGACATTTCACCTCAAGATAACAGAGATGGGAAACAGGCACATGGAAAGGTGCAAGGTGCTCCACATCATTGCTCCATAGAGACGTCAAGTTAAAATTACAATTTAATTAGCACACATCTTAGAATGGCTGATTGTGAAAGACAGACCACACCCATCGTGGGTGACTCTCTGGAAGGACTGGGCACTCATTTGCTGCTGGTGAGACCCTACCGTGGTTTGGCAGTTCCTTACAAACATAAACCTACACCTGCCACACAGCCCAAGGCTTCCCATTCCTAGGTATTCACCCAGGAGAAAAGAAACTGTACTTCCTGAATGGCTTATAGTTTTTATTTTCTGGTGAGGTTTTTACTGCTTACCTCTATTACTGCATCTGTGAGGTCTCTGGCTCATGTCGGCCCCTGGGTGTGGGGTCATCAACAGGTGTCATTCTGCATGACAGGAGGCCCTCCTGAAGACTCCCTGTGGGCAGCACCCAAAAGGAAGAGAAACATCCACCCAAACACAGAATCAGGAATCTTGGGGTTGGACAGTAAATCAATCAATCTGGTGTTCCCCTGATCTGTGAAATAAAAATCAGACATGGGCCCCTGCCTGTCCCTTCCCTAACAACACCAGTTAAGGGTCAGAACTATCACCATATAAGTAGGTTCTATGCAAAAGCCCTGGGTACGACCATCTATCCAGCATTGTCCTCTAGATATACAACAGGAGTTACATAAATAGTTTAAAGTTTTTTACTAGCCACATGTAAAAAACAAAAGAAACAGGTATAATTAACTTAATAGTATATTTTATTTAACCCAATCTATGCAATACGTGATCATTTCAACATGAGATCAAATAGAAATGAGATGTTTCACGTTCCTTTTTTCATACTAAGTCTTCCAAACGCGGTCTGAATTTTACACTACAGTGCATCTCAGGACGAGCCACATTTCAAGTGCCCATAACCACAAGTACCTACCCAGTGGCTGCTGCCCTGGAGAAAGCACAGGCCTGGCCCATGGCAACTCAGAGGGCTCCTGAGACTAGCAGTGTAGGCATAACCTGAGGTTTTGTCAGGAATGCAGAATGTAGAGTCCCAGACCAAACCCCCTGATTCAGAGTCTGCATGAGAATAAGCTCCCTAGGTGATGCATTGATGTGTGAGAGGTCTGTGCCCCTCTCCCCCAGACTGAGCCTTGGGGAGCATCAGTCCTAAGTGGATGGATTTTCATTTCCCAATCTCCCGTTTGCTCTCTTCTAGAACCCATCGGCCTGAGAAAGCATTTGAGGGGAAGTGTCCCCTTGCCCAATCCAATTGCCCTTCCTCCCACTTTACCAAAGACAAGCATCTCTCTCTCCTTTTTATTCTAGGGCATGTATCGAAACATAAAACCCTTTCAACGAGTCACAATCTGAGTCAAGGTACCCACTATTCACCTTACTCATTAAAAGTTGCAGTCGCAATAAAAATGTTTAATAATTATATATCAAAATTTTTGATAATGCATTTTTAAAATGCATTAACATATATTTATTTTTTCAATGCTTGCATATGTATGTACACACAGAGCACAGTGAACTGAAATTTAGTATATCTGAAACGCAACTCTTGATTTGCCTCCAGGGTTCTTCTTTCTCTTCCAGGCTCTCCATCTCAGTAATGATATTTCCATCCACCTAGCATTTCAAATCAAGGAGTGTACAAGGCATCACTCTCCCACAGCCCCACCACTCACCATTCAGGGTTCAATCAGAGACGTGAAGCCACCAAAGGTTCATACAGTCAAGGAATTGTTACAGGGATTTGATCCAATACTATGTGGGAACCAATTGCAGGATTTCTGTATCACTCTGATGCTGGAGCTTAAGGACAGCAAGGTGTGTCTTCAGAAAGCATGGGTGGGTGTGAAGTGGGGGAGAGCAAGGACAAACTGGGACCCACAAGGATGAGCTAAAACCCATGAGAAGGGACTAGAACCCTGCAGTGTGCTCAGTGCCTCCAACCTTGATGATGTGAGTGTCCTGTAGGAGAAGCTGGTGCTCTTCCTCTCAGAGCTAAACACACCTGTCGCAGGTGTGGAAAAAGCAAAAGGAGGAGCCAGGGAAGGGCAGAGCAGTTGAAGGTCCAGATGTTCCTTCAGCAAATGAAGTGAGCCCGCAGATAGGTGGTAAGCTGTGAGAGCCACTACAGCATTTGTTCCGAGCATCTGCATGTAGGAAAACGCTAAAGGCTTGCGCTTCACTTCTACGCTGTATATACGTATATATATATATAAGTCTGTACATCCTACAGGCCAACAGATTCATGGTTCTCATTTGCTTGCAGTCATGCTAAATAAACCCATCATTATCATCTTAAATTTTATATTTAGGTGTGTGTATGTACTTAACCTGAGCACAATTTCCTCAGCTATGTGAAGATCCTGGTGCCTGTAGTAGGTGAGACAAGGTCAGCAGAGACCCCTTACAAAATGCTGTCCTCGCTACACATGGTTCAGGCTGTGAGTAGCCTTGAGTTATATAAGCAGCATGTCCACAACACAGACTTCCCGAGAGCGTGATCCATTCCTAGCCACTCCTTAGTTCAAAGGGGAAAATCGAGAGTCCCACTATATGACAAGATAAGACTTTACAAAATGTACTGAGCCTTGTAAGCAGCCAGATCAGTAGATAAAATGTATCATTTGTCCCTAATAAAATATTATTATTATTTATAACTGAAACATGCCACCAGATGCTTCATCCAGATTTAGTTGCAAGGTATTCACCAGAAATTTACTCTTGAATTTTTTAAGACCTCATCAATTGCAGTGACTGAACCTCAAATCAAATGGGCCAGACCAACTATTTAACATTATGCAGAACTATTGAATAATTGTTCTGAACTAATTGTTCAACAATGCTTTGAAGGTACATGCTCCAATAACTCAAAATAAGAAGCATGGATTCAGGGAAGCATTACTACTGGCAGATGATATTCTATATCAAAGAGTCTTACAAATTAATAAGAGAAATTTGGAATATGGCCAAATAGAAGATAAATGTGCAAAAACCACAGGTATATATTAATTACTAAAAATCACTTCAGATTACCAATGAAAAATACTCTGTTCACAATAGTTTCAAAAGTAATGATATGCGTAGGAATAAATTTTAATAAGAAAAGTGAAAGATATATGAAGCAAAATGCAAATGTTAATCAAAGGACATAAAGTAAGATTTGAATAAAGAAAGAGAAATATTACACCCTAAATGGGAAAACTTCAAAGCAATAAAATGCCAATCTTTCTCAAATTAATAAAAGTATTTTATGTCATATAAACAGAACCCTAATATTTTATTTTTACTTTTGGAAATAGACAAAACATTTTTCAATTTTGTGAAGGAGGGTAAATTACAAAAGTCACCAAGAAAACTTAGAAAAATAGTGAGTATGACGCTT
Source organism: Canis lupus dingo (assembly GCF_003254725.2). Classification (NCBI taxonomy): domain Eukaryota; kingdom Metazoa; phylum Chordata; class Mammalia; order Carnivora; family Canidae; genus Canis; species Canis lupus. The sequence continues at coordinate 45,173,378 of NC_064267.1, read as the reverse complement.
ACCTTACTACATATTAAAACTTGCACTAAAGCTACTACAATCAAAATATGATACTGGCACATGAGTAAATAAATAAATTGATGGAACAAAACTGAGAGTTCAAAGTACGTGCAAGCATATATGAAATTTAAAATACAATAAAGACACATTTCAATTCCACACATAAAGAATGGATATTTTTATTACATGATATTGGGACAATGACTAACCATTTAGAAAAGTAACAAAGTTAGATCATTACACCATGTAAATTCTTCACCGTAAAAAGTATAACTCTTAACAATGGAGGAATTAAAAATACTAAGAAATAGCATAGAAAAAATATCTGTATATTTCTGGCTTGGAAAGACCTAAACAAGTTGAAACCCAGAAACCACCAGGAAAAACGTTAACAAGTTTGACTAACCAAAAATGAAAACCATATATGACAAAAGATGAAGAGCCAATGAGAAAATATTGACACTTCATAAAGAGTGTAATATTAATAGTCCTACTACTCAAGAGACTTAAAATCATCAGCTGTAAAAAAGACAAATGGCCCTGGAAAAACAATTAAGGATGTGAATACATAATTCCCAAAAGTTGAAATTAAGTGGACAATCTTTGAAAATTGAAGCAGCTATATAGAATTCTTTCTGCCAAAAGAATTTTAAAAATCTGACACCATCTGAAGCTGGAGAGGGTATGGAAAAACTAGAGCTCTCATTTATTGTTGACCAAAGTGTCAGATTGTTCAATCTTTTGAAAGCAATTTGTCGAATTAATTAAAAGGTAATATGCGTGTACCATTTGGCCCAGCAACCCCTACTCCTAAGGACATTCAGCCTACAGAGAGGAGAGCAAGAATGTGGAAATGTGAGCATGCAAACAAATTATTTAAGAATGTTTAGTGCAGTCTTGCTCATAAAGGACACAGTGGGGAAAAAGCTTCAATATCAGTATGGCTTGATTGAGTGAATTGTGGTGCATCCAAAGTAAAGAATTTATGCGCTATTAGAAAGAATGCGAAAGGGTCGCCTGGATGTCTCAGTCAGTTAAGTGTCTGTCTTGGGCTCAGGTCATGATCCCAGGGTCCTGGGATCTAGCCCTGCATTGAGCTCCCTGCTGAGTGAAGAGTCTGCTTCTCACTCTCCCTCTGCTGTCCCCCTGCTTGTGCTTGCACTCTCTTTCTCTCTCTCTCTCTCTCTAATGAATGAATGAATGAATAAATAAATAAATAAATAAATAAATAAATAAATAAATAAATAAAATCTTCAATAAAAGGAATGCGACAAATTTGTATGGATTGACTTTAAAGATGTTCGTAATATTTTAGTAAGTGGAAAACCCAAGATAAAGAACAATAGGTCCAATCCGTTATTAGATTTTATTTTAATAAACAGGCATGAGACTTTGCATTAGATATATGCTTATATATAAAATAATTTCAGAAAAATGGGACAAGTACCATACTAAACTTCTAAGGGCATTTTCCTATAAAGGATGGCATTAGATTAACAAAGAGGGAAATTTCATTTCTTACTGTGTTCTTTGGTAGTTTCACAAGGATAGTACTACAAAATGCAGGCTGGAAATTATGTACAATTATACAATTGTATACATGTGCATATCAAAGAGCACAGCTTTATAAGATTTGTTGACACATGATGCAATTAATTGGCAAAAAATAATTCATTTAATTAGAAAAAGATTTCCAAATGTGATGATTGTAAATGACAAATGACAGTTCAATAAGGAGTCTTTTTTTTTTTAATGTCCAAAGACAGATTATTCTTACTTCACAAAAGAGGAGGTAACTTACCTTTGGCAATGGCTTTCCCTCCTGGCAGTTGATGCCTCCAATGAAGACCATGTTGGGCATCACAGGTTTGGGATAGTCAAAAACAAAGTCAGTTCTTAACAACCAAATTGACGTATGGCTGTAGAGATCATATGGTGTGACAGCTGTTTGGAGAATCTCAGATGCAACTTCCAAAGCAGTTTTTAAAAAATAGTGGCAAAATAAATGTTCCTCCAAGTGGGAGATGTGATTCCTCACTCTCTCTCTGAAACTCATGGCATCTGGAAACCCTAAAAAAATTCTAGGAACATAAGAAGGAGGACTGGGGCACTGTGTGCTTTCTTCAAGAAAATGGCAAAATAATCCCCTGGTGAAGACCACAGATGGAAGTGAAAAATACTTGGCTACAATTAAGCCACACACATCAAAAGGATCCAGAAACACTGCATCAAAAGAACTCTCCTTTATGTATTCTACTAATTTTGGATCACTAAACAAATTCTTACAATGTAAAAAAAGGTGTTCAAAAAAGTCACTGGATGAATTTAAGACCATAGAAAGTATACTTTGTTGACGAATATTCCACTGAGAATCGGAGAAAGTCTTGAACTTCTGATTCAACTCCTCCAGATTGTAAGTTGTGGAATAAGTCTTCACCGTAAAATTGGAGGATTTTCCCAGTTGCCAACTCACCTCTGGTATGATTAAAACCAACTCATGCCCTCTTTGGATGAGTTGCTCCACAACCAAACGCATGGTAAACCAGTGGCTCCCATCCATGGGTACTACCAGCAGCTTGCCTGCCTCAGCAAAGCCAGATGTCAGCAGGAGACACACACACAACAGAGGAAAGCCGGTCAAAATTGTGGCAGCCATTGGAAACCTGCAGTCCAGGGCAATCCAGCTGCTTGGGTTCTGAGCTGGTGTAATAGAGTCAGTCCGTGGAAGAAGTACAGGCACAAAGCCCGCCCCAGCAGAGGGCGTGTATTTACACATTCATGAAAAAAAAAAAAAACTACACCTATTGCCAGTGATGCCCTCCTAAGAAAGATAATGAATGGGTAGCATTTGCTGACACACGTGCTTATACATTTTCCAGATAGCAATACCATTTGACCTTTGCCTTGGACAAAGATCATATGCTGTGTGGCACGCGATGTTCATTTGGAAGCGGAATTGGTAAGCAATGTTTTTGAGTACTCAGAGTAATAAAAAGGAAAGTAATCATCAATAAAAGTGATATTTTTGCAATTTATTCCTAGGTATCCTTTCTCTTTCCTCTGGGCTTCTGCATTCCTCTGTCTAGACCTCTCTGCTGTGGGCTTACCCCAGTCAGCCTCGTACCCACCTTCAGGAATCTTTGTATCTGCTTCCCACCCTTTACCTAGCATTTGTTGAGGCCAAGGGATATATCTTCTTCATATTTGCACCCTCTTCCCACAGGATCCATGCAATGCCTGACACAGAGAAAGCCCACAAGGACCCTTTGTTGCCTTGGACTGAATTGTACTATGTGAGTTTTCTAGACATCTTTATGGGTGACTTAGGTGGTGTATGTCAGGTAAGACCCTGAGAAACATTTACTGAGGGATTCTAGAGCTAACCTGGGGGCATAATCTTTTTTAGAACCAACATGGCTCCTTCTGAGATGCCCGAACTATTACTAAACATTTGCTTAGTCTTCATTTACCTTGGTTACTGAAAGACTTTCAGGTGAACGTCTGAAAAATAAAAATTGTGTCAGATGATCTACCTTCCCAGGAGGCTTACTTCAGAGTTGATATCAATAAATTAGAAATTAGAACAATAGAGAAAATCAATGAACCCAAAAGCTGGTTCTTTGAGAAGATGAATTAACCTGATGAAGCTCTAGCCAAACTGATCAGAAAAAAAGAGAGAGAAAAAATTACCAGTATCAGGAATAAGAAAGGTGGCATCACTACAGATTCCCCAGATATTAAAAGGATAATAAGAATATCAAGAACAAATTTATGCCAATATATTCTACAATTTAGATTAAATGGACAAATTCCTCCAAAGATACAAACTACTAGAGTTTAACAGAGAAATAATACATAAGTTGAGTAAAAATAACTTCTATGTTTTAAATGGAATTAAGTTTGAATTCACTTTCCCATAAATAAAACTTCAAGCCCAGATGGCTTCACTGATACAAACTACCAAACATTGAGGAAGAAATAAAACCAAATATTACTCCAGAATATATCCTGAAATGAGGAAATAATATATTCTAGAGAACAGAGGGATAGGGAACTTCCTAATCTTTCTGTAAGTCCACAGAATTTGTCTATGAGACCAGCATTGCCACATGTCAAAACTAGACATCATAAGAAAGAAAACTTTATAGACCAATACCACCCATAAATATTATGCAAAAATTCTATACCAAATTTTAGTACATCAAAGTTAATAATGTAAATGTATGTAAAAATATAAAAGATATATAATAATAATAAACAAAAAGATAATCGGACTTGTCCCACAAATATAAGGATGTTTTAAGGTTAGAAAATCAATCAAGGTAATTCATCATATAAATAAACTGGAAAAGTACAATCATATAATCATCTCCATAGGCACAGAAAAAGTATTTCACAAAATCCAACATCTATTCCTGATAAAAATTGTCAGAAAGCTAGGATAAGAAGGGAATATTCACGACCTAATAAGGAGTATCTATGAAAAACCCACAGCTAACATCATATTTAATGATGAATGACTGAATGCTTTACTCCTAATCAGATATAAGTCAAGGATGACTGTCTTGTCACTTCTATTCATATTGTTTTGGAGATTCTGTCCAGTGCAGTCAGTCTGGAAAAATAGAAGGCATTCAGATTGGAAAGAAAACTCTAACTGCCTTATTCACAAACAACATGATCATCTCTGTAGAAATTCCAGTGGAATCTACAAAATATCCTAGAACAAATAAGTAAATTTAGCATAGTTGCAGGATATAAGATCATACTCAAAAATCAATTTATTTGGGAGTGCCTGGGTGGCTCATTTGATTAAGCAGGAGCTGGCTGCTCTTGATTTCAGCTCAAGTCATGATCTCACTGTCTTTGGACTAGAGCCCCTCAATGCGGGGGAGGGGGGCCTGCACTCATCAGGGAGTCGGCTTCAGGATTTTCTCTCCCTCTGCCATTCCTCTCACTTGCTTGTACTCTCTCTCTCTCTCAAATAAATAAATAATTATTTAAAAAATTGTTTGTATTTCTATACAGTAGCAAGGAACAATTTGAAATTGGAATTTTAAAATGCCATTTGAATAGCATCAAAAATATGAAATACTTATGAGATAACTCTGACAAAAGATGTGAAACACTGTATCCCAAAAACTAAAACATTAATGAGAAAATTAAAGAAAATCTAAATAAATGAAAGGATAAACCATGTTCATGAATTGGAAGACCCAGAGTTGTTAAGATGTCAATTCTCTCCCAAATTGATCTATAAATAAATTCTATAAATAAAAATTCTATACAATCTCAATCAAAATCCAAGTAGGCTTTCTTTTGCAGACATTGGCAAAATGATTCAAAAATTTATATGGAAATATAAAAGATCTAAAATAGCCAAATTAACTTTAAAAAATTGGAGATGGCATGGACTGCATACATATATCTCCCTAACATTCATATGTTGAAACTCGACCCTAATGTGATGGTATAAGGCAGTGGGGTTTTGGGAGGTAATTAGAATTTTTTTTAATTAAAAAAAAAACAAAAAACAAAAAACAAAAACAGGGCAGCCCGGGTGGCTCAGCAGTTTAGTGCCGCCTTCAGTCCAGGGCCTGATCCTGGAGACCTGGGATCGAGTCCCATGTCAGGGTCCCTGCATGGAGCCTGCTTCTCCCTCTGCCTGTGGCTCTGTCTCTCTCTCTCTCTCTCTCTCTCTTTCTCTCATGAATAAATAAAATCTTTTTAAAAAATAAATAAAAATAAAAAATAAGAAAAAAAAAATTTCCACCATCCTGCTGTCTATATCAACCAAGACCTTTTCTGGGATCTGATGAGCATTGGCATTAGGCGCCTAAACCAGTGTTCAGTTTATCCCACAGCACCAGTTCTGCTTACCAAAAGTGGCCCATTAGGCACTTGCCCTCCATGCCAGCAAGCCGGGCTTCTTACCCATTTAAAGTTTGAAAATAGGTTGAAATTGTTTGGGCCGATAATTAGGATTTAGATGAGGTAGTGGGGCCCCCATGAATGGAATCAGTGCTTTTATGGGCCAACAGAGACCTTGTTTTCTCTCTCCTCTCTGCCGTGTGAGGATACAAGAAGTCATCAGTACTGCAACCCAGAAAAGGGCTCTCACCAGAACCCAGCCATGGTAGTAACCTGATCTTGGAATTCCAAACTCTAGAAGTTGACCATAGTATTGTGTCATAGCAGCTGAACTGACTGAGACAGAGGGCTAACACTTCCTCATTTTAAGACTTCTTGTAAAGCTAGAGTAATCAGGTGTTTCATAAACAGATCATCGAAACAGATTAGAAAGTCCAGAAAGAAGTCTGTAGATATATGAACAACTAACCCTTTACAGAGATGCAAAGGCCATTCAGTAGAGAAAACATAGCCTTTCCAACAATCCAATATCCATAGGCAAGAAAGTAAGAAAAGACATCAGCTTTGTGGTATTCTTCTCAAAAATATCTACAAATCTGGTCTCATGATTTTTTAAAAAAATCGGACAAACTGAAATTGAGGGGCATTCTACAAAATACCTGACCAATACTTCTCAGAACTGTCAAGGTCATCAAAACAGGGAAGTCTGAGAAATTGTCACCATCTAGAGGAGACATTATAACTGCTTCTCCTCCTCCCTCTGCTGCTCCCCCTGTTTATGCTTTCTCTCTTTCTCTGTCAAATAAAATCTTTTTTAAAAAATAAAAAATATAAAAAAGGAGAATCCAGGGCACCTGGGTGGCTCAGTCAGTCAAGCACCTGACTTTTGGTTTCAGCTCAGGTCATGATCTCGGGGTCCTATGATCGAACCCCAAGTCAGGCTCCATACTCCGCAAGGAGTCTGCTTGAGATTCTTTCCCCTTCCCACTCCCTCTTCCTCTGCTCTTCCTCCTGCTCATGCTCTCTTTCTTTGTTTAAAATCAATCAATCAATTAAGCAATAAGGTAACTGTTCATAGTAGTCTCTTCTGGTCCTTCATATTTCTGTGACATCCATTGTAATACCTCCACTTTCATTTCTTATCTTGTTCACGTGAGACTTCTCTGCTTTTTTTCCTTAGTTCAGCTGAAAATTGGTCAATTTTGTTATCTAAAAACAACAACAAGTCTAGGTTCAGTGATCTTTTCAGTTGCCTCTTTAGTCTCTTTTCCCCCTATTTCTGGCCTGATCTTTGTTATTTCCTTCCCTCTGCTCATTCTGGGCTCAGTCTGTTCTTTTTCTAGTTGCTTGACGCATAAGTTAAACTCCTTATTTAAGATCTTTCTTTTTTCTTAATGTAGGTGTGTATTGCTATGAACTTCCCTCTCAGGACAGCCTTTGTTACATCCCGTACGTTTAGGCAGATTGTGTTTCCATTCTCATTTGTCTCTGACACTTTTTAAAAAAGATTTATTTATTTACTTATTTGAGAGAGAGAGAACAGGAGAGAGGGGCAGAAGAGAAGGGGAAAGAATCTCAAGCAGACTGCCTGACCAGTGTGGAGCCTAATGCAAGGCTCGATCTCACAACCTCTTAGGATGTATTATAACAAAGTCAAAATATAACAAGTATTGGAGAGGATGTAGGAAAAGTGAATGTATATTTGTACATTGTTGGTGCAAATATAAATTGTTATAGCCGTTAAAGAACACAGTATAGAAGTTCCTCAGAAAATTAAAAATAGAAGTACCATATGCCAGCAATCCCACTTCTGGGTATATACTTAAGGAAATGAAACCAGGATCTTGACAATGTGTCTTCATTCCCATGTTCATTGTAGCACTATTCACGGTAGCCAAGATATGAAAACAACCTAAATGCCCACTGATGGATGAATAAGTAAAGAAGATGTGGCTATAGATATAGACACAGATATACATGTGTGTCTGTGTCTCTGTCTCTGTGTACATATATGTGTGTGTATGCATATAGAATGGAATATTATTCAGTCTAAGAAAGGAGATCCTGCTATTTGCAACATGGATGGACCTGAAGGACAGTGTGCTAAATGAAATAAGCCAGATACAGAAAAACAAATATCACCTGATCTAATTGATATATGGAATATATATGCAGAGGGTCCTTGACTTAATGACAGTTCAACTTTTGATTTTTTGACTTTATGATGGTGTGAAAATGATATGCCTTCAATAAAAATCTTACTTTCAGTTTTGAATTTGGGTCTTTCTCAGGCTAGCAATATGTAGTATAATATTTCTTTCTCCTAATGCTGGATAGTGTCAGTGAGTCACAGCTCCCAGCCAGCCATATGAACACAAGGATAAACAGCCGATACACTGACAACCAATCTGCAGCCATATAACCACTCCGTTTTTCACTTTCAGTACAGTGTCCAATAAATTACATGAGATAAAAAAGAGAGATGATTAAAAAAAAATTACATGAGATATCCAACACTTAATTATAAGATATGCCTTGTGTCAGATGATTTTACCAAACTGGAAGCTAATGGAAGTATTCTGAGCACATTTAACGTGGTCTAGGCTAACCTACGGTGTTCAGTAGGTTAGGTGTACTAAATGCATTTTTGCGGGATTTTTTTTTAAAGATTTTATTTATTTATTCATGAGAGACAGACAGAGAGAGAGAGAGAGAGGCAGAGACACAGGCAGAGGGAGAAGCAGGATCCCTGCAGGGAGCCCAATATGCCCAATATGGGACTCAATTCCGAGATGCCAGGATTACGCCCTGAACCAAAGGCATAGATGCTCAACCACTTAGCCACCCAGGTGTCCCTTAAATGCATTTTTGACTTATAATATTTATCAGGACATAACTCTATTGTAAATTGAGGAAGATCTTTATTTTTTTAAGACCTCATAGTAACAAAAATGATGGTTATGGTAAGCTTGAGTGTTGGAGTAAAGGGGTGATTTTTCAAAAAGTAGAATGGTGATTGTCAGGGGTTGGAGTTTGGGGGTTACGGTAAATTATTATTTAACGGGTATAGAGTTTGTTTTGCAAGATGAAGAGTTCTAGAGATGGATAATGATTATGGTTGCACAAAATACATTATATTTGATTTTTTAAAAATTTTAATTTAGCGTGTTAAAGTGTACATTACATAAGATTTAACATTTTAACTGTTTTGAGGTGTTCAATCCAGTGACATTAAGTACATTCACACTGTGCAACCCATTAACTCTCTATCCTCCCTTCCTCCTGGTTCCTGGAAACCATGTTCTATTTTCTAATTTTCTCAGTGTGTCTAATCTAGGTAGCTTATAATAAGTAGATCATACAGTATTTGTCCTTTTGTGTCCCTTTGGTAGTATGTATCAGCATTTTAAAAGGTGAATACTATTTCTTTACATGCATATACTACATTTTGTTTATCTGCTCATCCATGGAAGGACATTTGGCCCTGAATTTCAATCAGGAGAAAGTTAGATCCTGGTGAGTATTGCCTGATGCGTTCCTCCCCATTACTGTGAAGTGATAGGTTAGTCAACATCATCCACTTCTCTGGGGGAACTAACACTTTCTGCATCACTGGATTTGTGCTGCTTAACTTATATACAAATTCCACATGCAAGGAAAGACTATCACTCTGATGATACATCATATTTTTACTTTTTATCTCTCTCTTCTCTACCCACTTTGCCCTCCTAAAGGGTACTTCTTGTGTCCCAGTCAGGAATTATATTCAGCTTTGAACACCAGAGACACCACCACACAGTAACTTAAATGACACCACCACCATACTTTTGCTCTTGGAGAAAAGAAATCAAGAGATAAAAACTCAAGGACTGATAGGACATCAGTTATAATGTCATCATCAATCTAAGTTCCTTCTGTCTTTATACAGTCATCTGCATCCTCATTCTCTTAATGGCTGCCAGAGCCTCAACCATCACATCCACATCTCTAGCAGAAGAGAAGAAGGGACAAGGGCAAAACAATTATAGTCTCTTTTCAAAAAATTTTCCTGGAGGCCCCACCCAATGGCTTCTGCTGTTATAACACCTCACAGGATTATGGTAGACAATTAAATAAATTCATTGTAAAACAGAATAAAGAAAATCTTATTTAAAGTGGAGTCAGTTGAGGCACCTGGGTGGAGTAGAGTCAGTTAACCATCTGACTCTTGGTTTTTGCTCACGTCATGATCTCCATGCTGAGCATGGAGTCTGCTTTGGAGTCTCTCTTCCTCTCCCTCTACACCTCCTGCTCATGCCCTCTCTCAAATTAATTAATTAGAGACTGTTGACCAGAAGGGGGAGCTCTCCTGCTCACCCCAAATCATCAATCGCAGACCCCAACAGGAAGAGACAGTACCTTGCATTTCAAGCAGAAAGAAGCCTATGCATTACCACTCCAGTAGGAAGAAGAAGATTATTTCCTTGCCCAGCAACAGTGCAGCCAATGAGAGGCTGCCATAACTCAGCCAATGAAAAGTCACTGTACTTGGAAACTCCAGTTTATTCTCGTGGACTTCTTGTTTATAACAGCCCCTTCCAACTCCCCCCTTCCCTCTATGAAAGCACCGTTCCCCTCTTTTGTTCTCTACTTGCCTATGGTTTTGCCATAGCTTCCATGTCTGGAATAGAATATAATTTTCTGCTATTTCCAAATAAACCCATTTTTGCTGGTAAAATAACTGACAGTTTTTGTCTTTGAGGTTACCCAGACATAAACACACTTACTGCCATGTGTGCTATTGGTGCTGTGTAAGAGCTATCTATCATTATTACTCATTGGCTGGAAGTGTGTCCCATGATGACTCAGAAAGGGAGATCATGCCCCCTATAACATTGGGGGTCTGTTGGTATGGAAGAAGAAGAGAAACATATTGGACAGGCTGGTAACTGTGCTGCCACAATATCTGTCTCACTCTTTGTAATATCACCAGTGCTAGACACAGGGCAAGGGCTCATTAGTATTTGCAGAAGGAACGAAGGGAAGGAAGTAGAGAGGATGACAAACCAGCAAGCAGGTGACTGGCTTTAAAGAGGCAGTGTAGAACCAGTGGTTAAGAGTGCAAACCCTAGAGCCAGATCACCAGGACTCAAATCTTAGTTAGAGATTTACTGTGTAACTTTGTAGGAATTGTGCATCTCCCAGGACATCAGTCTCCTCCCCTATAGAATGGGAATGATATCAGTTCCCACCATGGGGCATCGTTATGAGAATTAAATGAGATAATGCATAGAAACTATCTGCAGTATAAATGCTCACAACTTTTTAAAAGCATCATTGGGCACCTGGGTGGTTCAGTTGGTTAAACATCTGCCTTCCGCTCAGGTCATGATCCCAGGGTCTTGGGATTTAGCCCCACATGGGGCTCCCTGCTCAGCAAACAGTCTGCTTCTCTCTCCCTGCCCCCAGTTGTGCTCTCTCTCTCTCTGTCAAATAAATAAAATCTTTAAAAATAAATAAATAAAAGTATCATTAACCTTTCTTGCACAGCACCTCACTTAGTTGAAATACTGGGTGAAACCTTCATGAGCCCAGAGTCTGGTCAATACTTTTATAGGTTCAACTCAAATTTTCTGGGGAGCAAATAAAGGATTTAAAATTTCACCATAAAGGAGTGCCTGGGTAGCTCAGTCAGTGAAGCATCCAACTATTGATTTCAGCTCAGGTCATGATCCCAGTGTCCTGGGATCAAGCCCAGCATCAGGCCTCCACTTTGGTATGGAGTCTGCTTGAGAATTCTCTCCCTCTCCCTTTGCCCCGCCTCCCATTCACATGCACTCACATGTGCTGTCTCTGTCATAAATAAAAAAATAAATCCCTTAAAAATTCTGAAACTTCACCATAAACTACCAAACCATATATCAGTATTATTAATGATAATGCAACTAATATTTTTAATGTTAACTGCCATAGGGGCAACAGGACAGATAAGGTACAACCATCCCTGACTTGGAGATACTGACACAATGATCAGATGTGATTTTGCCAGATTTATGGGTTACAAGAGAGTTACATGTAATCCTGAAGTCTTAATGAAAGAAAAGGTCAGATCTTGTTTAGAGATCTGGAAAACTTTTATGGATGAGTTAGAATTGGAGACAGGCTTTCACTGAAGGCAAGGAAGGAAGGGTCTGGGAAGACAAACATCCCTCACAGAGAGGACAATGTGAATCAGGTCACAGAAGCAGGAAGGCAGATGGCACACTTGGAAACACGTTAACTAGAAAACAGAGAAGTGTTGAGAAATACAGCATGAAGAGTGTTGGGACCACAGTGGACTAAGAACATCAAAATGAGGAGTTTCTACAGTAGACACTGGGGTAACACTGAAGTTTCTGGGTAGAAAACGTGATCTCAGGATGGATCTCATAGTGATGTAGTATAGAGTGGGACAAATAAATGGGATTCCACTGAGAAGGCTGTCGTCCTAATGTAGCTGAGGCTCGGTAAGGGACTGATGGGCAGAGAGAGAAATGAAAGAAGCAGTGTCCAGGCCACACTTTGAGTCACAAATGGTTGACTTCATGCACAAAAGATTAAATTTCAAGTATAGCTGCAAGACTTTGATGCTGGATGAGGAGAAGGATGGTGATGTTAACAGGCCATTCACCCAACAAATATTTATTAAAAACCTATAAAGAGGGGCACCTGGGTGGCTCAGTCAGTTAAGCGTTGGTCTTGGGCTCAGGTCATGATCCCAGGGTCCTGGAATCAAGTCCTGTATTGGACTCCCTGCTTAGTGAAGAGCCTGCTTCTCCCTCTTCCTCTGCCCCTCCCCTTGCTTGTGCATTCTCTCTCTGTCGAATCAATCAATCAATCAATCAATGCAAGCCTGTAATGAGCCAGGAAGCGTTGAGGAGGCTGGGATACAGCTCTGTAGAACAGAGAGCCTGTGTCTTCCTGGAGCTAACCTTCTCACATTCATTCTTGGTCAGGGAATGGAAGGTTGAGGAAGATCTACTTTTAGGAAGAGAGGTATGAAGCACAGCAGGCAACGGAGAAGCAAAGGGTAGGATAGAATGCCAAGGAGCTGTGGGGCAGAGTCATAAAGAGGAGGCTGCCAAAGTACCCGAGGGATGACTGGTGATTAGTGGGAGCAGCCACCCCACAGTGGCTTCCTGTCCTCGACCAGGAGCCTCCTAGCTGGTCCTGTCCCCAGCACTTTCCCTACCAACACTTCCTTAACAGTGCAGCCATGAGAATCTCCCTAAAATCAATGGTCTAAGTACAAATCCCTGAGGATTCACCTGCCTTGCCACCGCATCTATGACCACAGCTGTTCTCAATCCCTCCAACCTTTCGCTGAAATAAAAACGATGCGTTCTCCCTGTTTTGCTCCTTCATTCCTGGATGGAGACTGGACTGGAACAGGGGAGATGCCAGAGTAGAACCTAAGGAGAAGCCCGTGAAATAGTTCACTAAAGGTGTTGAGGTGGGGCGAGAGGAAAACGTGAGGTTTTTATGGACTCCTGTGTAGGCTTCTCGGAGCTGCTGCAGACAAAAGAAACACTGAGGATGTTGCACAGGTTTAGGGGCACCTGGAACACGTTTCACTGGTGACACATTTGGAAAATGTCTTTGGAAGAGCGTGGCAAACTTGAAGCCCTACAGTTTCCAATGTTTAGGTTAACGTGCCAAGAGACAGTTTTGGAGGGCGAACAGTAGTGGATATAAACTCTAAAATGTGGGCAGCCCGGTTTAGCGCTGCCTTCCGCCCAGGGTGTGATCCTGGAGTCGTGGGATCGAGTCCCGCGTCGGGCTCCCTGCATGGAGCCTGCTTCTCCCTTTGCCTGCGTCTGCCTCTTTCTCTCTTTCTCTGTGTCTATCATGAATAAATAAATAAATTAATTAATTAATTAAAATAAAATAAATCTAAAATAAAATAATAAAATAAAATAAAAATAAAAATAAAATATAAAATAAAATAAATAAATTAAATAAAAATAAAATAATAAAATAAAAAATATATAAATAAATAAAATAAAATAATAAAATAAAATAAAATAAAATAAAATAAAATAAAATAAAATAAAATAAATAAAATAATAAAATAAAAATGAATGCGTGCGTCGCGGGCTGTCCGAGGGCACCCGCACCGAGCCCTCCCATCCCTGGACTCCCGAACTCTGCGGGCGAAAGAACTACATTGCCCACAAGGCCTCGCGCGGCGGGCCGGCGCTCCCGCCGGGCATCCTGGGAAACGTAGTGCGCGCCTTCCATAAATGGCCCCCGCCAGCATGGCTGCGCCCAGTTGGGGCGCGTATGTTTGTTTCGAACGTGGGGTTGGGCCGGCTCGTGGGGCTGGGCTGGAGGCAGTAAGTGGGGCTCGGCAGTGGGGCTCTCGGGGTGGGGCCGCGGGAGGCGCGGGGGCGCGGTGGGCGGCACGCCTGAGGACGGCGGGGCGAGGGGCTGCCTCGGGGGGTCGGGTCAGCTGTCCCCGGCCCGCGGACCCTGCGCCTCCTCGCGCCCCTGGGCCCCGTGGCGGCCTGCGGGGCTGCGGGGCTGGAGGGCCTGGGACGGGGGGAACCGCAATCCAGACCACGAACTCGAGGCCGGACTTCCAACCAACTTCCATTTTTTGTGCCTCCCGAGGAACGGGTTGCAAAGGAATATATTGCATTTCAGGGCTTCCTGTCCCTTAGGACCTGTGCTGGGCGCTTTGCATTTGCCGTCTCCCAGGGGCCCTCCTGCTCACGGGAGGGGGCGTGAGCGGCCGCCGTTGGCATCACCCCAGGCGTCACCCCAGGCCAGGCGGAGGCCCTTGAGGCTCCTGGGTTGTATCGGCATCCCCCACCCCACCCCACCCCCACCCCCACCCCGGGAACCTCTCCTTGGGGCTCTCCAGCTTCGGGATGCAGTACTCAGCTGCTGTAAAGAGGAGTTTGTTCCATTTCATCCCTTTGAGTGCCATAATCTGGTGCAAGAAGTGAGAAGCTGAGATTTCAGGATCTGATTGATGGTCCCCAAGCCCTTGTCAACAACCCTCAAGAGTCTAGGGTTTGGCTTTGCCACCCCGGCGGGACAGGACAGGAGGTGTAAAGAGGGGTTTTCTTTCTTTCTTTTTTTTTCACCAGGGATATATATCAATAGGATTTTTTTTTTTTTTGGTAAAAGCAGCTGTTTATTATTATTATTATTATTATTATTATTATTGTGAGCCAAACCCTGTGCACCAAGTGCCTTTCTTAAAAAAAATAAATAAATAAAAGTCTCTTGTTGGGTTTAAATGACCCTGCATGGTAGGTCATTTAAACCCATTTGACCTATAAGAACAAAGGTTTAAGTGACTTGCCTGAGGTCACGCAGGGAGTGTGGAGCACAGATGAGAAAAATCGAGGTCTTGCGGTCTCCAAAGCCCAGACCTGATGAACTTTCTGATGGATGCTCCCAAATATAATATCGGGAGATGTGTGGAATGTTTGTAGGATGAGTGGATAAAGATGTGGTCTATGTACACAGTGGAATGTGACTCAGCCATTAGAAACGACAAATACCCACCATTTGCTTCGACGTGGGTGGAACTGGAGGGTATTATGCTGAGTGAGATAAGTCAGTCAGAGAAGGATAAATGTTATATGGTCTCATTTGGGGAATATAAAAATAATGAAAGGGGGGCAGGCTGGGTGGCTCAGTGGTTTAGTGCTGCCTTCAACCCAGGGCGTGATCCTGGAGACCTGGGATCGAGTCCCACGTCGGCCTCCCTGCATGGAGCCTGCCTCTCCCTCTGCCTCTGCCTTTGCCTCTCTGTGTGTCTCTCATGAATAAATAAATAAAAATCTAAAAAAAAAAAAAATAGTGAAAGGGAATAAAGGGAAAGGAGAGAAAATGAGTGAAAATATCAGAAAGGGAGACAGAACATGAGAGAGACCTAACTCTGGGAAACGAACAAGGGGTGATGGAAGGGGAGGTGGGCGGGGGGTTGGAGTGACTGGGTGACGGGGACTGAGGGGGCACTTGATGGGATGAGCATTGGGTGTTATGCTAAATGTTGGCAAATTGAACTCCAATAAAAAAAATTTTTTTTTAAGCATTTAAATAACATGCCCTATTTTTTTTTAAGGGCACTGCTTAGTTTCACAATGTTTGGGGATCTGTTTGAAGAAGATTATTCCACTGTGTCAGATTATCAGTATGGAAGGGAGAAGAAATTAAAGACCAAAGGGTTGGAGCCACCGGCTCCTAGAGAATTCACCAATTTAAGCGGAATTAGGAATCAGGGTGGAACCTGTTACCTTAATTCCCTTCTTCAGACTCTTCATTTCACACCTGAATTCAGAGGTATGCTGTGTTACATGCTTTTGATTAGTAATATGTACCCTTCTCTCTCCATGTAATCAATTATGCAAAGTTATAAATTATGTTAAAGGTGTGTCCCACGGTATGTGTTCATTGTTGCTAACGTAAGAAATAAATTGGTAATTCTCTCTGTAAGGGAATGTGAAGCTTACATTACCTTAAATATATTCTGTGCAATCACAGTAATTTGTAGTAACAAATAAGGCAATGGATTTCTAATGCCTATAATTTCACATACAGCATAAAGAGTTTTGCCTGCCTTCGTTATCGTTATGCTATTTGTATTTCTGAGTTTTAAAATTTCTCTAAAGTAGTAAACGCTCCAGCCAGAGTTACCCAAAAGAATTCTATCCCGCCTTTTGGAGTGGGGATGGGGTGTCATTTATACAGTCCACAATCATTGATCAGCAATTCTGAAATCCAGGACATTGCAACATCCTGATCTGAACTTGTTTGGTGTTGGAACCTGACCTGATGTGAGGTTGTTTATCTCACTTAGGTGGATATTTATATGTTTATAATAGGAATATTAACTCTTTGATTAATGGATACTGTTTTTCCCAGTCTCTGCTAGGATGTAATGTTAACCTATATGACCCCTTCTTCATATTACCTTTCTAAAATCTTGAAATTCCAGAGACCAAGATGTTAGACGAGGGACCGTGCATAAGGAACAGAAACACACTCATATTAGCTCAATTGAAAGAGGGATTTACTGTAAGAATATAGGGGAATCTCCTTGAAATCACCTATAGGAAGCCAGCCTGACCTCATGGGACCCTTGATTTCTTGCCCCTTTTTTTCTCTATATGTTTGTCTCATGCCTATCTCTGCAAACTAGCTTCCTCCACAAGGATCTTAGTCTCCGTGAGCCCTTGATTTCACTGTGAACATTATCTGCATAGGGCCCTGATTGGGGCCTTCAGCCACTAAGCTGCATGACTGGCTCAGCTCTCCACAGCGTCTCCATATACTAAGGACAGACAATCTGGCTCATCCTGCATCCAGTATCTCATCCCTCTTCCCATCACTACCAAATTCAGCAAATTTTCTGACATTTTCTGTTGCTTCTAAGCTTAGAAAGACTTCTCCAGAGATTTAGTAAATATTTACTAAATTTTGTCCCCTTCCCATTGTCCCCTTCCCAGGGCCAATCTAATGGATTAAACGCATGTGGGATTTCATAATGGTGCTATTGGTCTAGGACCTCATCCTCTCTGTAAAAATACTCAGTTATTCCACCATTAGAAATTTTCAACATAAATTTCAAAAGATTCCTAGGGAGTGTAAAAGTTGTCCAAGTTTTCATATAGTAGAAAAGTAGCCTTAAAAAGAGACTGAGAGGGGTACCTGGGTGGCTCAGTCGGTTAAGCATCTGCCTTTCAGCTCAGGTCATGATCCCCATGTCCTGGCATTAAGCCCCAAGTCGGGCTCTCTGCTCCGTGGGAAGCCTGCTTCTCCCTCTCCCTCTTCCTGCCGGTTTGTCTACTTGTGCTCTCTCTCCTGCTTTTTGTCTCTCTGTCAAATAAGTAAATAAAATTTTTAAAAAGAGTAAAGAGAGACTGAGAAAGGTGTTTGGTGGACAAGCAGTTCAGGTCACAGAGAGGGCCACTGAGCGAGGATAGGGCTGAGTAGAGAGGTCACTGAGCAAGAGCCCAGGCCATCTTACTCTCAGCAAAGGAGATCGTTGGCCAGACATATGGGCTTGTATCTTAGTGTGGCCTATGCATTCCATGTGAGGCTACACATGAATCCTGATGCTTACTAAAGTGGAGATATAATTTAGAAAGGGTAAAAATTAGCGGATACTGGTGGGAAGAATTCTGAAACTTTTTTGGAAGGTATCTTGAGTCGGTAGGGCTGGATTGGGTTCCACTGTACTGGTTCAGGATGGGTAAGAGTAGTGGGAAATGATTATAAAAGTCCTTGTATGGTTTTATGCTTTAACCTTTATGTTTGTAGCTCATTTCTTCCCGGTTCCTGCCAGGAGCTCTAGGAGGAATATAACATTTACAGCAGTAATCATCAGGGTAGCAGTGGTTTTCAGAGGGAGACAGTACCTATCCCATCCCTTCTCTCCCTGGAGTAGGTCAAAGTTTCCTAGTAGGAGTTCCCATCTAGTTTGAGTACAAACTTCCCATAAGATTCACATATGTCGGGCAGCCCCAGTGGCGCAGCGGTTTAGCACCGCCTGCAGCCCAGGGCATGATCCTGGAGACCCAGGATCGAGTCCCACATCAGGCTCTCTGCGTGGAGCCTGCTTCTCCCTCTGCCTGTGTCTCTGCCTCTCTCTCTCTCTGTGTCTCTCTCATGAATAAATAAATAAAATCTTAAAAAAAAAAAAAAAGATTCACATATGTACCAGTGGGCAGCATGCCCAGATTTGGAAGTATAAAACAATTGTGGAGACTGGCCCTGGGTTACCAACTTATTTTTCCAGGTAAGGTCACTACCATCTGTTATTACCTTAACACAGAAATTCTTTTACCAAAAAAAGGAAGGGTGTGGGCTCAGGTTAAAGATGACCTTTTCTCTTGAAAGGAGGGTTGGAAACCTCACATGTGGCTTATAAATGAACACATGTGATACTGTTATATATTGTGTATTTCCTCATGTGGCTTTTGGGACCCACTGCCTTAGACAATGGGAAGCCATCAAAGATTTCTGATGTTTTTATTTTTATAAGCATAGTTTTCCTTTTATAGATCTTTGCTGAAAACTTAGCGTGCTACGTTATGGACTCAGTGGTTAAAAGTAATGTTATCAGGAAGTAAAATGTGTAGAGTAACTGTTTACTGCCACAATCATACTTCTGAATATTTAACAGATTTTATTTACTGGAGGCTTTGGCTTTCTAGAACAGTTTTTAAAAATGAAATAACGTCATTTATATCTCTGATTCTATGTTTTGTTTAGAAGCTTTATTTTCCCTTGGCCCAGAAGAGCTTGGTTCATTTGAGGATAAGGATAAACCTGATGCAAAGGTATTAAATCTACGATTCACAAGGTCTTTTTGGGGGGGTATTGAAGAAATGTGTTTTTTTTTAAGGAAGGAATTAAGTTCCTTAATCATAGAAATTCATAATTTTATCAATTACCGAATATTAATCTTTATTTTAAAAAAGTCACATGGCCTGTATACCGACTAGAATAGAATCTTCCTTCCAAAAAGAATTACTTCAAATATAGTGCTGCTACTGCTTTATGGACCTAGGTTGGTCAAGAAGATATTTGCAGCTGACCCAACACTAGCCTACCAGAAAATCTTCATGCACGTATTTGTAACAACAGAAAGTAGAGACGGGTGTTCTTTCATTTTGGTATTCTGGAAATAAGCTGAGTGAGCAAATCGTATTTTAAGAACATCTCTAATCTTGTTCTTCCTGGCTTTGAATACCGTTAAGTTTATTGCTTTCAGGCTAAAATCTGCACTTCTTAATAGAAGTCTTCTGTAGTCCGGCCCAGCTCTTCTCAAACCACCTGTGTTGCAAAGAGCCAGTTTTTGAGTATTTCCTTTTGTTCCCAGTCTCTTGCAGATCATACTCTGCAAGATACGATAAAAAATGTGGTGGCAACGTCAAATTGCCGTAAAAGTATCTAAAGTCTTATTCTCACTTTAGCTACAAAAGTCCAGTCTGCCCACCAGGCTCTGAGCATCTTCTCTGCCTGCCCTAACCCTCCCCCTCCCCACACCAAGTAAGGCAGGAAGATGGTGAGGCAGGTGCAGCCAGCCCCGTTCCCCTGTGAGGTATCCAGACTCCACAGTGAGTAGAAGTCATGACCAGGAGATTCCTCACGGGGGTGTGTCTCTGAGAAGTTTCAGAGGAGAAGTGAACTAGGAGAGACTGAAATGACTGGCGGTAACGGATCATGGAGTCTCTTAGGGCCTATGTGGGTGCTCATATTGATCTGTACTGTGTCAAGGCAGAAAAATCCAGATCACTAAAACTTTTTTAGATTGAATTAGAATTTTTAAAAGAAAAGTGAGTCTTACTTCACCCTGTGTAATAGTTACAAACCGTTTCCTGATTGAACTGAATGAACTAGAAGAGAAGAGAAAACTCTTTTGCAGTTCTTTTGAAACATCCCAGGCAACACCAACATTTCATTTAGAAATGCATTTACCTTTCGTTCAGGTTCGGATCATACCTTTACAGTTACAACGGTTGTTTGCCCAACTTCTGCTCTTAGACCAGGATGCAGCATCCACAGCCGACCTCACAGACAGCTTCGGGTGGACCAGCAATGAGGTATGAAGGTCGGCTTCTCCAAGGAGCAAAGTTCTCAGCAACAGAGAGTAAACGCTGGCTTAATAACATTATCTAACCTCTAATTTTTGTCTTAGGATCTCAAGAAGTAGTTGAATAGTTACTTCCCATGTTAAGTAACTACAAGCCAGAACTTGCTCTGTGCAGGATTTTATGGACGGGTATGATTTGGCATGGGAGAGAGGGTTGTGGGTGCAGGGAGAAGTAACAAGAGCTGGCTTTTACAGCTTCAACCCTTGATAAAGCCTAGTTGGGATACAACATCTGCTACAGAGAAACTGGCATGTATATAACAAACTGCTAATCAGCTCAAAAAGCTGACCGGCAATAATTCTGTCTGCCTTTATGACGTGCTTTTGTGTTTGAGTCTGGGTATCCTCACTGGAACACTTGCTTCAAGCGAAAGGTGCAAACGTTCTTGGCAGGTCTTTTCATTTTCCCTGTCCTGCTCCTCTCTGGACTCTCTTCACTTTGTTCCTGTATCCTCCTGTGTATGGATGCTCTCTCATTTTCCATTGGATGTTTCTAAAGGGTGCTTCACTCTATGCAAACACTGAACATGTCAGCAGTGAGTAAAGGTGCTTGTCAATACTGATAGGCTGCGATTTTTTTCATGGAACCGATGTGTTCTTGCAAAAGAGAGGTGTGGGAGACTATCACAGATATTAAAGAGGCAATGGCAAGAATAAATGTTATATTGCCTTCAAAAATAAAGTTTACACTCCGGTCTCCCTGCAGGGAAGACTCCTAAATCAGATGATGCTGTGGGCTTTGAAGAAAATGGGGTATCACACAGTTAAGTTTCTGGTGTGGAGGTGCTAAGGGTTAATTCTTCCCTTTAAAACAAGAAAGTGTTAAAAATGGCCACTCTGTTGAGATACGATTCACATACAAGAAGATTCACCCTTCAAGGTACAAGTCAGCAGTTTGGTGTATTCACAGAGTTGTTACAACCACCACAGAAATCGATTTTAGAACATTTCACACACCCCTCGAAAGAAGCCCCATACTCTTGGTAGTCACTGACCCCCAGACTCTGGCAACCACTCACCCCCTTTCTACCTTGACGGATTTGCCTGTTCTGGACATTTTGCAGAAATGGAATCATGGGATATGAGATCTTTTGAAACTGACTTCTTTCACTTGAAATCCTGTTTTCACAATTCAAGCCCCTTATATAGTATATGTCAGACTCCATTTTATTGTCAAGTAGTATCTTACTGGAGTGATGGCCACATTGTTTTTTTTAATCTTGTCATCAGCAGAAGGATTTGCCTTTTTGATCCTGAGCTTCCTTTGAGTCACTCATTTCGTACTCTTAGAGCAGTGAAAACCTTACTTATTTATTAATTCCTAAATAAAATCCCTCCAGAAACCTGCTAGGACTGGTAGAGAGGGACTCAGAAGCACCTTTTCCAAACTTAGAATTGTTCAGAAACAGCTTGAAAACTTGCACAAGTTCCCTCCAGAGCCAGTTATACTGGAGAAATTCACATCTTCCAGTGGCTTGTATGTTAACAAACAAGATCCCGAGGCCCACTTTTGCTCCGGATGTCATCCACTTCATCAGCTTTTTTTTCTGTGAAAGTTTTCATTAAAATTGTCCTCCCTTGTGGTCTATACTTCACCTTTCATTGCTACTCTACCTCCTTTCTACCTTTCCTGTCAAAGTTGCTCATTACCTCCACATTCCAGGTTCCTAGAGACACCTCTCTGCTCACCATGGGCTCTCAGGAGCACTCATGCCCCACTCAAAGCAGCAGCTCCCACCGGTTCCCATGACCTCGTCTCCTGGTTCCCCCCTCCCTCCCACTGCTCCCCTAACTCAGCTCTGCTTCTGAGTGTTGGTGGCCTCCCCCAGTTCCCATTTATCTGTCGTTCTGAAGGCGATCAGTCTCTTCTTCACACATAGTTGTGTGACTCATGATGGAGTGAAGCAGGTGCCATCAGAATTTTTCTCAGCTTTCTGTTAGTGGGTCTTTATGTGCGAGCAAAATTCTGGTTCTTCTCAAATGCTGCTCATTCAGATCCCCTGATGTGAGACTTCACCTACGCTGCCAGCTCTTAGAGACTACTCTTTGACCGTTGTGTTTCCCCCGTCCCCTGTGGCATGGCCACGTGCGTGGTGTCCCACACGCATAAAAGCACTTTCCTGTTTTCAAGCGAGTTCAGTTATATGTACACCCTGAATGCCACCTATTCGTATTTTCATTTTGGAGTGAAAATCAGAGTAGCAGTGATCTCTTAACATGGTCTCAGTTCATGTAGCTTAGTCATCCTTATTATTTGATTGAAGCTTGACCTTTGGATTTCTAGATAAGTCTTGTGTTGTTTTGTTTTTTTGTTTTTTTTTTTAACTAATACCACTTTAAAAATCTGTTTTTAAAAATCTGAAGCACCAAATTACATTTAAAAGTTACCTGTTTTATAGGAAATGAGGCAACATGATGTGCAGGAACTGAATCGAATTCTCTTTAGTGCTTTGGAAACCTCTTTAGTCGGGACCTCCGGCCATGACCTCATCAATCGTCTGTATCATGGAACCGTTGTTAACCAGGTTGTTTGTAAAGAGTGTAAGAATGTCAGTGAAAAGCAGGTGAATATGCAAGCGTGTTGTAGTAATAAGTTTTATTGTAAGTTGTAACACACGTACTTAAACCTTTGATCTGTAAAACCACATAAGGAGTGAAGTGTTTGTTACTAGAAATAACCTTTTTACGTTTTTTTCTTTTACTGTAATTACACCTCAATCCTCAACTTACAGTCCAGCTTTCTTCATATAAACTGAAAGAAGCAAAGTACTCTGATATTAGAAAATATATTTGGGGCACGTTTATAAGTAGAGATCTATGCCCACATGAGAAAAGCCAAGATTATAGTTGGTGGGGTATTATAACAAAAGTTAATTAAGGAAGTAATAGAGAATACTAAGGGATGTTTACATTGATAAATGTCTATAATTAAATATTGGGTTTCATTAATTAACGTCCCTCAGAAAGTTTATCTGTACGTATGAGTTTATGTTGTCCATTTAATCTCATCGGAAATTAGATATTGGAAATTTGCTCATGACATAAAATAATCTCTGCTTGCTCTATAAATCTTGTACAGCGCCTGTTTGCATCACTGAACAGTTGTCCCTCAATAAAAATCTCTGTTTGTTATGGCAAGAGTTAGAGAAAATTGCTGTGTTTGACTGTATGAGTAAAAACCTATATGCCATTTTCTAAATTTTGCATTAATTGCTTTTTTGAGTATGTATACTTTTTCTATTTTCTATGAAAGAGTTGGGGATAAAAAATGCTTCCTGGTCCTTTTTGGTCCTTTTTGCCTGTTCTACTAGAAGGTTTGGTCAGCCTAGTTTGGAAATATTAAGATGTGTGTTTTTGGGTTACCACATGATTGACTTAACTATAATAATTCACAAAGAAATTTCAAGAAATCATATATATGAAGACACATATTTTCAACATTAATTTTTCATACATACATATTATACATTACATATAAGTGTTGCTTGTATTACTTTAGATTTCCACCATGAACTAGATAGAGTTTTATTATTTTACAGTCCCTGTAATAACTCCTTAGAGGAACGCTAAGCACACACATAAAACTGTGAATGATTTAAGCTTGTCAGATTTTAAGTGTGTATTACTATAAGTAAGTTGTAATTCAAATGTAGTTATAGTAGTGTCGCTAGACTCCTGTTTACAAAATACTCTCCTCTTAATTTTCATAAAAATACCTTTTTATCCTGGCTCAGAATAATTTTTTTCTTAGAACTTCCTTGGTATATCTTAAACCAGCGCTAGCAGAAGAGGAGGAAGCGGGGTTTACATTAATCCGCCCTGCCCATGCTGCTCTAGTCTAGAGACAACTAATAGGCACTGCACACTTGGGTCAGATGTGTGCCCAGTGGTTTGTTTTATTTCCCACTAAAATAGCTTTTATTATAGCTACAGGAACTTAGGAACTAGTTCCTGACCTATTTTAAGCCAAATTGTAATTAGATTTAAGGTAATTTTGTGTGATGAATTTCGCAGTATCTTTATCTTTAAACATACAGTGTTTTACGGAAAAGTTATCCGTTATTCCCAATATATGTAGGAGTTGGTGATATGTTTGTGAACTGCTGTGAGATTGCTTTTCCAATATTATATTCATGTGTATTTTAGGAAGACTTCCTAGATCTAACCGTAGCAGTCAAAAATGTGTCAAGTTTGGAAGATGCCCTCTGGAACATGTATGTAGAAGAGGAAGTTTTTGACTGTGACAACTTATACCACTGTGGGACTTGTGACAAGCTGGTTAAAGCTGCAAAGGTAAGGATAGATACCTGCTGCCTTTCAGGGGGCGCACACAGTCCTTGGTAGCATGAAGTGTTGTCACGTGAAGTCAGCTTGTATGAAAAAGTCTGGAAGATACACATGAAGCTCTTAATTGCAACTAAGGATTTAGACATTTAGACTTTAGACTAAGAAAAGACATTTACATTCTACATATCTGTATTTTAATTTTGTACTATCAAGAATTCTTTTAAGCTTTCAATCTAATAATTCTCTCAACTTTTTTTTCTCCAGGAAAAATTTATTTGTACCTCAGTGTTTCTTAAATATACCTTTTTAAAATAAACTCCCTGTATCCTTGCTTTTGGCAAAGTACCATTAGGAATAAGGTGATATGTTTTTATTTCTCCCAAGAAACTCGTTGAGCTTTCCTTTTTTTGCTTACTACTGCAAAAAAAGGGCTTCATTTTCTGCACATGAGATTATTTTACAATATTGATAGATACACCCTCCCTGACTTGCAAATCTAATATGCCCCAATCCCTTCCCCTAGTGGGAAATGCTCATCTTGCCAGTTAAAGGGCTAGACAGGGTACCTCTGGGTTTCTTACTATAAGGATGAAAGGAGGACAAGCCTTACTATTTCACTGCTGCCAGATGATGTGATGGGCTTTCTAGTCAGTGGTTACTGGGCACTGGCATATAGAGCTATCACATAAGATGAGTTTTTGCACTGACCTGCATGGCAGAGAGCACCATTCCTAGAGCTGACACTTACTGAATTTTGCGTCAAACAAAATGAGGACTGATTCAGATAACACACAATATTGATTTAGATCCTGGAGGTTGTGAGAATGTTTAAAAAAAAAAAAAAAAAAAAACTAAAAAAAAATTCCTCCATGCCGGTAGCTTTCCCAATAGGATTTGAAACCACAGGGTGAATTTTACATTGTTTAATATGTATTTCCATTCAGCCTTTGCCTATTTGTGACACACAAATAAAGAAGTTTATTTTTTGCTTATTTATTTTGTATTTCACCTTTGGTGTTACAATTATGATCTAACAAATCTAAAACTCAGCAGATGAAAATTCTTGGAAGGATACTTAAACGTGTTCTTAGTTTTATTGAACTTAATTTGCACATTGGTAAAACAACCTTTAGCTCAACAAAAGCAGTTCTTGCATGTACTTTTTATGTTTTGGTTTAATTTAATTCTTTTTCAGTGGAAATTTTTTCATCTCAGTACTTTTAAAATTGCACTCTAAATTTCCATGTGGTTGTGCTACCTAAATTAACATAGATTTTCTTATTCTGAGCAGTCTTTTCTCAGCCATAGTATAGATGAGATACTCAGAATTTTTAGATGTATTTTTTTTTAACTTGTTGGAAAATCTGCCATGTTATAATAGCTGTTTTTTCACTTAACTTTTTTTAACCCCCAATTTGTGGAATCATTTTAAATACATTTTTAGGAACATTAGATATATATATGTAAAGATAATATAATTAAGGACGACTTTACAGATGGAAAGGATTTTTTTGGCCACCCCCTACCCAGCATACCATTAGTGCTAGGAAGTTGGGGAAAGCTGATGACTTTTAAATAAAAAGCAGCTTAATTTAGTGTTTTGTTTTAAAGGAAGGAAATAAAAAATAACTTTTACTTGCTTTTAAGGACAGTCATTGTAAAACCCCAATCAATGGATCTTAACGTTTGGGGGGTGAGAGCCCTTTGAAAGTCGAATGAAAGCTGTGGATCTTCTCCCCACAAAAACACATTTGTGCAGACCATATAATATCAAAGGTTCAGATCCGCTGAAACCGGTCCATAGGTCCCAGGTGAAGAGCTGCAGTTCTTTGTGAATAAAGGGCATGCTGGGCAAAGTGGAGGCACCATGGAGGTAGGTGAAAGGCCAGAACTCACAGGGAAGGAGCTGTGTTAGCAGAGCGAGCACCAGTGACACATGCTCATCGGACACCTTTGATTTTAGGGTATCAACACTACAAACATAAATTTGGGTTGTACGTTTTTAGTTGTTAACATAAATGAGCAGTATCACCCTTAGTCCCATGAAATAGATGAATTCATATTAAGAGCTGACTTCAGTCCAAGGAGATGAATTTATATGATTGAAGGACACATTTCTCTTAAAACTGCATCACAGGTTGCTTTTTCATATCTTAAGAAACATTATGTATTCTTTTCTCTAACTCTGCTTTTAAAAAAAACTTTAAAATTTTTTCTTTCAACAGTCGGCCAAATTACGTAAGCTGCCTCCCTTTCTTACTGTTTCATTATTAAGATTTAATTTCGATTTTGTGAAGCGTGAACGATACAAGGAAACTAGCTGTTACACATTCCCTCTCCGGATCAATTTCAAGCCTTTCTGTGAACAGGTTTGAACAATTTTATTGTGAAATTCTTTCTTTTCTCCTCTCAAGATTGAATATTTAATTGACCTGGTTTCTGGTTGGCTTATTGCAGAATATTTCCACCTGGCACTGTTAATATTTTGAGTTGGGTAATTCTTTGCTGTGGGTGCTGTATTCCATACATTGTAGGATTTTAAGCTACATTCCTGGCCTCTGCCCACTGAATGACAGTAGCAACCCTGCCACACCACCCTCAGTAGTGACAAAAATATCCAGACTGTGCCAAATGTCCATGTCTCCTGGGGGAGGATATGGGTAAAAATCAGTGCCGGCTGAGAACTACTGGTTTATTACAGTCCTTTTGAATTTCCAAAGTATGAATTTTTTTCAGTTCTTTTTATTAAACTCTCCTTGAAAAAAATCTTAAAGGAAAAATTAAGAACAAAATAAGAAATAACCCTACATTAAGGAGAAATTACCATTAATTAAGTACTTTGCTATTTGGATTTAGTTTACATGAGATGCAATAATGAATTACACATCTAGAAAGTGAATAGATAATTGGAATTTCACTAGAATTTATAATCCTTGAATCACAGGAAAGTTTTGAAAACAATGATACAATCAACGTACGATTTTAAAATATTTAAAATGCCATTTTAAAGTATTTTCTAGGGCAGCCCCGGTGGCACAGCGGTTTGGCGCCACCTGCAGCCCAGGGTGTGATCCTGGAGACCCAAGATCGAGACCCATGTCGGGCTCCCTGCATGGAGCCTGCTTCTCTCTCTGCCTGTGTGTCTCTACCCCTCTCTCTCTCTGTCGCTAATAAATAAATAAAATCTTTAAAAAAAAAAAAAAAAAAAACCTTAAGAAAAATAAAGTATTTTCTATATAATTGCAATAAATGCCAAGATCAGAGCCATGAAACTGTTGTATTTATTATAAATCATTATTTATATGTTTATCAAGACCAGAAGGAACATTTATTAACTAGCTATTGAGTTTCTGTGTATAAAAGTTATATTTCCTTTATTCTTAAATGGATGGGCCTTCCTCTTCTTCAAGCCTGATATCTGAGCTTTTTGGAGTTTTATTGGCATATACAGAATGAACAGTTTTTCCAGAGCAAGTTAATATACTTGCCTCACCTACTTTTACTGCCTGAATTAAACAGTTTTGGGGGGCGCCTGGGTGGCTCGGTTGGTTAAACATCTGACTCTTGATCTCAGCTCAGGCCTTAATCTCAGGGTCATGAGTTTAAGCCCCATGTTGGGCTCCATGCTGGGCATGAAGCCTACTTAAAAGTAATAATAATAATAATTTTTCAGGATAATTGAATTAATTCTTTTATAATTTTCCAATTTTATTATGAAATAATTGACAGACATCACTGAGTACATTTAAGGTAGACGGGATGATGGTTTGACTTACATGTATTACAAAATGACCACACTATAGTTAGTTAACATGCATCATCTCATATAGAAAAAATTTAGCCCTTTTAAAACAGTTTGTCACATTATTTTAACAAACTTGGAGATTACAAAATTGAAATAGGTAAAACATTGAGTACTAGTTAAGAAATTGACCATAATTTTACATTTTGATTTCTGTATCAATGAAAAAAATTGTCACTTTACATCGTTTATATCTCTCATCTTTTGCCTGAACCAGACATTGAAAAAAATTACTGTTTGCTTTATAATGTTTCAAACAAATAAGTTTCTCAGATAACTGGCACCCCTTCAAGTAACATATTCACATGCAAAGGATCTTTTAACCTAAAGTAGATTTTTTTTTTTTTTTTTAGATTTTTTTTTTTTAATGTCAGTGTAAGTGTTCACTGATCAGGTCAGTCATAATTATAGAGCACATTATTTATAAAAAAGATGGATCATAGAAGAAAGAACCTTTTCCTCCTACTAAACTGCCTCTGAACAAACAGCTAATATTGGTAATTGCTTAGTTTCCTGTGGTGCAGAGGATGATCATAGGTATGGCTCTGACTTGGAGGTGCATGACCATCTAGTTGGGATACAGGACCAATTCCACAGCTACAGAACACATTTCTAAAGCAGCATAGTAGATATGACACAAAAATAGTGTTCTCTTGCTAAAACTATCACAGACACATAGGGGAGCATGTTGTAATAGCATCTTGGTGCATGTGATCTTAGGCAAAGAACATAAAAATAATATTTTCTGTGTTTTCATGGTTAAGAGGCAGAATTTGCTTAGTTGTTGTGTGATAAGTGTTAGATGAATGATTGTTTTCAGTCTAAGAATTAAAAATTTTTAAATTTAAAGCCAATTGTTCAAATTTATATTAATTTATCCTTAAATAATAATAAGTCTCTTATTTTAAGAGTGAAATTCTTTCTTTCTGGTAATGTATCTTCCCATTTTACTTAAACCATCACCGTTTATGCTCTTTTTTTCTCATAGAGTGACACGGATGACTTGGAGTATGTATATGAGCTCTTCTCAGTCATAATACACAAAGGTGGCTGCTACGGAGGACATTACCACGTGTATATTAAAGATGTCGATCATCTGGGAAACTGGCAATTTCAAGTAAGCAAAGGGATTAGTTCTAGTCTTACTATTTTGGTGAGGATTATCTTTTGTCATTTATTATAGATAGTTACCCTAGAAAATCTTCATAGGCATAGAAAGTAAATACAGCTAGAAGTTTTAGATTATTTCTGAATAGTTTCATATTTAAAACAACCAGCATAGTAGAAACACCTATATATACTCTTCACCTGTGTCCATCAGTTGTTAACAATTTGTGCAAACAGATACACACAGTTCACATTATCTAATGAGTGCTGAGCCATCTTAAGGCAAGCTGAAGACACCAGGCTCCTTTCCTTCTAAATCCTTCAGTGTTTATCTCCTGAGAGCAAGGGTGTTCCCTTCCATAAGCATAGATCAAAATCAGAAACTTTAACATTGAAATGATATTACACTCTAATAGAGAGTTTATCTTCAGATTCTAACTGTTGACTCATCCAGATCCCTTACAGCATTTACATCCAGATCCTTTACAGCATTTTCTTCCCCTCTCTAGTGTCAAGTGCAGGGCCCTGCATTATATTGAGTTAGCATCTCTCTTAGGGCTCCTGTAATTAGTAACTGTTCCTCAGCCTCTCTTTGTCTTTCATGGCACCAGCCAAAGATGGTAACAATTTTCCTCCTATATGGTCTTCTAAAAGTTTTATAGTTTTGCCTTTTACATTAAAACTTCTCAGTCTTTCTGGAATGGTTTCCTATGAATGGTGTGTAATTTTTTTTTAACTCGGTTGCCCATTACCATTTATTGAATAGTTCTTTCTTTCCCCACCAATCCACAGTGCCAGTTCTATCAATTGTTTATGTATGACTCTTTTTTCTATTCCTAGGCCAATACCACATTGTTAATCTCTTGAAGCATCATAATAAGTCATGATACCTGGTAGAGCAAGTCTCCCTATATGGTGTTATTCTTCAGGAATCTTGGCCTTTTATTCTTCTGTGAACATTTCTAGAATTAGCTTGTCACACACATGCAACACCCATTCTCAGAAGTAGGAGAGTTTTGAACCTGCATATATAAGCCAGACATATCTTTTCATATTTTAGAGCTTACTATAAAAAAATTTTGATATTTTTCTTAAGAATTTGCAGATGTTCTGAGGGAGAGTGCTACCTGGAAGTCTAGTTCCAATTATTTGCAATGGGAAGAATCAAAGTGTGTCACTCAACAAATCCGAACTCTCAGTCAGTTTTCTAACATGTAACTAAAACCCAGTGAAATGTCCCAGTGAAATGTATGTTCAAACCATTGTGGTAGGATGTAGAATTTACAACATCTTCCTGATTGTCAGACAGTTGGTATTGTTAATGAATTGTTGCACCACATGTAGTAATACAGCCTCTCTTGGTGCCAGCAGTGTTCCAGATGCACTTTCTCTTTGTTGGCATCATCTGCTTTTCAGAACATCTGTCTGCATTTCTGATGCTCCATCCATTGTACTTTGATATTAAAAAGCATTTGGATAATAAAGAAGTCAGACTTGGTTTGTATATGTGCTGCCGAGGCGAGCACAAAGTCAGACTTGGTTTGATATTTATCAGGGAGATGTTGACTAGGGAGATGTTCTGTGGGGCTGTGTCTGAACTTTGTATTTTTTGGACTATTTGTGGCTAGTCTATGAAATGTAGTTACCATTAGTAACTACTATTATTGATTTTTATCAACCAGCCATCTTCCTAAACCCTCTTATGTTGCAGACATCTTTGGAGAAAGACTTGTTTCACTCTTTCCAGCCCTTTACCTTCCATTTCGTTCAGCTGAGAATGCCATACAAGCAACACTTTCAGATGCTTGTGCCACGTTTGCCAAGACAGTAGTTTGTGGGACACATTCTCAGTCAGATAAAGGGAAGATCTGCCCGCAGGGTTTCTGTGCCTAATTGGAGCTGATTCCTATCGTGCTGCCTTTTTTCGCTGCTTGCTTAGTTGCCAGGATCCTGTAGTAGAGAGCTCAGGTTCTCTAGAGCAGCCTCCTCGCCCCTCCTGCCCACCAATTATATTACTTTAATTTCATTCTCTCTATAAGATGATGTTGAAGGCTTTTTTTAGATTCTGATATAAGCTTGTGAACAGGTCTAATAAATATTTATCATGTGGCCCATTCCTTTTCTTTGCCTGGCCCACTATAGTCCTGGCTTCTTTTTTCCAGGTGTGCCTTCATCTGTGTAACCTTTCTTCCCAATGTTGCCCTGTCTCTTTAGTCTGGGAAAGTGCTCCCACTTTCTGCCCTGGTTTGCTTCCAGCTCGAGGAGTATGCCTCTGCTCTCCTAAGCACTTGCTGCTTTTGTTCAGCCACTGTACGATTTCCAGCACTTTTATAGTTAGATTTATCGTCAGTCTTTGATGCATAAAATAGTTATTTGCAGTTTCATTTTCCAGGTTATCATTGAGATCATGCACAGAGGAAGCCTTATACAGCAGTGAGGTCGTGTGTCTCAAGCGATGATCCTCCCTTCTATGTCTTTATTCTGGCTGGTGTTTCTTTGGACGTCTTTGCCCTTTCGTGTCCATTTCCTCAGAATCGATTCACTCTTTTCTGGCATCATCAGGCTCTTTTGGTTCTGGTGTGTGACTCAGGAGGGCAGACAGGCACTCTTTCATTGGTTTTACTCTCCACACTGCTCTGCTCTCGAAGCTCTGTTATATCAGCAAGGTCGTCCTCAGGGCTTAAATAATGATCAAAGGATAGCTTTCCATTGGTGTTTAGTATATTTTAATATTTTGCCTTCATGCCTTCTATGAAGCATCCTGTTTGTTACATTTTTTTTCTGTTTGTTACATTTTTTTTCCTTCTTCCACAATCACTACTTTTTCATCCAGAGTTCTATGGTGTTCAAATAATGAGTAGTGCTTTACGGATTTCAACTTTAGTATGCATACCTGCTGGACCCTGCTTGTCTTTTTATTACCATTATCCTGAGAGATTTCTTGTGTCTAGAGACCTGGGATTCCAAATATTCTAAGCATAGCCAGATAGTGTTCTTTCTGCTTATAGTTTGGCAATTTCTTCTTCCCTTTCAAGGAGCTGTTCCCTGCATTCATGAAGTTCTTTAGTAGAAACCATCTGCAAAGAAACAATTTTCGTGACCAATCAGGTATCATTTTCCCTGGTTTAAAGGCAGCGTTTCAGGGCACCTGGCTGGCTTAGTTGGTAGAACATGCATCTCTTGATCTCAGGGTCATAAGTTTGAGCCCCATGTTAAGGGTAGAGTTTACTTAATAATAATAAAGGCAACATTTCAGTCTCTCTTTGTCTAGAAGAAGATGCCTTTCTTCTAGTATGGAGGCCTTTAACTATTCAAAATGTGACTCTAGATCTGGCTGTGAAAAGGAGACTGATCTTTGCTTTCTGCTTCCTGAGAGCCTTTTTACTTCATTGATGGTTGGTATCACTTTGAACATTATCTTGCACATTTGAAGAAGTGGGTGAGAGAAGGCTCCACAGCAACTCACAATAGGCAGCCCGGAACTAGTTCCTACTCTCCCAATAAGGCCAAGGTTGGGCACTGGCAGAGTGGAGGAGGACTGGGTCTAGGCTATTTGTCATCTGTACCAGCCTGTCAGATAAGGGGCAGTACTGGCATGCCTCTGCGCTTGCACCATTTTTAAATCTCTTATTCCTTAGTCATGTCTTTAAACATATTAAACATGCTATTTTATTAATCTTATAATCATAGTATCTGAAGACTTTGTAGGTCTTATTTGGATATCTGTTGATTTTATTTCCTTGTGATTTTGTTATTTTAGACTATAGCCTTGGTTGGTTGGTTTTTGTTTTTTAAGATTCTGTTTAGGGGCACCTGGGTAGCTCAGTGGTTGAGCATCTGCCTTTGGCTCAGGTCATGATCTTGGGGTCCTGGGATCAAGTTCCGCATCGGGCTCCGCACAAGAAGCCTGCTTCTCTCTCTGCCTATGTCTCTGCCTCTCTCTGTGTGTCTCTCATGAATAAATAAAGTCTTTTTTAAGAAAAAGACTTTATTTATTTGACGGCACAAGCAAGGGGAGTTGCAGGCAGAAGGAGAGGGGGAAGCAGTCACCCTGCTGAGCAAGGAGTCCAATGTGGGGCTCTATTCCAAGATCCTGGGTTTGAGACCTAAGCCGAAGGCAGATGCTTAACCAACTGAGCCACCCAAGCACCCCGGTTGGTTGGTTTTTTAAGAACATGATTTACTAAAGTAATTTGGGGGTTGAGTTGAAAGTGCCTTCCTCCAAGAAAGGCAAGTGTTTGTCTCTACCACATGCCTGGAGTCACTTCAGACCCTTAACTTGAAAATCAGATCTTAGGACTTAGTGGTTTTAGAGCCATGCATCTAGTATGAATTTGGACCACAAACACACATGGGCACATGAGAACCTACTTGTGAGTACAAATTATTAGAGATGGGTTTTTTTGGGTTTTTTGGTTGTTGTTTTTTTTTAATTTCAATTATTTATTCATGAGAGGCACAGAGAGAAAGAGAGAGAGAGGCAGAGACACAGGCAGAGGGAGAAGCAGGCTCCATGCAGGAAGCCCCATGTGGGACTTGATCCCGGGACTCCAGGATCATGCCCTGGGCTGAAGGCGGTGCTAAACCACTGAACCACGTGGGCTGCCCCAAGAGATGTTTTTCTACCTTCATCTAGTATCAAGGTCAAAGCAAGCCAGTTCCTCATTGTTCTTTATTGTGGCATAGATTTTTTTCTATGTCGAGTTTATACAGATAGTATAGCTCATTCCTTCTAGCTGTCTGCTGAAGTCTATTTTTGTGGTATAATTAAAAAGTATATACTTGGCACCTGGATGGCTCAGTCAGTTAAGTGTCCAACTCATTATTTCAGGTCAAGCCATGATGTCATGAGTCATAAGAGTGAGCCAGTCATCGGCCTCCACTCTCAGCAGGGAGTCTGCTTGAGATTCTCTCCCCCTCTCCCTCTGCCACTCCTGACCCCACTCTCTCTCTCTCTAAAATAAATACATCTTAAAAAAAAAAAGTATATACTTGGTCTTTGTCCCAAGTTCCTGGAATAGAGGTCCTTGAGGTTTCATAAGTGATAAGCATGTCTTTTGTTGTTCATAATGAATCCCTTTCAAGCATATTGAATTCATGCTAATGGATGACTTGATGGTGACCTAGATATCTTCAGAATGAGGGCTGGTCACCAAAAGAAACAACCATGTACAGAGGGTTGGTGATGTTAGCCACAGCTCCTGACCTGAGGAAGGAAGAGGGGCTGATGATCGAATTTAGTTAATCAGTCATGCCTGCATGTTGAAACTTTGATTAAAACTCTGAAACGAGATTAAGGGAGCTTCTGGGCTGGCAAACACATCCACATGCAGGAATGGTGGTCACCCTGGCTCCACAGGGACAGAGGCTCCTCTTGGGGCCTTTCTTGACCTCAGCCTATGTACATCTTCATCTGGCTATTCATTTATATCCTTTGTGCTAAACTATAGACATGTATATAAGTTTCTGGGTTCTCTAAGCATTACGGGAAATTACCAAACCTGAAATAGAGGTTGTAGGAACCATAAAATTTGTAATCACCCAGGCAGAAGTACAGATGGCCTGGGACCCCATTTGTGGCTATTGTCTGAAATGGGATCAGTTTTGCAGGACTGTGTGAAGTTAGTATCAGAACTGAACCAAATTGTGCCCCCCATATGGGTCAGAGGACTGGAGAACTGGTTGTTTGGAAAACCAATCATTTAACTCTATACTTTGGGATGTACTTGGGTTTTTGTCTCCCAAAACTCATCCTATATGAGCATCAAAGTGGAAACTGTCAGCAGGTTTCAGTGTCAGCTGTCATAGCTGGTGGCCTTAACTCTGGATTTCCTCCCTGAATTCCCATTTCCCTTGTTCTCTGAGGATTTCCCTGATATTCTCTTGCTAATTCAATGTGTATTTTAAAAAGATGCCTTTTTGTTTTGTTGTGTTTACTTTACCCAGCATTTTTGGTAATTGTTCAGTAGAATGGTTGTATTTAGTCTACCATTTTCTTTTGCTATTTCTTTTTATTTTTGTCTTGTGTTATTAGGTCTATTGTATTTATGGCTGTAAGCCAAATTAAAATACTTTTGCAAGATGAGATGTAAAAAAAAAAAAATCAATAAAAATACCTTATTTTGACATGTTCCCGAGTAACTTCATACAGTAGGGTGCAGAGTTGGATGATAGGAAATAGAATCGAGCACTAAGCTGCACCTGCCAGGGACATATAACATGTCAGAATTCGTAGGGTGCAGCGGAAGTAACACTTACCAGCAACCTGTCAGGACCTACTGTATGTGTGTTGCCCTGGAAGTTTATCTTACAGTCCCATTCACAGATAATGCCAAAGAAGTTAAATATTTTGTCCAGGATTAGTCGCAGAGCTGGAATTCAAACCTGGTCTGCTGGACTCCAAAGTATACATAACTTATTACAGTGTTTTCATCATTTCTCCATCTTGAAACTTCCATGGCACAAACATTTCTATTTTATTTTATTTTATTTTATTTTTTTCTATTTTATTAATTACCTTTTAAGGAGTTAATGATAAAAACCTTTTATTGTTTTCCTTTCTAGGAGGAAAAAAGCAAACCAGGTATGAATTTAAAAGATCTCCAGAATGAAGAAGAGATTGATGATGATCCCTTGATAATTCTAAAAGCAATCTTACTACAGGTAAAGAAAGAGTTTATATTTATGTATGTTTGGTTCAGACATGCATGTAAAGTGTGAAAGTTCATTGATAGAACTGGGACTATATATAGTCTTTTTTTCTTTGGGACATTTTCTGTGCCTGTTTTTACATTTTGTTTATTGGAGACCTTCTGGTTATAAAAAAATTCATATTTGTAGTAGGAAATTTTGAGAAAAAATTAGGAAATATATAAAAAGTATAAAAGAATAAAAATATTAGTAAACCAAGTACCCAGTCACTGTTAACACTTTGATGTATATATAGTCTTTGCATTCTGTCTTTTGTTTATGTGCATATATTGGGATTGAGATATGGGGTTTTGGTATTACTATCCTTTTAAATAGAATTGGGATTTACCATACGTATTGTTTTGGCATTTGCTATTTCCCCATGTTTTCCTTCTACTGTCTGCTGTTCCTGAAGTTATGCCCCCTTTTTCATTCCTTATATTCATGTACTGATAATGCCTCAAGTGTATGACTTTCAATGTTTGCTTAGTGCTGTGTTGTAAAGGTGGTAGGTCTCCTTTCATGTGTTTATCCATTCTTTTTTTTTTTTAATTTTTATTTATTTATGATAGTCACAGAGAGAGAGAGAGGCAGAGACATAGGCAGAGGGAGAAGCAGGCTCCATGCACCAGGAGCCCAACGTGGGATTTGATCCCCGGTCTCCAGGATCGCGCCCTGGGCCAAAGGCAGGCGCTAAACCCCTGCGCCACCCAGGGATCCCTGTTTATCCATTCTTACAAAGAATTTTTCTTAACTCTATCCGACGAACCTAGACTGGTCTGTGGCCACTGTATCTGTGTGCTGGGGCTGTTGTCACTAAGGACCAAAGACTGGGGGGCTTAAGCCACAGAAATTTATTTTCTCATAGTTATGGAGGCTGGAAGTCGAAAAATGAAGGTGCCAGCAGGTTTGTTCTCTCCTGAGGCCTCTCCTGGGCTGGCAGATGGCTACCTTCTCGCTTTGTGCTCATGTGGCCTTTCCTCTGTGCATCTGCATCCCTTGCATCTGTGTGTCTATATTTCTACTCCGTATAAGGACACCAGTCAAAATGGACTGGGACCCACCCTGATGACCTCATTTTTAATGTAATCAATTCTTTAAAGGCCCAATCCAAATAGAGTCATAGTTGAAACCTTGAGGGTCAAAGAGTCAACACATAAATTTGGGGAGAGGGGGACAGACACATTTCAGCCCAAAACAGAAACTTACTCCCTTTTAGAACTTGTTTACATTTAGAATCATTCAGAAGAGATCTTGATAATTCTTTTTTTGCACTTAAATGTTTCTTGTAAAAATCCCACAAAATATCAGGAATTTACCAAACCTCAGAATACTCTTTGGGTTATTGCTCTTTAAATGTTTAAACTTGAGGCGCTTAAGTGGCTCAGTAGTTGAATGTCCAACTTTTGATTTTGGCTCAGGTCATGAGATCAAGCCCTGCCTTAGGCGCACTCAGTGGGAGTCTGCTTGAGATTCTTTCTCTCCTTTTCCCTCTGCCCCTCCTGTTCATGCCTGCACTCTCTAAAATAAATAAATCATTAAAAATAAATAAATGTTTTAACTTTGGTACAGGAAAGCACAATTCAAGTTTAAATCTACCTTTTTTTTTTTTTTTAAGATTTTATATTTATTTATTTATTTACTTAACACAGGGAAAGAGAGGGGAGGGGAGAACACAAGCAGTGGGGGCGGCAGGCAGGAGAGGGAGAAGCAGACTCCCCCTGAGCAGGGAGCCCGATGTGGGGCTCGATCCCAGGACCCTAGGATCATGACCTGTGCTGAAGGCAGATGCTCAACCCACTGAGCCACCCCTGCTCCCCTTAATCTACTTTTTTGAAATTTATCTTGAAACAATTATGGTTGATCCACTTACATGTATGCTGTCTTAGGCACATTTAATTAGATATAATTCTGTTGGTCCCTTGAACTCATAAATGTTATGGTTTCATCTCCTCTCATTTTCTTAAATGACTGGTTTTTTTTTTTTTTTTTTTTTCCACAAGGAGGAGAGTAATCTAATTCCTGTTGATCAGTTGGGCCAGAAACTCTTGAAAAAGATAGGAATGTCTTGGAACAAGAAGTACAGAAAACAGTATGGACCACTGAGAAAGGTAATGCATGACATCTGTATGGGAGCTCCTGTCCAGGAAATTTTATTATGTGATCCCTTTGCAATGAAAATTAAGGTGAAAATAAAATCAGTATTTTTATTTAATGGTTAAAGTTAAGTTACTTATTAAGTGTTATTAAATAACTTATCGTAGAATCAAGAAGTAAGCCGGAAAAGGAGAAAGACTTGTAATATAAAGCAAAAAATGTCAAGATGTTCATACTCTAAAGCTCATCATTTTACTTACAGAAATGCCTTAGGGTGTTCCCACAATTTTCCCATGGTCTTTCTTTTACACATAATCCTGTTAAACTTGGTGTTTCGGAGGCTGTGAAATTAGATGCAAAAACTGAACACAAGTGAATAACTTGACTGAAAAACACAGTAACACTTAGTAAATATTTTGGAGCTATTTCTTAGAGGAGCAAAGAGCTCACACACTTCATTAAGTGTTTAAGTGCATCTTTTAATTAGACCACACTTCAGAAATGAATGTTTGGCTTAATGATTCTGAGACCATAGGTTTTAAGGTTTCATTTAAAGTGATTGGGTCACTCTCTCTATATTGTACTCTTAAATGTGATATTAGCTATGCAGGTTTTTAAAATATATATATATGCCTTTTATTATAAGTTTGAAGGAGTTAGCTTTTATTCATAGTTGATGGCTAGTTATCTTGAGTAGAGGTTGGGTTTTATCAAATGCTGACTGGTTTTTATTGTATACCTTTTATTATGTTAACGCAGTGAATTCCATCGACCTTTTCAATCTTGAGCAAATCTTAGACTTCTGAGACAAACTCCACTTGGTCAAGAAATTTTATGTATTGCTATATTCATTTGACTCATATTTAGAATTTTTGTTTCTACATTTTTGAGAGGTATTAGTCTGGCTCTTTTTTGTGGTTGTCAGATTTTAGCATCAGGGTTATATAGGACTCATAGGAGAAGTTGGGAAACACTCCCTTTTTTTATATCCTTGGGAAGAATTTAAGATTTTCTTTTCTTAAATGTTTGGTGAAGCTGTTGAGACTTGAAAATTTTTTTATTTTTAATTCCAGTGTAGTTAACATGCAGGGTTATATTAGTTTCAGTTGTAAAATGTAGAGACTCAGCAGTTCTGTATATTACTCAGTGCTAAGTGTCTTCTTAATCCCCTTCACCTACCTTCTCAATCTCCCACCCACCGCCCCCCTGGTAACCATCAGTTTGTTCTCTCTTGTTACGAGTATGTTACTTGGTCTGTCTCTTTTTTCCCCCCTTTGTTCATTTGTTTCTTTTTTAAATTCCACATATGAGTGAAATCACATGGTATTTGTGTTTCTCTGACTGGCTTATTCTAGCATAATACACTCCATCTCCATCCATGTTGTTGCAAATGGCAAGAGATCATTTTTGTTTTGTTTTGTTTTGTTTTGTTTTGTTTTATGGCTGAGTAATATCCATTATATATAAATACCATATCTTCTTTATCTATTCATCTATCGAGGGACACTTGGGCTGCTTCCATGGTTGGACTGTTATAAATAATGCTGCAATAAACACAGGGTTGCATGTATCCCTTCAAATTAGTGTTTTTGTATTCTTTGGGTAAATTCGGTAGTGTGATTACTGGATCATAGGGTAGTTCTATTTTTAACTTTTTGAGGACCCTCCGTACTGTTTTCCACAGTGGCTGAACTGCACCAACAGTACGAGGTTTCCTTTTTCTCCATATCTTTGCCAACACTTGTTTCTTATCTTTTTATTTTAGCCATTCTGACAGATGTGAGGTGATATTTTTTGAGGTTTTGATTTGCATTTCCCTGGTGCTGAGTGATGTTGAGCATCTTTTCATGAATCTCTTGGCCATCTGAGTGTCTTTTTGGGGGAAAATGTCTGTTCATGTTTTCTGTCCATTTTATAATTGGATTATTTTATTTTAGTGTTGCATTGTAGAGTTCTTTATATATTTTGGATACTAACCTTTTATTGGGTATATCATTTGCAAATATCTTCTCCCATTCAGTAGGTTGTCTTTTAGTTTTGTTATTTCCTTCACTGGCCAGAAGTTTTTTATTTTTAGGTTCCCTTCCCTCAGGAGACATATCTAGAAGGATGTTGCTACAACTAGTGTCAGAGAAATTTCTGCCTGTGGTCTCTCTTCTAGGGTTTTTAAGATTTCAGGTCTCACATTTAGGTCTTTAATCCATTTTGAATTTATTTTTGTGGTATGGTGTAAGAAAGTGGCCCAGTTTACCTCCTTTTCATGTAGCTGTCCAGTTTTCTCAGTACCATTTATTGAAAAGACCCTCTTTATCCCATTGCATGTTCTTGCCTCCTTTGTCAAAGATTAGTTGAGCCATCAAGTTTTCTCAGTACAATTTATTGAAAAGACCCTCTTTGTCCCATTGCATATTCTTGCCTCCTTTGTCAAAGATTAGTTGATCGTGTAATTGTGGGTTTATTTCTGGGCTTTCTGTTCTATTGAGACCTGAAATTTTTTTGGAGTAAGGTTTTTTAATTATAGTTTAAATTTATTTGATTGTAGTATTATTTAGATTTTCTCTTCTTGGGTTATTTTGGAAAATTGTGGGGTTTTTTTAAGGAATTTGTTATTTTCTCTGTGATGTCAAATTTATTGGCATAAAGTTATTCACAATACTCCATATTCTCTGGTGTCTATAGTACCTGAAGTTATTTCCTGTTTCATTCTTAGTAATTCGTATTTTCTCACTTTTTTTTCATCAGTCTTTTTCTTGGTATTTATCAACTTTATTAAGCTTTTAAAAAACAAACTTTTGCCTCTGTTGGTTTTCTGTATTGCTCATCTATTTTTTTTTAATTTTTTGAAAAATTTTTTATTTATGATAGTCACACACACAGAGAGAGAGAGAGAGAGAGAGAGAGGCAAAGACACAGGGAGAAGCAGGCTCCATGCACCCCGGGAGCCCGACGTGGGATTCGATCCCGGGTCTCCAGGATCGCACCCTGGGCCAAAGGCAGGCGCCAAACCGCTGAACCACCCAGGGATCCCTATTTTCTATCTCATTGATTTTTGCTCTTGTTTTTAATTATTTCCTTCCTTTTTCTTTCAGGGATTTAATTTGATCAACTTTTTTCTAGCTTCCTGAGTTGATGTTTCAATTGTTTTTGAACTTTTTTTTTTTTTTTTTAAGATTTTACTTATTTATTCATGAGAGACACAGAGAGAGACAGAGACACAGAGGGAGAAGCAAGCCCCGTGCGGGGAGCCTGATGTGGGACTCAATCCCAAGTCTCCAGGATCACACGCTGGGCTGAAGGTGGCGCCAAACCGCTGAGCCACCTGGGCTGCCCTTGAACATTTTTATTTTTATTTTTATTTATTTGTTTTTTAAAGATCTTATTTATTTATTCATAGAGACAGAGAGAGGCAGAGACACAGGCAGAGGGAGAAGCAGGCATCATACAGAGAGCCTGACGTGGGACTCGATCCAGGGTCTCCAGGATCACGCTGAGCCACCTGGGCTGCCCTTGAACCTTTTTAATATGAGCTTTTAAAGCTATAAATTTCCTTCTAAGTACTAACTTAGCTGCAGCCCAATTTGGCATGTTTTCATTATCATTCCACTCAAAATATTTTGTAATTTCCTTTGATTTTTTTTTGGAATTGTGTTGCTTAATTTCCAAATATTTTAGGATTTCTTTTTTCTTATGTCTGTAAGTCGATCTCTAGTTAATTTCATTGTACTCTGAGAACATACTGTCTGTGATTTTAGTTCTTTTGAATTTATTGAGACTTGTTTCACACTTCAGAATATGGTCTGTGTGGCTGTGTATTGTGTATTCACTGGAAAACTTATTTTCTGCAGTTGTTGGGTATATTGCTTTGTAAATGTCAACT
Organism: Canis lupus dingo; assembly: GCF_003254725.2. Classification (NCBI taxonomy): domain Eukaryota; kingdom Metazoa; phylum Chordata; class Mammalia; order Carnivora; family Canidae; genus Canis; species Canis lupus. The sequence continues at coordinate 45,131,012 of NC_064267.1, read as the reverse complement.
ATGTCCAGTTGGTTAATGGTGTTTGTATTTCTTCTCTGTACTTACTAATTTTTCCTTTTTTTTTTTTGGCTTTATCAATTACTAGGAGAGTGGTTTAAATCTCCAACTATAATTGTGGATTTGTCCCTCCCTTTACTTTGGACAATTTTGCTTCATGTGCAAAAAAGTTATATTATTAGAAGTTATATTATTAGATGCATACAACACATTTTTTATTTTTATGGCCTCCTGACATACAGTGCCCTCCTTTATCTCTGCTAGTATTCTTTGCCTTAAAAATTTACCTTGTCTGCTATTAATGTAACCCTGCAAGCTTTTGTATACAATTGTGTCTCTTGCAAACAGTATAGAGTTGGTTCTTAATTATTTTAGAAAATTGTGATTTTTAAGTAAATTGTTCTTTTATTTAAAGTAAAATTTGGGGCATCCCCGGTGGCTCAGTGGTTTAGTGCCGCCTTCAGCCCAGGGCCTGATCCTGGAGACCCAGGATCGAGTCCCACGTTGGGTGGAGCCTGCTTCTCCCTATGCCTGTGTCTCTGCCTCTCCTCTCTTTCTCTCTCTCTGTCTCTGAATAAATGAATAAAATCTCAAAAAAAAAAAATAAAGTAAAATTTGTTAGCATAAAGTTGTTTGAAATATCACCATATTACCATTATAAAGTCCATAGGAACAGATGTTATGTTCCTTCTTTCATTTTTGATATTGATCATTTATGTGTTTTAGCTTTCTTTTTCATCAGTCTTGCTAGAGGTTTATCACATCTATTAAACTCTTCAAAAAAGCAGCTTTGTATTTGTTGATTCTTTTCTACTGTTCATCTGTTTTCTGTGAGATAATAGTTTGATAGTTTCTTTAGGTTAAGATGTGTAGCCCACTTTTTTTTTTTTAAGATTTTATTTATTAATGAGAGACCGAGAGAGAAAGAGGCAGAGACACAGGCAGAGGGAGAAGCAGGCTCCATGCAGGGAGCCCGATGTGGGACTCAATCCCAGGACTCCAGGATCACGCTCTGGGCTGAAGGCAGGCTCTCAACCTCTGAGCCACCCAGGTGTCCCAGTCCATTTGTTTTTTTTTTTGTTTTGTTTTTTTGTTTTAAGATTTTATTTATTTATTCATGAGAGACACAGAGAGAGAGACACAGACAGACAGACACAGGCAGAGGGAAAAGCAGGCTCCGTGCAGGGAGCCCGACGTGGGACTTGATCCCGGGTCTCCAGGATCACACCCTGGGCCAAAGGCAGGCGCTTAACTGCTGAGCCACCCAGAGATTCCCTCCATTTGGTTTTAATGCAGTAATTAATATGGTTGATTTTGAATTTACTATTGAGGTATTTATTTTTTATTTGCCACCTGTTTTTTGCTCCTTCATTCTTCCTTGCCGTTTTGACTAACCAAGTGATTTTTAGTCTTTCATCTTAATCTCCTCTGTTGGCTAATATATTGCTATATTTCTTTAATATTTTTATTCCAGAAGTTATACTGTACATAAATCAATCTTACCACCTACAAATAATAGTATACCACTTTCTGAATAGTGTAAGATGCTCACAGTGGTAGAACTACATTTTCCTACTCTCATCCTATCTGCTGTTGCCTTATATTGTACCATTACATGTAAATTCCACTCTGTTATTTTTATTATTTTTTTTTACTTTAAACACTTAAGCAACTTTTAAAGAAATTAATGAAAAAATAATGTTTTCTATTTATATATTCTGGTATTCATTGCTGCTTCTCACACATTCACCGGTGCATCTAGTTGCATTTCCCTGCAGCCTAACAGAGCTTCAAGTCTTTACAGAATGACCATCTTAGAGTCTTGGTGAAAATATTCTCAGCTCTTGCTAGTTTGATTGAGATCTTTATTTTGGGTACGCCTGGGTGGCTCAGCGGTTGAGTGTCTGCCTTTGGCTCAGGTCATGATCCCGGGATCCTCGATCGAGTCCTACGTCGGGCTCCCTGCATGGAACATGCTTCTCCCTCTGCCTGTGTCTCTGCCTCTTTCTCATGAATAAATAAATTTAAAAATCTTTAAAATAAATAAATAAAAGTTTTTATTGTTTTCCTTTCAGCACCTTAAAGGTGTGTCCTTCCATTATGTTTTGGCTTACATTATTTTGGCTCAGAAGTGTAGTTTCACTTGAACATAATGTGTCTTTTTCTCTGCCTGCTTTTAAGATTTTTTCTTTTTCTTTGTTTTTTAACACTTTTACAATAATATGTCTCTGTATGTTTTTATTTGCTTTGTATTTGCTAAGTTTTATATATTTATAGCTTGAAGTCTCTCTTCAGTTTTGACTATCATATTTTCAGTTTGTCCCATTTTCTCTTTCTTCTCTTTCTAGGACTACAGTTACATATAAATTAGACCATTCAGGATTTCCTCACAGATTATAAGTAACTGGGTTTTTTGTTTTGTTTTGTTTTGTTTCGTTTTCTGATTTTTCCCTCTCCTTCAACTTGGATAGTTTACATTCTTTTTTTTAATTTTTTTTTTTATTTTTTAATTTTTTTATTTTACTTTCTTTATCTTCAAGTTCATTGGTTCTTTCTTTGGATATAGCCAATCTTCCATTAAGTCCTGCTATAACTTCTTGTTTAGATGCTGTAGTTTTCGGCTATAGAATTTGCATTTAGCTCTAATTGAGAGTATCCATTTCTCTGCTGAAATTTCCTGTGTGAACCCACTGTGTTCATGAACCTTTCCTGTAAATTAATTTTTGAAGATTAATTGGCTTTATTAAGTTATATAAATTAAATATTTTTAATTAAATATTTTTAATAGCTGTTCACTATCATTTAGATTATTTCTGGGTCTCTTATTAACTTTTATTTCCTTTACGAATTGACTATATCCTTTTTTGATTATAAATCACATTGACCTGTTTGTGTGTCATTTAATTTTATATTGCCTACCAGACATTGTGGATTATATCATTGTTCTTTAAGGAGTTTTGCATTATGCTCTAACAGGATGTTGAATCTCCTTGATCCCACGGAAGCTTCATTTTGGGCTTTGTAGAGTGGGTCTGTTGTAGTAGCAAATGGTGGCCTGTGGGCAGAATATGGCCTGCTGCCGGTTTGGTTTTGTTTTGTTTTGTTTTTGTTTTTGTTTTTGTTTTTGTTTTTGACAGCCCTGAGCTCTAAGAACTGTCTTTACATTTTTAAATGGTTATCTTTTTAAAAGTTATATAGGCACCTACATAATATCCTCAAGTTTGCCTCTTAAACTCACAAAGCCTATAATAGTTACTGTCTGGCCCTTTATAAACTTGCCAGTGATGGCCCTTCTAGGATTTCAGTAGAAAGCCTGAAATGTTTATCTATGCCTCTGTCTTGTCAGGACTTCAATTCCAAGTTCTTTCTACCCAGAAATCTCTGATCAAATCATGAATCTACCAGCTGTTGCTTTCCCTGGAGTTTCTTGGGTTTCAGGCTGTCCATGTACCCATCAGGAGTTAGCCAAGGATTTGAGGGTGATTTGGTATAGATTCAGGATTCCTTAATGTGACTCTTTCAATTTCTAGTCTCGCTGGAATTTTCAAATTGTTTCCTCAGCTCAGTAAGACTACTGCCCTTTGGGGCGCCTGGGTGGTTCAGTTAAGCATCTACCTTCAGCTCAGGTCACGATCTCGGGGTCCTGGGGCTTTCTCTCAAATAAATAAATAAAATATTTTAAAAAAATTTTTAAAAAAGACTGCTGCCCTTTGCTTGAAAACTCTTCAACCATGCACCACTATAAACTGGGAAGCAGTGGTTTAATGTAAAACTCACCTAGTTTACTTCCCTCTTGAAGGATTATATCCCCTCTGCCTTATGCCTGTTTTTGGTTATTCTCCAAACATTTGTTTTCATTATTTTGTCCAGAGTTTGTCATTTTTTATTAGAAAAGTTAGTACAATAAAAGTTCTCTGCCATTACGGGACCAGGCTATGGTAAATTTTGAGACTGAAAATTAATACTCATTTCTCAAACAACAGAAAAAAGGGCTAGTAGAGAGTTCATTAAAGTTTTCAAATCATTATTTGTACCTAAACAAATTAGCTATGAAACTGTTTTACCACCTTTTACACACAGTATTGTCTTTGAGGCATATACCTGTTTCCTGATACAGGTATAGGTGATAAAATAATAACTTTGATTAGAGAGTTGGTACTTTCCAAGTGAAAAATAAGAAAGTCACCTTTCCATATTGATTGATGGGCTAAGCAGATGTTGCATATGCCTCCCAAGTGATTTTCCAAATAAACTAAGTTTGTGCTGAGAGAAAAGTTGTTGCAGGGCCACTTAGCAATCAGAGAGTGAGAGGAACATAGGGATGGAAAGGGAGGGTAGGCAGTGAGGAAGAATGCTTTTTTCTTCCCAATCCTTCAGCTAGAACTTAAGAAATCATTTTTGGGATTAAGACATTAGCTTTCTGTGCTTTGATTTCTTGAGCTAACCTGCCAGCTTCCTGGACAGACAACCTACGGTTTAGTTAATGTTACATGACATTGGAGGCTTATAATTATTACTTTATTCCAACAGAGTTTGTCTGAGTCACTAGTTTTAAAATTCTCTTATGTAGTACTTCACTCTGTGACTGCTTTTGTTTTGTGCTCTGTATGTGTAGGTTGCTTAAACATCTTGGAAGTGTTTGTTCTAATCTGTTTTAGTAAACTACTTTTTAAAAATGGTGTTAGTAGAGTATAATGAAAATATTCTTTAGACTGTGGCATGGCAGCTTTCTCCCTTGATCTGACTTTCATTAAATGTTTTCTCATGACTCAAATGGATTTCTTTCCCCTCTTAGCTTGCTAGGCCAAAAATAAAGGTAAAGTACAAATATCTAGTCACAGAGAGGAAGATGTAGTTTTTTTATTGTGTCCAATTAAAAAAAAGTTATTAACCTCGTATTTGTTCTTTGTTTCTGTATAGTTCTTACAGCTTCATTCCCAGATATTTCTACTCAGTCCAGATGAAAGTACAGTTAGTCTATTAAAGAACGGTTCTCTCCAGGCTGAGTCTCATTTCCCAAGGAGTGATCAACACATTTTCAAGACACTAACTTCAGAATCCCCAGGACTAAATGATGGAACCTCCTGTCCCCACTGGTTTGATATAAATGATTCCAAAGTCCAACCAATCAAGGAAAAGGATATTGAACGGCAGTTTCAGGGAAAAGAAAGTGCCTACATGTTGTTTTATCGGAAATCTCAGTTGCAGAGACCCCCTGAAGGTATGGAAAGAGAAATGTGCCTATACATGATGTTAAAAAATAAATATTGAATGCTATTTGAATTTTTACCCTTTTAAAAGAAAGTTTACTCTTGGAACATTTTTAAGTATTTTCAGGCTAACAGTAAGAAATACATTATGCCAAAAGAAATCCAACAACCTGTTGTTTTATAATTATATATTTATTTTTTCCCTCTCTGATGATACGAGGCCATCCATGGTTGGTGTTTCAAAATTGGTTTTTCTTGGATTGCATAATGGTTTCTTGTTGTGTGGACCAACTTGCATACAATTGCCCTGTGCTTGACTTGGCTCTACCATTTGGGCATGTACTTGTTGCCTTTGAATTGTAAGTGTCCCTTGGTCTTGTTTTTGTATGTTTTCTTTTATTGCCCTCCTTTTTCCTTTCCCTCAAGATAATTAGTGTATTTTATGAGCAATTGAAATATCTTCTTTGTTAAATCTTCTAAGATGGCTTATACTAAACACTGAGACTCACAATGATTAATTTTTTAATGAAACCACTAACATGAATCAGTATGTAAGACTTTGGTCACTCCCCAAAGTCCACTCAAATAAAAAAATCCTCGGAGACATATCTGTAGTTATAAACAGGGTGCTGTTCTTAGGGAATGAGAATAGTAATCATTTTTATAAAGGATAAGAAGAGGAATACCTGGGTGGCTCAGTTACTAAGCATCTGCCTTGGGCTCAAGTCATGATCCTGGGATCCTGGGATTGAGTCCTTCATCAGGCTCCCCATAGGGAGCCTGCTTCTCCCTCTGCCTGTGTCTCTGCCTCTCCCTCTCTGTCTCTCATAAATAAATAAAATCTTTAAAAAAAATAAAACCATAAGAAGAAAGCAGTTACTAATTTGCATGTGAGTCAAAGGAAATTAACTTTCTGGTTTTAAGACAGTTACATAATTACTTGGTTTAACCAGGAATTCTAGGCTTTATTTTTCTGAGGGGGAAGAAACCTATAGTCATACTAATATTCTGAAGCAAAATTCACAGTTATAGAAATATATATCAACAAAAAAAGAATATGTTCAGATGGAGTCTTGCCTTTTTGTCTGAATTGGGATTTTAGTATGTGTATGACTTGACTATGTACTGAATGATAGTTTTCTGCTTAGTTTAGGACTGAATAAAAGTCGGCAGATAAAGAGATGGAACTTGGCAAAATGATTCTAAAATTCATCTAGAGAGGTAAACATTAATGAAAAGTAGAGAAAGACTCACCGAACAGGATTCACTCCATCATTAAATACCTATTTGTAGAATTCCAGCAGTTCAGACAGTGCAGTGTTTATGCGGAGAGGTGGACAGGTCACTGGAGGAGAGCCAGCCCAGAAATCTGTCCAAGTATTTTTAAGATTTTAATCCACTGTAAGGTGACTTTTCAGATAAATGGGAGGAGAGTGACTTATTCAAATAGAGCTGGGAAGTTGGTTAGCTGCCAATCACTTGAATTAGCAGTGTAACCCAAGTGACTATAATCATCGCTTAAATGAAATTCTAGTTTCTTTAATATTTATGTTAAAAGAGAACCTTAAAATGTATAAAATATATTTTCTGATACTAAAGTAGAGGAGACTTCTTTAAGCTTAAATGCAAAGAAAGAAGAATTAAGGAAAAATGTTATAAACCTTAATATAAAAAGCAAATGACAAGTCTAATGGGAAACAGCAAAGTAGATGACAAATTTATTTCCCATCTATAGCGTGCTTTTACATATATTCCATTGTTCTTAGTAGAAAACTGGGAAAAGAACATAAATAGGCAATGTACAAAAGAAGAAATAGGAACAACCAACAAACTGGAAAAAAAAAATCAAGCGCACCTGTGTGGCTCAGTCAGTAAAGTATCTTCCTTCAACTCAAGTCATAATCCCAGGGGTCTTGGAATTGAGCCCTGTGTGAGGCTCCCTACTGTCAGTGGGGGAGTCTGCTTGTCCTTCTTCCTCTGCCAGTTGCCCCGCTCATGCTCTTGTCTCAAAAAAAAAAAAAAAAAAAAAAAAAATTATAAAAACAAAAAATTCAACCTAATTCATAATAAAAAAAATAGGAATTGAAACAGCAATGAGATGCCACTTTTTTCCTACCAAGTTAAACGTTTCTGTTAATCTTGCTCTCAACAGTTGGCACCTCCTCTACAGTTGGTAGGTAAATGAAATCTTATAACCAGTTTGATTATATGTATTTAAAAACCCTGAACCAGTAATTCTACTTTTACAAATTTGTTTTGAAATAATCAGAGCTGTGTATAAATATTCATGTTCAAAGATGTTTGTTATTCTCATTATTTTATAATGACTAGAAATCACCTATACCTAACAGATACAGATTGGTTAGATTAATTACGCTGTTTATAGAATGGGCTACTATGCAATCATTTAAAACTTTCACAAATATGAAATGAAAATCATGTTATGGATTTATTAAATAGAATCCCAGTTGCTTTAAATAACTGTGCACGTGTGTGTGTGTGTGTGTGTGCATGCATGTGCATGTGTGTGGGTACATGTGCATATACACATTGTGTAGGTATAGAGGAAAGACCAGAAGTACATATAACAGATTTGAGCTTGGGAATGGGATTACAGATAATAGCTATAAAAATATCTTCTATATTGTAAAAATAATTTCCAGAATTTTTATAGTGGCAATTACTGTATTTGTTACCAGGAAGAAAATAGTGGGTGTTCTTTTTAAAAAGTATATTTAAAGAAAATTAAAGAGATGGAATCCTTCTAGCTTGGCATAAAGAACTGTTTATCTTTCATTTGTTCTAATGTTCTCATTTTTCAAATGGGAAAATTGAGATGCTACAGGAAGTTAGCATACACAGATAGTAAAGGCTTCCTAGCTCCCAGCGCGTCCTTGCCAGATTCCCAGCAGCCAGATTCCATTTAGTCAGCCCAACTTAATGAAATGTTTTGTTCACAGCTCGAGCTAATCCAAGATACGGGGTTCCGTGTCATTTGCTGAATGAAATGGACGCAGCCAACATTGAACTGCAAACAAAAAGGTAATTTTAACTTACTTCTAGAGTTGGAATGTTTTTTTCCGGAGAACGAGGATCTCATTTAGGTCTTAAGTATTCAGTCAGGAAAATTAAAAAGGAAAAAAGCCAATTAATCAATGCCAGTGTCTGTGTAGCTGCTGAATTTTTGTAGGGAGAGTATCTTACTTTGAAACCTGTGAGAGTGAATGAAACAGTGTCACACACTTGGCCATTGCTAAGTAGAGATGAAGCCTACAAAGCCTCTCGAAATCGGTGAACATGTAGAGCGTTAAGTGAATTGCGTCCTGGCCCGTCAGGTGATTCCCTAGGTGCAGGGAGAGCCTGCATGAAAGTCACCCCTTAGTAGTTAGGTAGTTGTGTAGAACCAGAACGCAGTGACTGAAGGCTCGAGGTACGTATAAGGAAGGAAGGAAAGGGTTCTGCAAATTCCCGGCCTTACTGCCAGTCCCAGCAGAAACCTCTCTCAGGTAATTACAGGCATAGTTTGTGAGAACTCGATGATCTCACGTACTCCTTTGAGGTCTCACCGTGGACCCTGAAGAACTGTATCTTTATTTGCTCTCTGACAGGGTCGGTGGGACACTGGGTTAGGGTAGTGGATGTTCTCGTGGCCTCCTTGTGGACCACCATGGCTGATTGATTATGTAGCCAGGATGTGTTCAACATTTGTATCATTGGCTTCAAAGTGGGGGAAGAAAGAACAGGTACACTGAATGGCAAGCCAAGAAAGGAAATCAGGACACTAGAAATAGAAGAACTAGGGTAAAATATCTTAAACAGGAAAAATAACCTGCCTGAGTGGGTGCAGACCAGCAGTGGGTGTTCACGATGACAGCAGCAGCCGCTGAGGGGGTTTTGCCAGCCAACAGTAAACTTTTTTATGTGGCCATCAGAAAAGCTAGTACTGTCTTCGATCGCATTAACAGAATTGGGTCTGGAGTATCGGGGCAGGGGCAGGGCCGTCGTCCAGCCCTCCACGGGCCGGACTGCCCGCAGTGGCCACTGCTGAGGATGTTCCACCTCATAGAGTTGACTGGAGGACCACGAGATTCACTTTAAATATTTACAGAGTGTCCATGGGGTCTAGTAGAAGTGAGGATGAAAAAGAAGTTTGTAAATCTGGCAGTTAACACAATTACGGGAAGAGGTTCCCCCTTATTTGTAACTGTAATCTCAAGGTTGTAAGATTAATCAGAGTAGCCCTGCACGGTGTGGATTAAAATTCGTTTTCCTTGGAATTTGTGCTGGCAGAGCTGAGATTTTGCTGTTCATTGAAAAACTAAAATGAGTAAATTTTGGAGCATGGAAGAGAAGGACATTAATAATAATGTAGTTACTTAGGTAGGATAGAGAACTTATTTATATTGTAAATCAAGTATTTTTGGTTTGGGATGAAACTGTTATAAAAGCATAGCATTTACATATTTTTTTATGACTCTTTAAAGGGCAGAATGTGATTCTATAGACAATAATTTTGACTTGCATCTCCACCTGGGCCCTCATTATCATTTCCTCAATGGGGCTCTGCACCCAGTCGTCTCTCAAGCAGAAAGCACATGGGATTTAACCTTTGATAAAAGAAAAACTTTAGGAGATCTTCGACAATCAATATTTCAGGTAATTTAGCCTTGCTTCCTCTTAATTTAGACGTTAAGGTCCATCTCAAGCTGGAGTCTCCCTTTCAGAAATCCTATTTAGGATACAACTATTTATTTTCAAAGCACTTAAAATCCTGCATCTGCCTCTCGTCCTAAGAGTTGACCCAGATGTTCTCTTCTTACTTACACATCTTTTAGAGAGGCTTTTCTGCACAGGTGAGACCCACACTGTCCTGCCAGCAGGCTTTCAGGGGAGAATCAAGCCTGGCATATCTTATTTTGGAGAGTATAAAAAGAGTATAAGACTGTCTCTTTTTTGGAGAATAAAGAATAAAAGAAAATTATTTTTTGAAAGGAGTAAAAAGATAAAGATAAGCATGTTGCTGTGGCACCTAGGCGGCTCAGTAAACGTCTGCCTTTGGCTCAGGTCATGATCTCAGGGTCCTGGGATCGAGCCCCAGTCAGGCTCCCTGCTCAGCGCGTGTACACGGGTGTGTACACGTGTGTACTGCGTGTGTACACGGGTGCTCACTCGCAAATAAAATCATTTATTAAAAAAGAAGATAAGCATGTTGCCTAAATCCAAGAGCTAAATGAACAAAAGCAACTAATATTTCTCCCTTTCCTAAGTATAGAATAGCATGTTATATTTCATGAAATATATAAAATAGCATGTTATATTTCATGAAATAGATATTTCAGGGAAGGAAAATACTTTCTGTTGTGCAGCAAAAACAAGCATTATTATAAATCCTTGCCTCAGAGTAATTGATCCGAGTGTGTTTTAATGGCAGCAATGGTACTGTTCTTTTACTTCTAGTGCCTTCATATAAATTTTGTCCTTTGGTTCTTTAATCTCAGGGCAACCTAAAGGCAAGCTAATTTTAAAGGTGAAAAACTTGTGATGTAGAGAGATCTAGTGGCTTACCCGCAGTCAGACTTCTGGTTGTGGTAGGACTAGGCCTCAGCCCTGTCTTACTCTTTCCTTCCTTTTGATCACACTTCTTCACCTGTCACTACTTCTTCCTCTTCAAGGAAAAGGAAAAATAGAAGATGCAGGCTTTGGAGCCCTGGGTGGCTCAGTTAAGCATCCAACTCTTGATTTCAGCTCAGGTCATGATCCCAGGATCGTGAGATCAAGCCCTGAGTCAGACTCCAAGCTCAACGGGGAGTCTGGTTGAGATTCTCTTTCTCCCTTTGCACGTACCCCTAGTGCATGCATGCTTGCTCATGCTCGCTCATACTCTTTCTCTCTTTTTCTCTATCTCTCTCTCTCTCAAATAAATAAATCTTAGAAAATATAAGCTTTTGTTTTTTTCAGAAATAATTTTCTGGAAAATTCATATCAAGCCCCAAAATTAATAGCTTTATTTTTCTCTTGTACAAAGAAAAGCCAAGCCAGTTTCCTTTTTGACTTGAATATTTCAGTGTTTATATTAGTATCAGGATTTCTAAAATTTCCTAATGTTTCTGAATTTTTGCACTTTTAAAGTTCATTACTGAGCAGGTCCCGCAGTGTTGGGATAGGTGGTCTTGGGGAACTGACCCTGTCTAGAGAACCTTTCAAATGGAAGAGACCCATTCATCTTTGTAAGTTTTAGATTTGCTGCAGTCTGCTTTCTGGGGTTTGAAGTGCATATCTCTATTATCTTAGAAGTGAGCCGCTAGTGGGAGGCTATAAGATTGGTGTTGCTAACAAACCACTTATAAATAAGAAATTTCTTATTAAAGAACTATCTTGTGCTGTTATGGAGAGAGGTGTAATAGGACTGACTTTATGGGGGGTGTTATTCTGGTGTGATAACCAGTCCCCAGAGTCTTGGATCTAGAAATTTAAAAAACAAATCCGTGGTCACATACAAACTGGTAATGCCACTTTTTGAATTCATGGCATGAAACATTCCTTTCAAGTTCATGAGAATTTTGATGTGTGCTAGAGTCAATGCTGCTTTTCCATGAACAGTGCTAATTAAACAAATAATTTTTGCTCTTTTGGACAAAGATTTCTGGGCTGCCACATGGATCAGTTCACCTTCCAATAAAAGTGTGGTCTTTCCATAAATTAAGTACAATTGTTCTGGTGGTCATCATGTTTGTTGTGTATGCCAGCATTCTCCAGTCACTAACGGATGACATTAACCATTTTAGGATTTGGCTAATTTAGCAACAAGTGAAGTCTTCTTGCCACAGTTTGGTGTTGGGTGGGATGGGCGTACTCATTTGCCAGCTCCCTGTATCATCTAAACATATGGAAAATAGTACAGTGTTGTTCTTTCACCTGGAAATGTGACATTCATGTTACTTCTAATTGTTCTCTTTTCTTCCATTAATAATCTGTAGCTGTTAGAATTTTGGGAAGGAGATATGGTTCTTAGTGTGGCAAAACTTGTACCAGCAGGACTTCACGTTTACCAGATGCTTGATGGTAAGATAAATATTAAAACACTGCAACTCATTTCCTATATTTATATTTTATGGGGCTCATCAGTGATTTTCTGCTCTTAGCCAGTCTTTTCCCCTAACGACTACCTTTTTAACTAGACTGTCATCACATGGTCTATTTTCAAACAATTTATCTGATTTCTGTAATATGTAGACTTTGCTAACAAATATTTTATATTTTTTGAAATTAAGGCTACCTCTCCATGAAAACAATTTTTTTAAAGGCTGTAGGGGTGCTTGAGTGGCACAGTCCATTAAGCATCCTACTCTTAGTTTCAGCTCAGGTCATAATCTCAGGATTGTGAAATCAAGCCCCATGTCAGGCTTTGAGCTCAGGGAGGAATCTGCTTAAGACTCTCTCTCTCTCTCACTCTCTCTCTCCCTCTCCCCTGCCCTCCTGCTCACACTTTCTCTCTCTCTCTCAAGTAAATAAATCTTTTGTGAAAATAATAAAAGTGAGGATCCCTGTGTGGCACAGCAGTTTAGCACCTGCCTTTGGCCCAGGGTGTGATCCTGGAGTCCCGGGATTGAGTCCCACATCGGGCTCCCTGTGTGGAGCCTGCTTCTCCCTCTGCCTGTCTCTCTGCCTGTCTCTCTGCCTCTCTCTTTCTCTCTCTCTTTCTCTCTTTCTCTGTGTCTCTCATGAATAAATAAATAAAATCTTTAAAAATAATAATAATAAAAGCCTGTGGAATTTTATTTGTTTGTTTGTTTGTTTAACCCAACTCTCAGCTTCAGGTTTTGTAGCAAAATGAAAGTACTTGGAGAGCTTAAAAGTATTTACTACCCGTGAATAACAGTAAAACAATAATAATAGTAGCAGCTCCCATAACATTTATTTTGCACTTCACTGCACCAAGTACAGAGATAAGTTTTATATAATTATCTCATTTGATCTTCACAAAATTCTTTTTTTTTTTTTTTTTCTTCACAAAATTCTTTTACCTGATTTCCTAAACAAGAAAACTGAAGCTTGGCGATGAAGTACACAGGACAGACAGCTCATTCGTGCTGGGTCTGGGGCCACGTGCTGCCTGAGCCTGGCTCCTGCCTGCAGTGTCCAGGACAGTCAGTGCCTCCCCTGCTCTCATGCTCGTGGAGCTTATGTAACAGCATGGGGAGATGCTTACATAAGGTGGAAAAGGAAAAAAACCTAAAGAGTGTGATGAGAACAATAAAGATAAAAATAATCTTAATACCAACATAATAAATATAATTACGCCTTTTTCTTTGCCTTTTTCTTAATTTTCCTTGATGAAAATGCTTTTTCAAACAAATATTTAAGTGTCTTGGCTCTGTCTTTAGTTCAGTTGTTTTTGGTGACCATGACACCTGGTCTCACTGATGGCCTCATCTTCTAGGAGATGACCTGACGCTGTGTGAACTGGAGATTGCAGACGGTGAAGACCTCTTTGTGTGGAATGGGGTGGAGGTAAGAACGGATTAAAGAAATATTCACGATGGTTTTTGAATTTTTTTAAGTGTCATTGTAAGAAAACTTAATTCAGCATATGGGAAGGCAACTAGATGCTAAAAAACATCTGAAACATTTGACAAATTTTAAGTACAATCAGTGTTAGTCGTATGCAAAGGAGATGTTTATCAAGTGCATTGGCCGGGCCAGAGGCTCCATACGAAGGAACATGCAGTCTGCCCTTCAGGTGGTCCAGGTGTAAGTAATCATACTAACACAGGTGCTGCAGGTAGAGTTCTGCACATGCTCCCTGAGGGAGTTCAGAAGGGGGCAGGTGGCTGCCCTAAGTCAGGGGTGTGACCTATAGGAGCAGATACAGGGTTCTCCAAGTAAGGCAAGGAGCATCTCACCCACTCTGTGGTCTGTCCTTGGTCTGTCTCAGATATTTCCAAGGCTTTTTTTCTTTCTTCCTTTCCTTCCTCTCTCCGCCCTGCCAGGACTTGTACATATCTGTCTCCACTCCACATTGCTCTCCTAGAAAATAAAAGATGGATAAAATAAGGTTTCAAAGGAAAAAATCTCAAGTTTTGATGCATACAAGACATTCGTGAAAACTTTATTTCGCTTGAAAAGAAAAGAAATAAGAATTCTGTAAGAGTAATCTCCTACGTGAATATGTTGACTTGATTTTGCCAAATAGAAACTATACTAATAAAAAAAAAAAAAAAAGAAACTATACTAATGGTTGTCTTACTATTATCATAGGTTGGTGGCATCCAGATTCCAACTGGTAGTGACTGTGAACCTCTGCTCTTAAATGTTCTTCATCTAGCAACAAGCAGCGAGGGGGAAAAGTGTCAGCAGTTGGTAGAGTCACCACATGTCTTTCCGTCCAATGCGGAAGTGGGCGCTGTGCTCACAGCTCTGGCGGTCCCCGTGGGTGTCCTCTTCATCAACACCACTGACCCTGCCGGGGAAGAGAACTGGGTTGCCATTCCCAAGGAGGACCTGAAGAAGACGTTCAGACAGCAGGGCCTCAGAGACCGGAGCTCGGTTCTCGTGCAGGATTCCAGTGATGATAACAGGTACCCTGCTGAAACATAAGAGAATTCCTAGTTTAAGTTACTTTAATGATAGTTCTGTCCCTTAGAACTCTAAAGTTTTATTTTAATAATGATAGGAGTTCAGTATTTTTTTTTGTTCCCAAACTTTGTATCCTGTATATCGTATACAGGGTTTGGCAGCTTGGAGGAAGGTGATATTATAACGTGATTTTTTAAAATTTTTTGTTTATTGGTAAATGTGGTAACTAAATAATATAAGGATAGATGAGTTACAGTCTAGATTAGTTGTTTATAAAGCAGAATCCTGTCAGATGAATTCTGATTAGCACTCAGTACAAAACTGTAGGTACATTCTCACAAAGAAAGTTCCTGAATCTTTTCAGGAGGAGGAGATTAGGATGTAGCTAAATATATGTTTTGTCATAAGACTCCCAAAAGGGAATTCAGGTTTTCACTGTAATCCTTTTCCGGACTCTTGCGACCCTCCTAGCTGCCCACATAGGGCAGTTACGTAGGGAATCATTCTCTTGGTTCCCGCGAGTCCCACTGGAAGCTCAGAAGTGCTGCCCATCTGCGTTTGGTCATCCGCGTCTGTTATGATACATTCTGTCCTCAGTCTCTCCTACCCTGTAACCCCTCGGTTTCCATATATTGAGGGCTTGAGGTTGCAAGCCACAGACCCGTTCCCTGCTTGATCGGTGCTGTGAATATACTTAGGTTACAGAGTCTCCACGTTATCACTCATAGGGGCTGTGACACGGAGGCAGAGCACTTGAAACAGTCTTTATTTGGTATTTATCACTGTTGCTCTTCAGGACAAGTGTTTTCCAGGCACTTATTTCTGCACTTTGTTTAATTTAAAAGTTTATTATATGTCCCTTTATAAAAAGTAATACACGTGAGGCGCCTGGGTGGCTCAGTCAGTTGAGCATCCAACTCTTCCAGCTCAGGTTGTGATCTCGGGGTTGCGGGACTGAGCTCCATATCGGGCTCCACGCTCGCTGTGTAGCCTACTTAAGATTCTCTCCCTCTGCCTCTGCTCCTCCCTGTCAAAACTTAAATATAAAAACAAAGTAGTATAACACGTATTAGGACTTGGGAAATACAGAAGTGAAGACAGGAGGCCCAAAACAGTGTCCCTGTCATACCTGGGCAGTGGCAGTCACTGTTAGCTTTCCTGTTGCCCTGAGCTCAAATAATGGGCTTTTTGTTTTGAAGGTTTTTTTCCTTTTTCAATTTAATAATGATTATTTAAAAAAAAAAAAAAATAATGATTATTTCATGGACAGTTATATCCTGCTCCCCACCACACCCCCGTGGTAGACACTTCATAAACCTCGTGGTGTGGCTCTGTCACAATCTCTGTTGCTGTAGTTTACCTAAACTGTGTTCCCGGGCTAGGCAGTCTGTGCAGGGGTGAGGACGAGGACCCGACCCGGCCCCCTAGGCTTGTTTACAGCTTTATCACTTCCTGACATAGTGACTGTGTGCAGGTCACCTCATCATCCTCCACTCAGTTTCTTCAGCAAAATGAGGATAAAAATTAGCAGCAGCTTCCTAGAACCGTAGGGTTCAGGAGTTCAGTGCTTATAGCATGTCTGAACGTGGTAAAAGGTAGTGGTGTCATCACTGTCCTCATCCAGTCGTTCACCATTTCAGGATAGTCTTCAGGGAACATCTTTGTGCTTAAAATTTTGCTATGTTTAGGATTGCTAACTTAAGGGGTACTCCCAGGGTGGAAGAGCTGAAATAAAGAGTAGAATTGTGTTTGGGGCTCTGAGACACAGGCCCAAGAGGACTTCTGCCCCCCCTTGCAGGGCCTCTGTGTGAATTAGGAAGTCTCTCCTTCTTCAAGATCCTTTCCTACTATGTGTAGGAAAATTTTGTTAGAACAAGACACCCTACCTGTTCTCTTAGGCCATCTGCTGTCGTAAAATAACACTGTAATAAAAATACACGTTTGATGGAAATGATACCCCTTATATGTGGCACTTTTAAGCAGTGTCTGTCTACACAACTGTGTATGGCTGTCCTGTTATTAAACTGAATTTAAATCCTATGGTTGGACTTCTGGCATCAATACTCTAAAAGCTCACCCAGTAATTCCAGTGTGCAGGCGAAAGTCCAATACAACACTTCTCTTTGAAAAGTGTGGCAACACAAAAAACAAAACAAAAAAAGTGACAACAAATTATTTGTATAAGTCAAAGAATACTTGGAGTCCTAAATATAGACTCCATGCACAACGGCCTAACACTGCCCTAAAAAGATAGCTTTCTTAAAACCAACTCAGGAGACCTTGGTCACCTTTCATTAGTCACATCAAAGGACACATACAGGATTTTGGAAGTGGTACCTAAGGAAAA
This sequence comes from Canis lupus dingo, assembly GCF_003254725.2. Lineage (NCBI taxonomy): Eukaryota > Metazoa > Chordata > Mammalia > Carnivora > Canidae > Canis > Canis lupus. The sequence continues at coordinate 45,113,882 of NC_064267.1, read as the reverse complement.
GTATTAATTTTCTGATCCCTTCTGAAAATCCATAGAAGCACTGTGTAAAGACATGTTTTTAAAATGTTTTTATTCCTACAGTCTGTTGCTCAAACAAGGGAAATGGTTCACTGGTATGAATGAGGTCAACTGGCTCCAAGTTCAAAACTTATGCGAATTAGGATCCGAAGAGAAGCAAGTTAAAATATCAGCAACTGTGAACACAGTGAGTAGATCATAGTTTTAAGTGTGGTGGACAGTTTTCCAGTTTACCAGAGTTTAATTTAGAAAGCAGTTCCTGAAATCTTCCAGAACGCTTGTCTCAGTGGGCTTCTAGATCTTAAAAATCCACTTCTTGGGTCGCCTGGACTGGCTCAGTCCATAGAGCACGTGATCTCAAGGTCATGAGTTCAAGCCCCACATGGGGTGTAGAGCTTACTTTATGGGGGAGGGAATCATTTTATTGTTAACATTTGATTACTGCTTGTTTACCTGGATTAGCCCTCAGTGTATTTTAAGAAAATATATGCCTTTTTTCTACCCAAAGCCTACAATTAGAATGTAGGGTTTGCCTATTGAATTAGTTAATGGGATCCGCTAGCTTTGATAAATATAAAATACTATTTTCCCCACAATATTTTCTCTATTTTTTTAAACCAGGCATATATGTTTTGTTTTTGTGTGGTGTTTTTTTTGTTTTGTTTTGTTTTGTTTTTAAGCTTATCTTAAATTGCTCTACATGGTACTCTGTGTTCTATATAAAGCCAGCTGCTCTTAAAGGGAGTCCTTCAGTTCTCCACTTGAAGACTATGACCCTGGTCTCCTTAAACATCATTCTGGGAAACATCTTTTCATATTTATGTAGTCTCAATTCATTAAGGTTTTTTTTTTTTCTATAACATCAAAAGAAACCTGTTAAAATGTTTTCTATCAATATTATAATCTCCTAAGGTGCATGAGTATTTGTTTGTACAATAGAGGGCACACTATTAAGCCAGTGCTCTGGAGCTCAGGCGACTTGCCACCCTGACCCTAAGTGGGAGGCTCTGGTGAAGTCCTGGTTACTTCAGTCCTGTGTAGGACACTGCTGGGAGGGTCCAGTCTGTGGTCGCTGACATTACCTTTACCCCCAAATTTCCACAGTTTTACAGCCTAGAGGCAGTCTAAACTAAAAAGAAAGAAAACAGTCTACAAAGTGATTTAAACAAAAATTTTAAATAGTGCCCTTGGATTAGTGTTGTACATTTTTGTATTTTTTTAAATCCTCATTGGCCCTAAATTCATCATTCTTAACATAAAGAAATAGGATTAACTGCATCTTCTCTTGTTTGCTCTCATTAGAAATGTTAGTGTGGGTTTTCAGCTTTTTGCCTCTGTAGCTAGAACTGTTTCTTCAGCTTTGTGTCTTTCTGTTCTAGTTACCATCAGTTTGGTAAAGCCTTAGCTATTAAGATCCCAGTTTTTGTTGTTAACTGAGTAGAAGGTAGAAAATGAATGTCAGAGGTGGAAAAAAAATATTTTTTTCAAGTAGGCAGAAACTCTGTCCAGTAATTGGTAAGTCAGCTGAGCTGTGGATGCGCCCACTGATGACCCTCGTGCCCTCCTCTCCCATTGTTCTCACACACAGAGTCACAAATTTATTTCTCTGTTTTAGGTGGTGTTTGATATTCGAATTAAAGCCATAAAGGAATTAAAATTAATGAAGGAACTAGGTAATCATTTATGTTTGCTCTCATTTTTTTTTTTTGGTTTAATTCAGTTGCGTTTTGATTTTTGGTTAAAAAAAATATATATGGGAGTACAAAAAATATTCGGGAAAATTCATGCACTCTGCCACCCAAAATGGACAAATGTTAACATTTTATCATGTTTTTATTGTTGTTTGAAGCATTGCGAATGAAGTTAAATTTCTCTACATTCTCCTCCTCAGACCTAGTCTCCCTCCCCAGATGCAACCAGTAGATCTGATTTGGGTGTGTATCTACTGTATGTGTTCATATTGTTCCGTTCACCTTATGCTTCCATATATAGGTGTATGTCTCTATTGTATTTTCACATTTAAATCTGTCATACTGAGTATAACGTTCTGAAACTCACTTTTCACTCAGCACTAGGTTTTCTTTAACAGCTCTATTGAGATATAATTTACCCACTCTCCATCCACACAGTCCAGTTTTAGAATATTCCGTTGCTCCAAAAAGATTCCTCGTGCCCCTGTTGCATTCCCAGCCCCACCAGCCACTCATCTACTTTCTCTGTCTCTAGACTGACTTTTCTGGACATTTTAAGTAAATGGAACCTTATAGTATATACTCCCTTGCATCTAACTTCTTTCACTTAACATACTCTTTTTGAGGTTCATCCATGATTTAGGGTGTGTCAGGAATGTGTTCCTTTTTATTGCTGACTAGTATTCCATTGTATGGATGAATCACATTTTATTTCCCCACCACTTGATAGACATTTGGATTGTTTCTGCTTTGGGGATTTTATGAATAACGCTGCTATACACATTTGCATGTTAGTCTGTGGGTGGACATGTTTTCAGTTCTCTCAGATAGTTATGCAGGATGGTAATTGCTGGCTTATATGGCAGGTTTGCATTTAACTTTATAAGAAACTGCCGTTCTACTTTCCAAAGTGGTTTGGCTGAATCATTTACGTCCCCACTGGCAGTGTGCGAGCAGTGTGCTTTCTCCACTGCCAGTATTTGTATCTATCTTCTTGACTATAGCCAAGCTAGTGGGTATGAGTGACTATCATTGTGTGTTTGATTGGCTTTCAAATGCAGTGGTAGTGAGCACTGTTGATGTGCCTACTGTCTATATATCTAAAGGATTCTATTAAAAAGCTACCAGAACTAGTGAGTTTAATAAGTCAAAATCAATACACAAAAATCCATTGTATGTTTACTAACAACAACAAAAAAAATGGGAAATGAAATTAGAACATTTATAATAGCATAAGATATGAAATACTTGGGGATAAATTTAATGAAGTATGTGCAAGATTTATGCACTGACAACAAAAAATATCCCTGTGAAAAGACAGAGAACATGTATGAATTTTTTTTTAAGATTTTATTTATTTATTTTTTCATGACAGACAGAGAGAGAGAGGCAGAGACACAGGCAGAGGGAGAAGCAGGCTCCATGCAGGGAGCCTGACGTGGGACTCGATCCCTGGTCTCCAAGATCACACCCTGGGCTGAAGGCGGCGGTAAACCTCTGGGCCACCGGGGCTTCCCGAGAACATGTAAATAAGGGGAATAATGCACCATGTTCTTGGATTGGAAAACATGACATTGGTAAAGAGTGGATTCCCCCCAAAATCAATTTGTAACTCAGTGCATCATCCTCACTCAGAATCCTGGCACTGTGTGTGCGTGTGTCTGTGTGAAAGAGAGAAATTGATGAGGTGATTCACTCTACATGGAAATGCAAAGAACCTACAGTATCCCTGAGGGGAGAGGGAACAAAGTTGGAAGAGTTACACTACCTGATTTCAAGACTTACTCTAAAGTTGTAGGCGTCAAGACGCTAGGTCCTGGGACAGGAGCTGATGTAAAGCAGGGGTCAGCAAGCTGTCTGGGCCTATGGGGAGGACACTACAAAAAACACCTACCTTCAGCATTTACCTACGGAAGACCAACAAGTTCAGGGAAAGATGCTTTTAGTGTCATTAACTATCAAACTGAATCCATGATGATACAGTGGAATGGTTAAAATTGAAGGACCAGCGAAACCAGTGTTAGTGAAGATGTGGAGCAGTTCCACATGTTGGTAGTAGGAGTGCAAAATGGTAGTCACTTTGGTAAAGGGTTAGCTTATTTCTTATGAATTTAAACATTCACTTAGCAATCCGAGGTGCTTACCCAAGAAAAATTAAACTATATTCTTACAAATACTGTATGTAAATGTTCATAATGAAAAAGTGGATACAATCCAAAAGTCCATGAGTCCACAAATGGGTGAACAGACTGTGTTGTATCCTTACAACAGGATGCTGTTCATCAACACAAGCTGCGAACTTCCACCACTTGCAAAACCCAGATGACTCTCAAGTGTGTGCAAAGCAGAAGAAGCTGGACACAAACGAGTACATACTCTTATGACTCCACTGGCATGAGATTTTCAAAACAGAAAACCTATGCTTTAGTTACAGGGGCAGAAAATTGGATTGGGGGGAGGTTGACCAGAGTGGCATGAAGGAGTTTTTGGGGGTGATGCGAATCCTATCTCGGTTTGGCGGCTTTTGCTCAGTGTTTAGATCAGACTCCATATACTTAAGCAGGATGTGTTTTATTGTAACTTACACCTCAAATTGATTGAAAGCGTATAGATTATCAGAATGAACAGTTCATCATCTTCCTGTGAAACAGCCTCCCTTTCACTCTTGCCATCCTCCAAACCATTCTTAAGGCAAGTGGTCTTCTTCCATCTTAAATGGATGCGAATCAGATCAGTGTCCTCGCACGCTGGCTCCTTCCTCACCCCAGCCTTCAAGGTCTGGCCTCATCTGACCACAGCCTCGCCACCTCCTTGTGGTCCCCTCTCCTGCTTATTCACAACACGCTTCCCACACTGGCTTTCAGAGGTTCTAGTGCACCAGCTCTCCCGCCACACCCCTCCATGCCCAACTTCTCAGGGCAGTCATCTCCCTAAACTCTGTCCCCTTCCCTCCTCTCTGCTAACTTCAGTCACTCAGTTGCCTGAGCTAAAATGTTACTTGCCATCATCCCTAAGCACTCAATCTCAGCTCACATCTGTTTTATTCTCCCAGAAACCTGTACTTTTCCTTCATCGTGCTCGCACCTAACTCCCCATGCTTCATGTGGGGAAGAAACACTTCCTCCATCAAACAAGGCTGTTTCAGGGCAGAGTCCGTGGCTGTTCTGCTTACTGCTGTGCTGTCCGCTTCTAGTGCAGCGCCTGGCACATAGAAGATACACAGTTTGTGAACTGAAAGGATACTTTAAGGAGGCGTTATTTAAAATGCCTTTTTTTTTTTTAATTGAAGAACTCTTCATAAACTGTTTCAGTGGTCAAGATATGTGTATTGGAATGGTTTGCTAGCTTCACAGGACTGCAGTGTAACATGTAGAACTCCAGAATCTCAGAGATTTGCTGTGGTCTGATAGAGTGCAGACCCAGAAGGGCCATGCCATTCTTGTCCTCCTAGAAGGCTTCACCCCTCGCCCAAACCCTCACTCATTCCTGCCTTTGTAAGGATTCCATTTTGACTCAAAACCTGGCATGCTCCTTCCTACAAAGCAGGAATCTTCGTATCTGCAAAAATGGGGCCCATGGGCCCCAATCCATTTAATAAGCATAAAAATCACCTAACATATTTTACATATAGGCAGTCTGCACGAAATTTCAGTTACATGACACCGGCCACCCACCAACGTGGTTCCAATGTCCTCTATACAGGATGTGAACTGAGCAGTTGCATAAAATACAAACTGTGCTACTAGCTCCTCGTTCCACAAATCACTACTTACAGATAGCAGATGTGCATCAGGGTGAGTGCAGATTACCTCACCCTAAAGTGTTGTAACCATTTCTGTCTGTCGTCCCCTTACTCCCATGGTAAGCCCACGTGACCTTTTGCAATAATGGTTCAGGTTCATCAAATGGTTTCACAAAGATGAAGGTGCAGCAGAGAAAGCACATGGAGGGATAGAAGAAACAGCTCATCATGGGAATGTTGACACTGCTGTCACTTGAAAGACTAGATATGCAGCCAGGGAACATTTAGTGAACATGAGGAAAGTGGTTGCGACAAAAAGAATGATGATATCCCAGAGGAGGTGATGCTGCAAAAACCCTCATGTTAAAGGAGCTCCTGGAGGTCCTTTGTGAGCTTAGAAGCACAAAATAGGAAATTTTGGAAGCAGATCCAACTTAGTGATGGTTTGCTCAGGGATAGGAAAGATGCTCATTCCATATTGCAAGCTCTCCAACAAGAAGCGAGCTCTTGTAACCTAATCTTGATTTTTACCAAAAAAAAAAATTCAGTGTTCCTTGTGTTCTAAATTACAGTGTAAATATTGATTTTACTTTTTTGTGAATTTCACTCTACCTGTATAACCGACAGAGATTTAAATGTTTGAACAACAGTGTTGAGAGGTGTTGAGATGCTGTGGTGTCCTCACGGTGACTAAGCCCGCCTCGGTGGTGTGGGTGTGGCAGGGCCTCACGCGGCCCCGCGCTCCTCTGACAACTGAGGGCTGCCTGTACTTGGGGTTTTTTTTGTTTTTGTTTTTGTTTTATTGATGGGGATTTTTTGTTTTGTAGCTCATTGTAGCTTTCTGCTAAATAACACGGGAGAGCATCTCTCTTTAGTTTTTTTGGTGCACTAACCAGCTTCTTTTTCTTCGTAGCTGAGAACAGCTGTTTGAGGCCTATTGATAGAAATGGGAAGCTGCTTTGTCCAGGTAAATCTTCACAGTAGCTTTCAAAAACTGACACACTCACGCCATCTGTCTTTCTTATTAACGCTTTTGCTTTAAATGATGGCTTCAGTACCTAATATACTCAAATTACCTTTTGCAAACTAATTTTATTGTCACAGTGCTGTCTTCATGTATTACCAGAAATTCAAATACTTCTGTTTTCTGAAGGAAAGCACTGGTCTTTCTGATGAGCTGATCCTCATTTTTGGCAATTTTTAAAAAATTTTTATTTATTATTCATGAGAGACGGAGAGAGAGAGAGAGAGAGAGAGAGAGGGAGAAGCAGGCTCCACACAGGGAACCCAATGTGGGACTCGATCCCGGGTCTCCAGGATCACACCCTGAGCTGAAGGCGGTACTAAACAGCTGAGCCACCTGGCCTGCCCTAGCAATTGTTTTTGATCGAGTAGTATCTTTTTAGATTCATTGTTTGTATTGCTCATGTTATTGCGATAACAGTTGTGGGACAGTCTTTGTTCTCACCTTTGTAACACATCCTGTCATTAGACTTCATTAACTAATGGTCATCACAGCAGCTTTGAATGTGGAAGAGGCTCGTCCATCATTCATAAATCAGTTCGGAATATCTAGCTTTTGATCTGTGTAAACAGCGGCTCTGTAATTTTTACTAAGTATGAATCCAGAACATTTGTAGCTGCCTCTTATTTCTTAGCATTGTTGTACAGCTAAGAATATATTTTAGAGTGTAGAAATTGAAAATTAAACATAACTGTAATATAGGTCATCTTTTTGCATGGAATACACCTCATATTTTTTTCTTTCTTGATATTCTTGATTTTCAAAGAAAGGCGGATTCCAATATATCATTTTGCCCAGGGAGGTAGGAATTAATAACATTCATCTTTTTATCCCATGTTCTTTGTAGTGCCAGACAGTTACACCTTGAAGGAAGCAGAACTGAAGATGGGGAGTTCACTGGGGCTATGTCCTGGGAAAGCACCAACTTCCTCCCAGGTAATATAGGGTCACCTGCTGGAACAAAATCAACCTCCCCAGAATTAGAGGTTCTTAACTACTGCACCAATAATCATTTTTCTTAGAAGTTTTTCTCTCTCTTAAACAATAAATTTCATGTTAGGCATACAAAGACCCATCTGGTTCTTTGTGTTTAAATAAAAAATATTAATGTCAGAGGATATTCATAAGGTTTTTTGTGAAAATTTTGTGGCTAAGGGGGACCTATAAAGTTGAGTGGCCACCTGTTTGAACCACCATGTTTATAAATTCTAAAAAGCACCCTTTTCTCCACATTTTGCCATCTATGAGGTTAGGATCCACCTTACAAACTGTGGCATCTGTGATTGCAGCTGGCACTGTTTTTCTTTCTTATAGCACAGAAAGTGATGAGGAACAACCAGTGATCTCTTAGGTTTAATGAAATAGAGCGTATTGATTTTGGACTGAATCACTCTCTGCGGTAATATAATCATCTCATAGCAGCTTTGTTTTTAATCAGTACTCATATTCTATCTGAAGTATGAGATCGACCTCTGCCAGGAACCCTACCTATTTAATAAACTTTCATTACAGTCCAAAAGTCACCATGTCCTTATTGGTAAAACTTTGTATCACAGGAAGCTGGACTACTGGCAGGGTCCCTGTGGTTCCTGGATCCACTTCATTCGTTTCCAAAATACCTCCTCTTTAATTTGTTCTTCCCCTGAACTTGAAAACATAGGAGTGCATGACAGAGTGGTAGGAGGAAAATGCGACAGGTGAGATTGAGTTAGAAAGGAAAAGGAAGGCTGTAAGGAGCTGAACTGACAGGTGATCAGATTCCCTGTACAGAAAATAAGATCACAACCAAGTGACACAGAGGAAAAAAACCCAATTTATGATTACAGCGTGTAGCACATTGCTTTGAGGAATGACCAAGAAAGAAATGAAGATCATAGTGGAATAAATAATATCTGTGAGAGAAAAACAATGACGTCACACCTGTGGGAATAAAAACACTGGCATGAAGCATCTTACACTTCTGGGTAGTTGAGATTATTGCTCGAATTGCAACAGTAAATTACCCAGCGTCCTTGTTTTTATATAATACGAGATTTTTATTAAAATTTCATGGACCACTGGCTTTTCTTTTTTGGAAGCAAGTAATACATTTGTAAAATTTTAAAATGTAGATTAAATTGCATTCATTTATCTGTTTAGCTGTTCCTGTTTTTCACTGTGGGGAGTGATGTTCAGCCCGGTACAGAGATGGAGATCATAGTAGAAGAAACGATGTCTGTGAGAGATGTAAGTAATTTTACTTTTTCTGGTGTGGGGAGAGGTCTGTGGGCATTTGGTATGGGGAACCATGGTAACCCATGTTCAGATTTTGAGTCTTAAAGCTAGTGTTCACATAATATACTTTAAAGAATTCTGTACATTCACTAAAAGAGTAGTTTGGGAAACTTGAAAATTGGTGAACCAACCCAAATTTTTAAAATGAGATTATTGTCTTTTTCTTTTCTGATTATCAGTAATACTTGTTTATTATAGGAATTTGGGCTATGTAAAAATGGATTAAGACAAAATTTAAACCCCTCATTATCCTTTATCCCATTGTTATTAACATTCCAGCATATCTCCTACTGGTGTTTTTAGTTTGTATACATACATAATCACACACATGGGCATGAGTGTGTGTGGGGGGGGGTAACAATTATGTTACAGTTAGGGTCACTGAGAACTAGGACTTCAAGAGAGACACATAACATGGGTGTAGTTGAGTAGAGCCTGTACTCCTGAATTTGAATCAGAAGAGGCAGAATGAACTTGGTGTTTGTTTTTAAAAAATTTTTTTCTAGCTATGTCCCCTGAACATAGTGACCAACCCGGTAGGAGTGAGCACCCCAGCACCCAGATTGTGGTTGCTAAATACCATTTCCTATTAGAAGGAATCAGGGCTTCTTGGAGTAGCGGCTGGTTCCGTATCCAGGTCAGGAACATGTCAGGTGAGCCTGGAGCATCTTGTCCTGACAGAAGCAGTAAAGCCAGCAGAGATCTGAGATCTGCAGAGAAACTCAGGAGCCAACTTAAGAGGCTCCTGCTGGTCACAGATGAGATAATTTGAACCTTTGTAGGAAGAGTAGTAAGACTGACTAGTAAGTATGCATACTTAAAATCCATGAGTTCGTAAGTGATCCTAAAAAGACATCTTCCTTGTTAATGCAGAGTGGATACTAGGGAAACTTCATGAGGAGAAGGGTCAATCATTTATCGTGCTTTTCTTTTGGAAAGTATACCACAGGGTAAACAAATAGATAATGAGGGGTTTTTTTATAGACATATCTCAGCTAATAACATGAAGAAAGAATTTTAGATTATCACAGTTTTTCACTCCTAATGAATTAATGGGTCTAAACAATTATCCTGAAAGACCACGAACAACCCAAGAAGAGTAACACTGAGACATTATAGAAGTTCAAAATGATACCCCTGCTTTTCTTGGCCATAAAACAAACAAACCCGGAAGTGGACCTGAGCTTCTAGATCTGTACTCTCTGAGAAGTACAGGAGAGCGGGATGCGTTACCGCAGCAGGGGACCACCATCTACGCAGAAGGGACTTAGGAGGAGCAGGTACAGCATGTGTACGTTATCTGGCTCTTGACACAAACCAGGAAAACTTTAGTAACAGTGTAAGAAAACTAAGGGAATGTGGGGGCGCCCAGCTGGCTCAGTGGGTGGAGCTTGCAACTCTTGATCTCAGGGTTGTGAGTTCAAGCCCCTACGTTTGGGCATAAAGATTACTTAAAAAAAAAAAAAAGTGAATGTGGATACCAACTGGGTATTTGTTATTAAGGAGTTCTTAAGTTTTTCAGATGTCGTAATTGTTTTAAGCTTATGTTTTTTAAAAGAATTTTTATCTTTTTGAAATGAATACTAAATATTAATAAGTAACATGTTAGCTGACACTCTTGCATCAAAGACCCTGGGAGGCGAGACGGGAGGTCGGTGGGAGTGCTGACGGGCAGGATGGGTCACAGCAGTCACTGAGATCGATCGGGTCATGGTACCGGACGGTTCACGTGTACCACCCTCTGCATGGTCCGAAACTGGCCATGACAAAACATTTTTTAAATGATTTTTTTTATTTTAATTTTTTTTTAACTTTCTGTTACCTGATGTAAATATTTTCCTAGCTTTTCACTTGGCTTTGAGCTTTCTGGTGCTCTTCAATTTCAAAGAAAGGAGGACGCAGAACTTAGCAGAGGAGCGGCATGTCTGGCTGCCGTCTGCTTCTCTCTCAAACCCACAGCAGGCAGACTCGCTCTGCTCCACGTTGCTGTGTCTGGTGAGCGGTTCCCGGTCGTCCTCTTCCCACCCTCTGTGGCGTCCGACGCAATCGATGCCTCTCTGTGCCTTCAAATGCTTTGGTCACTCGCCTCAGGAAGACCACGGCTCTTCCCAGTGTCCTCTTCCCTCACAGGCCCGGCCCTCCGCAGTTTGCTCTGTGCTCTCCTCTCTCCCTGTGAGCACCCCAGGGCTCCCTTCTTAGATGGGACCTCGCCCCGGCCTTCTGTGCTTGCGTGTCCAGCTGCCACCTGGTTGTCTGATTGCCCCCGCCTCGTCCTCCCTCACACGCACCTCTCATTTCCCTCTTCGTCAGTCCGTCATGGAAGCGCTGTGTTCCTGCTTGCTCGGACCAGGACACCTTAGGGTCATCCTTGATTCTTTTCTGTGTCTCACATCAGGTTTTCAGAAAATCCTTTTGGTTCTACCATCAAGGTCCATGTAGGATCTGCCCACAGCTCATTCTCGCTGCTGCTTCACCCTGGTCACCTCTCATCTGGATTATTCCAGCAGCTTCCCAACTGATCTTTTTCTTTCCAGCCTGGCATTTCCCAGGGTCTATTCTTACAGAGACGTCGAGTGGTCCTTTCCCTGCTCTCACAGCCCTGCCCTGCTTCACCGTCTCTCTCTGAGCCCCAGCCAGAGGCCCCGAGTCCGAGTGCTCACTCCGCTGGGCCCCCGTGGCTCCATGCACTTCCTCCCTAGAACACAGCTGAGGTGAATGCCCAACTGTTCGTTTTTCTTAAATCATAGAAGTTGTCTATGGTTGCAGCCTTTCTCCCTTTCCCTGTGTTTTAATATTTTGTACTCATTGCCATCCTTTCCTAAAGGATCTTTAGGTATATTTTAAAGTCTTTTTTTATTTTTAATCATGCAAGTAACTATGGACTTATTTTTTAAACTCCAGGGAAGGGATGTAGCTAAAAATCCTCCTTGGTCACCAGCCTACCCTAGTCCCTCAGCCAGATTGGGGTGGCGTGACCTGATCGCACCTGTGAGTGTGTGTCCTTCCAGACCTTTCATGAAGGGGATGTGTCTGTGGGTACAAATGAGGAGCTTGCCTCATTCGTATGGGATCACACTGCATGTATTATACTAGAACTTTGTTTCACCCCAAATATTTGAAAGGTCCTTTAAGATTAGTATATAATCTATTATCCTTTAATTGTTTTAAGACTGTTCATAGTTAAGCTCCCCTGCTAATGGATATTCTGATCCTTTGTTCTTTTTCTTCTTCCAAGCGGTACAGTAGTGCTCTTCCCTACTCTTGTTTCCTTCTGGGCTAGTGTAGTAATTCAAGTTTTATTTACTCTTTTGCCATAGATTTATAGGTAGGCAAAAGAATAGGTTTTTCCCCTCAGGAAGTTGGGAGTTTCTGATTTTTATTATTGTTATTTAAGTTTCTGTTAATCGTGTCTCACTTGTTGCACTGTGCCATGGAGTTGCTGTCTGCACAGATCTTTCCTCGGGTGTTTATACATGACCAGTTGTATCTCTTGGCTGCTACATATAGGCTAATCCCTTTTATAGGATTCAGAGTGTAATGTGTATCTCTGAAATCAGCCTAATCAGTCCTATCCAGTCAGAACCACACTGTTGGCCCTGACAAGCAGAAAGTCATGCTGCAGACTTGGAAGTGGATGAGCCAAGTCTAAGTCTCAGACTTAGACCAGAAACTTTTTTCCCCCTCCTGGGTTGGCCCCACTGACCTCTTGGGAGGCAGAGCTTCTTTAAATCATCTTAATTGGGTCCATTTTTATCGCTTCAGGAATTATTAAACATAATAAGACAAATAGGTCCAGAGTCCAAAAGGGGCGTCTGTCCCAATACTGTGACTCAGAAGCAGAGAACTAATGAACTAACGAACGTGGTCTTTCTTTCTTTTCTTTCTTGTCTTTCTTGTCTTTCTTTTCTTTCTTTTTCTGAACAGTGTTTACAGCTCATGCTGGGGAAGTCTGGCCTACCGGGTAAGTTACAGACCATGACGATGCAATCTTACCTCTGACCTTACAATAAAGCATCTGTAAGCCTAAGGAAAGCTCTTCAAATGTTTTTTCCTCCAGGTCTGTCAGTTACACCTCTCACTTCTGCACGTACATAGGGAATTCTCTTGGTTCCTTTACCAGCTAACAGCTAGTTATGGGTTAGCTGCTGTGAGTACAGAGAACCTAGACAGAGTCCAGCACAGGCACAGAAAGGGCAGTGCTAGGACATATGGCCTCCCAAACTACGCAGGCCCTTTGTGGATTTTTTTCTTTTAAACCTCATTGAGAATTTCAGCGCTTTGTGTTTTGTGCCAGTATTTTTGTGGTGTACATTAGGGAATTAATACGACCAGAAAAAAATCCAAGTTATCTTAGAAGTAGCTCCCCGGGTGGAATCAGGTGAGTGGGCCCCCAGGGGTGTCACGTTGCTCTCATTAGAGGCATTGGCTGTCCTCAGACTTCGCTGAGGTGGAACCTGTGGCTCCATTAGCCAGAAGGGAGGTTAGAGGCCTGGCAGGCAGGGCTTTTCTAGGAGCTGACAGGCCTCCTGTGCAGGGGTCAGCACCCATCCCCATCTCATGGATGATGAAGACAGGCTGAGGATGGTTACGGGTTTACCCAGAGTCCTACAGCAAGTAGCTAAGTCTCTCGTTTCAGAACCCACCTTTTTCCTTCCACGCTGTGCTTCGAAGGAATGGTGTTCACATCTAACTTATTGGTTGGGTTTGGTGGTTTTGTGTTTTTGTTTTTTTTTAATACGCTTAGAGGGGCGCATGTTTGGCTCAGTCAATTAAGCGTCTGCCCTGGGCTCAGGTCATGATCTCAGGGTCCTGGGATCGAGTGCCAAGTCAGGCCTCCTGCTCAGCGGAGAGTCTGCTTCTCCCTCTGCCCCTCCCCCCCGATTTTCGTTCTCTCTCTCTCTTTCTCTCCCTCTCTCAAATAAATAAATAAATAAATAAATAATCTTTTAAGAACACACTCTTAGATTAAGTTAATTATAATACAGTTCTTAATGTACTTAAAACTAGAACTAATGGCAAGAGAGAGTCTACAAAGAACAGTATTCTAAAGGCTCAAAACCTGTGGCCTGTGCAGGTTCAGTATTAGAACTGTGTTTACTCCTTCGGCTGTAGCTTCTCTTTGTGGGTGGGGTGGCTGTTTTATAAGACATTGCTTTTTTTTTTTTTTACTTTTTTTAATAACCAGAATTCCCAACTTTCACTCTGTTCAGCTTCCCTCTCTTCAAAAAACTTCCCATTTCATCAGTAAAGCAAGCAAATTGAGAGAAATCTAATCAAAGACTATTTAACATTCATAAATGTTCATTTATACCAAATTCATTAAAATGCTATTTCAAAAACACTGTTTTTTGTTAGATTAACTGATAATTGGATAGGAACAGTTTAGTTGTGCATATTATCAGTTGCTAAGAGGTATTAGCGTATACTTTCAACTAAGACCATGAGATAAAACAACTTCATGATGATTTTATTTTTTTTAAAGATTTTATTTATTCGTGAGAGACAGAGAGAGAGAGAGGCAGAGACACAGGCAGAGGGAGAAGCAGGCTCCACGCAGGTCCTGGGACTCCAAGATCATGCCCTGGGCGGAAGGCAAATGCTAAAGTGCTGAGCCACCTGGGCTGCCCTCATAATGATTTTAGAAGGGGTTTTATACCTATGTGTACAAATATCTGTACTCCTGTGGGATGTGTGTGCACATGTAAATAATAAAGGTAAAACATAAATATTGTGTAATAGTAGCAAGTGTTATTTGTTTGCAGGTGTGCAGATCTTGGTGGACTAGAGGGGAAATTAACCACATTGGAGGAACCATTTCATTTTTTTTCATGCTTGGAAGAGTGAATTTACTTTAAAAATTAGTTAAAAGTTATTTGATCAAATCCCATTTGATATTTGTTCATCCAAAAGGGTCATTACTGACCAACTCTTTAATACATTGTTAATTTTTTTTCATCCTGATTTTAATTCCTTCATAGGAGACAGGTGGCATTTACGAAAAATGGATTGGTGTTATGAAGCTGGAGAGCCTTTATGTGAAGAGGTAAGATTACTTTTATACATTCTGTTCTTAGAAATGATTGTGTTTATTTTGTGTTTCATATGGGATACCCACCCCACTTGTGAATAAATTCTAGAGAAAACTTTAATGTTTTTTAGGATACAAAAATCTGTGCATGGTCTACTTCCACTTCCTTACTGTAGGTCTTTGATAAAGTCAGAGGGAAAGTCTCTGCCTGGTGGGAACGTTTCTAACATCTGTGTTAAGTCTTCTTGACTTATGGGGCTTCTGGGTGGCTCAGCGGTTGAGCATCTGCCTTCAGCCCAGGGTGTGATCCCGGGATCGAGTCCCACATCGGGCTCCCTGTATGGAGCCTGCTTCTCCCTCTGCCTGTGTCTCTGCCTCTCTCTCTGTGTCTCTCATGAATAAATAAAGTCTTTGAAAAAAAAAAAAAAGTCTTCTTGACTTAAACTATGTCCCTAGAAATGTCCCCAGAAATAGTTCCTCACGAGGAGGCAGAGAACCTCAGAGAACAAAAGACCTTTGGACCAGGGAAAGAATGTGGAAATATACTCTGAATTTTGAAACCAATATTTTAATCTCCATTTCTCTGTGAGTTAATGATGGCAGAGTTCATCTTCCCAGCCCATCACGTAGGCTCTGATTGAAACTGCATCTTAGATCCAATGAAACTCTTCGGGTTGCCTTAGGAGCCATTTTACCCCAGGACAGTCGGAATCTGGTTAAGCATCTTATTGATCCAGATAGCGTCAGACCTGCCGGTCCACACCCATGGCCTTAGAAGTCCCAAGAGGAAGCCCAGTGAGAAGGCTTCCCTCAACCTTTCTACGTCTGCCAGCCAGTAGTAGCCCGTGGCATTGAACCTCAGCCGAAAGCTGGTCTGGGCGGGTGGCCTGGGGCCTTCGCCCGGAATGTTCTGCTGTATGGGGCTGAGAGAGTCGGCGCGGAGAGGCGGCCTGAGTCTCGGCCAGGACTCTGACTGCCCGGGTAGGAAGTAAACCACAGACAACCCGCAGGACATACGGTTTGGAGGTCAGAGAGCGTAGAGTCTAGTCATACGGTTTCCGTGTCTTCTCCATTAATTCCTGAATCAGTATCAGACAATTCACCTCAAAGCACACTTACTACCCTCAGGACTTCCTACCCTCTTTGCAGATACTCTCTGTTTCCCGGCCTGGTGTTTGCAGCTCGCAGTGCTGCTTCCCCTGCTCACCGGCGGCCTGCGTGTTTGCTCTCGTCTTTTCTCTTTTTGGCCTCTTTCCTAAATTAAACCAACTGGCCTCCCCAAGTCAGGTGCCCCCCACTTCAGTATACGGTGCGTGGAGCAGCCAGACTGGTCTTCAAAAACCTCTTCTCAGAAAAATTGAGTGGCTTTTGTTCAAAGGAGCTAAAAATTCCTTTATTTCTCGTTCACAGCCTTCCCATCTGTGACCCCCGTCTGACTGGCACTCTAGTCTGTCTCGTCTCCTTCCCCTTATTCCGGATTTGACCTTAACCCTGCTTTTCGTGAGAACTCCTTCCCTGTTGCCTCTGGCTTTCCAAATCCGACATTTCATCCTCTGAGGCTCAGTCCTGCGTTTCTCAGCCCATCCGTCTCCCTCTCCCCTGAGCCTTTATGATACTCCCAGTTCATACCCTGTAATTCCAACCAGAATGAGATACCAGTATTTTATAGTCTTAGTTTACTTCCTGTCTCCCCGAGACCTGCTTTATTGTTTGTTTCTTTCTTTCTCGAAAGGAAATAGAGGTATAAGATTTAAAGAAAAGGTCCAGGGTCTGTTTGTTCCTGTCAGAAGTTATAAAGGAATTTCTGTTTCCCCAGGATGCAACCCTGAGAGAACTTATGATATGTTCTGGAGATACTTTACTTTTAATTGAAGGAAAACTTCCTCCTCCGGTAAGATTTTGCTTCTGAATTGAGTTTCTGTAAATAACAGTTATTGTTTTCTGATGACAAAGATGATATATTGTCATTGTGGGGAAGTACAACCAGGCGTGAAGAGGGTGCCAGGACCTGGGTAAGTGGTCTAATCCGACAGCTGCCGTCTTTTAGGTCTTTATAGATTTCCTTCTGATAAAATCAGTTGTGTGCACCATATTGTTTCCTACTTTTCTTATTTCATTTTTTAACCTGATTTGCAGAATCCAAAACCAATCATCGTATCCAGTGTGCGACTTACCACAGTTTAATTCACATACTCCCAGTTTGAAATTTAAATTTTTTGTTCTTTAAAACTTTTTTTTTTTTAATTTTTATTTATTTATGATAGTCACACAGAGAGAGAGAGAGAGAGAGGTGGAGACATAGGCAGAGGGAAAAGCAGGCTCCATGCACCAGGAGCCCGATATGGGATTCGATCCCGGGTCTCCAGGATCGCGCCCTGGGCCAAAGGCAGGCGCTAAACTGCTGCGCCACCCAGGGATCCCAAATTTTTTGTTCTTATACATGATACTTAAATACTTAAATACTCCTCAAGACTTCCGTAGTCAAAATTAATAGGTCAGAAGGTATGACCGTTTCAAAGACTAGATGCTGACTCTGTATTGCCACGTTGTTTTCCCAGGAAGCTGCACCAGACCAATAGCCCTATCAGCTGCCTATGAGAGCACTCGCTTTACTGCTCTTAAATAAACTCTGTGGGCTACCACTTCTTAAGACCATTATGTATGTATTAGGTTTTTTTCAATGTGGACAAATGTAAAGATGAAAATTTAAAAAATGACCCCAGATTCCAGCACTTAGATTAACCATTGGTTATGATTTGGAAACTCAAAAGACATGGCAGGCTATAAAATGAAAAAAGTTTTTCCCATTTTTTTCTCTCCAAAGAGTCACAATTAACTTTCCCTTGTATATCCTCCCAAGAAAACAATTAGTCCTGTTTGTACAGGATGTTAGTGCAGAATGTAAATGTGTGCATGTCCCTTTGAAAGTTTACCTAAAGGGCATCGTAGTCCATATGTTCTTTTATACTTGTTGGCTGTTTATTTTTATTCACTTAATATATCTTGATCTCATATCTGCACACACAGGCCTTATTCTTTTATATCACTTCATAGAATTGTATTTTATTCCATGATCTTTAAAGTTAACTTTTTAATTGGTAATATTTATAATACAAAATTTTAAGTGTATAAAAAGCTGGGTCAGGAAAAGTAAGTATCCCTCCTGCCCTCCGGCCACTCAGTGTCCTCCCACTATAAGCAGCCACTTTCCACTATACCCTTCCACAAGTATGTACTTTTTTAATGCACGTGTATACAGGGTTGTACATATACACATTTTTTCTATACAGAGAAGATCAGATGCTAGACATCCTATTCTCACTTTTTTCATTAATATTTTATTCCCATATGTATATTATGTTAGAACACATATAGCTCTTTGATTCTATTTGATGGTTATTGAGTATTCCATTGTGTGGAGGTACCGTGATTTATCCAACTAGTCTCCTCAAGGATTTAGATGGTTTCCAGCCTTTTGTTGATACAAATAATACTGCAAAAAATACATGTGTGCCATTTTGCACGTATATATCCTAGAACTGAAATCACTTTGTCAGAAGTTGTGACCTACATAATATAACCTGTCTTCTAAAGAGGGGCCTTGAGGTTGGTTCATGGTCTTGGCTACCATAAACCGTGTGCATCTGTGGCTGTGTGTGTAGGGGGGCTAGTTGGTCAGGTTTATTTCATGTAGTTTGTATATAGGAATCCAACTTAAAAAAAAACAAAAAAAAAAAAAAAAAAAAAAAAAAAAAAAAAAAGGAATCCAACTTAGAGCAATGGCTTCTTCTTTATAAAGTTCTGTTAGGAATTTTAATGAGTGAAAACCGCTTCTCACTGGCGCGTTGTGCTAGAGGTGCCCTTACCAGGCCTGAAAATATGTTTTGATATTTTGTTTATATTTTTCATTGATTGTCATAAGATACTACAAGCAAGTATATTGACTAAGCTCGTTCTAAGCAAAGAACACGGAGTCCTAGTCAATCCCAAAGGCTAACTTTTATAACCTTAAACTTTTGGTTGTAAAAACAATAAATAGGGGCGCCGGGTGGCTCAGTCAGTGAAACATCTGCCTCCAGTTCAGGTTATGATCTTGGAGTCCCGGGATCGAGTCCTGCATCGGGCTCCCTGCAGGGAGCCTGCTTCTCCCTCTGCCTGTGTCTCTGCCTCTCCCTGTGTCTCATGAATAAATAAATAAAATCTTTAAAAAAATAAATAAGTAGCTATAGTGTATGGCAGTTAATAAGTCTAAAAAGAAAAATAACTTCAGGAACATTTGTTGTAACGAAGCTATTTCTCCGTGTGGAAGTAGAAATTCACTTACTCCGTGTACCTCACAGTGGTTAGAAGTGCTCTCTTCTTCAGGGTTTCCTGAAGGTGCCCCTCTGGTGGTACCAGCCTGGGGGTTCCCCGGGTCACTGGAAGAATCATCAGGACCAGAGGAACGGTGCCCCTTCTCCAGGTGGGGTCTGGAGAGCTGCTGCCACCCAAGGTGAGGACAGAACAGAATTGTAGCAGCCACCATGTCATAAGGGGAGTAGAATGACCGCCTTTGCTCTGAGAGGCAAATGAAGCACGTATCTGAAACGTAAGGTTGAAAATCAAAACCTGTTCATTCCATAAGAGCAGCCCCTATTTTCATCCAGGGCTCTGTAAGCTCTGTTGAGGGCTGTCTCTGTCTTTAATATTACACAACATATTAGAGTTTTTACATATCATCTTGCAAGATCCCCGTGCGGCGTGCCCCACTTCCCATGGTGGACTCGGAGACCGAGCCCTCCGTGCGTCGCAGGGGCTCCACTGAGGCAGGCCCGAGAGGCGGGCTGCAGTCCACACTGTGTGCCCCCCTCTCTCCACCACCACGACCCCAGGGGCTGCAGCCTGTGGGATGCTTCACCTCGTCTCTGACTTCTGAGGAGATACACAGCATACAGACCTACTGTTTGACTCTCGGTTCCTTCTCCACATTCAGATCCACACACATACACCTCAGGATGAGCAAGAAGTCTAGCAGTGAGTCTGAATTACCATTTGTAAAAAGTAGATTTTCACTTCATTGTAAAAAAACACAAAGTAATTTACTTTGTAACTAAATAGAACTCTTCGTATATTTTTCCCATTTATTATGTTTTACTTAACTAACTATTCAGCTATATCTAGCTTTTAGGTAAGAGAACATTTTGTTTTCACTTTTTAGGCACTAACCATCTGCTGGCCATTTACTGTGTGGCAGCCACTGTCCCAGGCACTGGGAGAGAAACAAGATAGATGGGCTGCCCTCTCTGGAAAAGAATACTGTTTTGGGGGAGACAGATTAGGAAAACTGTAGGTGCACACCTACACAGGAAAACAGCTAAAAGACTAACATGTTGGGATAAGTGTTAGGAGAGAAAGAAACAAGAGGGTAAAATAAAGAGCCAGGAGAGTCCTACCAGCATAGTCCTCTCTGGGGAAGGAGAAAATGTGAAGAGTATTCTGGGCGGAGAGCACAAGTGTGCAATTCCTCGAACCCACTGCAGTGAGAAACCAGTGCATCGTGCCCATGGCGTGCTGCCTGCCTGCTGACGTGCCAGGCATGGCTTCCTCCCCTCTGAGGTCACGAGGGACCCAATTCGAGGAACTCATGCCCCCAGTTTCTCGAATGGAGCTCTAAAATTTATGACCCGGTATGTATTTCAGAAATACAAAGGAGATAGAAAGTTCCTTCCTGACATCTGGCTCTGTTCGTGTAGGCGCTCCTGGTGACCTGCACGGGGAGGTGTCCCTCCGCTACTTGGGGGACCTGGAGATCTCAGAAGAGGCCACCGTGGCAGAGCTGAAGTCCCAGGTCAGACTTCTTCGTGTGGCGCATGGTAGTGGTGGCCTGGCTTCTTCCAGTGAGATATTAATACCTTCTTCTATTTCCTTTTCCCTCACTTACAGTCTGTTCTGATATGGCATGTGTTATATGCCATGTTCAGTGGTAAGTACCCACCAGGCACCCCCCCGTCCGGCTCCGACGGCGCTGGTGTTTGTTTCTGCCACTTGCCCTGTGGCTTTCATGTGTCCCCACTCTGACGGGCATGCTGTGTGCTTTCATTTGAATTGATCCTCAGTGACTTGCAGCTTATGTTCATTTTGATTTCTTAGGGAAACATGATTTATTGAAACATCTGTCAAGCATTCACTCTACCCCTTTATTTACATCGTTTTTGTCCCATTGTGATCCATGTGTTAAATGTTGTCAGGGTGCTCCGAGGTGGGATGTGTAACTAGATACCGTATCCTTTTCTTACCTATTAACATTCATAAAGCGAGTGTTGGGTCCAGATGGAAAGGCTGGGTTGAGGAGAACACGAAACGCTTAGGCATCTTCACTGTTGCCGGGCATCCCTTCGTCCTCTTAAAGGAAAAACTTCGGGACGCACAACAGAAGTACCAGCCATCCATACTGGATTTTCCTGTGTGCACTCAGCGTTTGGAAAAAAAAAAAGGCAGCAAATGGTCTTACTGCCATGAAAACGAGAGACTTTTTTTTCTTGGATTGGATTGACAAATACAAAATTGCTGTTTTCATATCTAAAACAGCTAGTGTTCATTTTTCATATTACAACCCAAATCTATAAATAGGTATCTGCCCTGCAGAATTAGTACAGAAGGTTAGGCCTAGCATTTGCATCCACAGATTCTGGAACATTTCAAATAAAGCTCTTTCACTGACAGAGCAAACTTTGAAGAATTAGCCCTCAAGAAAGCGGAAGGTGAACCCCTGGCTTTCATGAGTGCTCTTGCGAATTATACTCACAGAAATTAACTTCTGAGTTTCACTTTCTGAAACATAATTTAAAAGGAGCTTTGGCTCATCAGCAGATTCACTTATCCCTCAAGCTGGCTTCCCTAGAGAGGAAGACAGAAGTGACTGGACTGACGTCACTGGGGAGATGCCCCGGGCTCGCCCTCCTCGACGTGCTCTTCCCTCAGGTGTCACTGTGTAGGCCCACTGACTTCCTACAGCAGGGTGTCCGCTAGCAGTACTTGTTCAAACCATTGGAGAACTATTTCTTTTCTAGGCCATGACCTTGTTCTCCTCCTCGGGGTTTGTCATCCCGTCCCCAGCCTTCCTCAGAGCCTGGACCGTGGAGAGGAAGCGCCTGGGCAGGCTTTTACGAATCAACCGCCAGCAGCTCAGGTGGGTCCCTCGTCGGGAGCCTGGTCTTCCTCTCCTCTGCCGTCTTCCCTCTCATCCTCCTCCTCCTCCACCACCACCACCACCACCACCACCACCACCACCACCACCGCTGGGCCGTGAGGGCCGGGGCAGGTCAGACAGCATGTTGTCAGCTGGGTGGCACTTCCAGTCAGAAACTCTGGGACTTTGTCTGTATTCAGCATAAAGGCAGCTCCACGTGTTTTTACTACGCTTCAGACACCATGAACAGAATTTTGAGCTTTTCTTCAAGCTTTACTAAGATCTAATTGACATACAGCCCTCCGTAAGTCTGAAATGATTGCCACCTTGGCACTGGCCAGCACCAACACCCGCAGCGCATCACATCATCACTGTTTCTTTTTCGTGGTAAGAACATTGAAGATCTAGCCTCTTAGCAACTTTCAAATCTGTGATACGGTATTGTTAACTGTACGCACTGTGCTGGACTTCAGAGGCGCCAGACTTACCTTATAACTGGAAGTTTGGCCTCTGACCAGCAGCTCCTCTTTCCCTCCACCTCGCAGCCCCCAGGAGCCACGATTGTACTCTCTCTTTCTGTGAGTCTGGATATTTTAGATTCCATGGTAGTGCTACCTCACAGGATTGGTCCTTCACTGTCACATTTCACTGTTAGCATCACACCCTCATGGTCATCCACGTTGTCACAAGTGACAGGATGTCCTCCTTTCTCATGGCTGAATGATACCCCGTTGCATACATATGGGGACGCCTCCCTGAGGTCCATCCATCCATCCACAGGCACCTGGCTTGTTGCCGTGCCTTGGCTGCTGTGAACATGGGAGTGCAGATGTCTCTTGAGGTTCTGTTTTCATTTCCTTCGGATACAGACCCAGAAATGCTAGATCATATGGTTAGTTCTATTTTTAATTTTTTGAGGAACTTCCAAAAAATTGGCTTCACCAATTTACATTTCCACCAGCAGTGCACAAGGGTTCCCCTTTCCTCCACGTCCCCGCCAGCACTGATTGCGTCTTTTTGATGCTAGCCATTCTGACATGTGGAACAAGATATCTTACTGCGGGTGTGGTTTGCACTTTCTTGATGATGAGTAATGGTCAGCACCTTCTCAGGTACCTGGTGACCATCTGTAGATCTTTGGAAAAATGTCAGTTCCTCTGCCCATTTCTTGATTGGACTGTTTGGGTTTTTTTTGCTCTTGAGCTAGATGGGTTCTTTATTAATCCTCTATCACATTCATGATTTGCAGATTTATTCACCCATTTCATAGGTCATTTTTTCATTGCATTTTTCATTTCATTAATGGTTTCCTTTGCTATACAAGATCTTTTTAATATGATATAGTCTCACTTATTTTTGCTTTTTTTGTCTTTCCCTTTGGTATCAAATCCAAAAAAAGTCATTGCCAAGGACAGTGTCAGGGAGCTTATTACCTCCTGTGTTCTCTAGGAGTTTTGTAGCTTGGGGCCTTATGGTCAAGGCTTTTAATCTGTTTGAGTTGATTTTGGGGTACGGTAGAAGGTAGCTGTCCAGCTTCATTCTGTTGCACATGGCTGACCAGTTTTCCAGCACCATCTATGGAAAAGACTGTCCTTTTCCCTTGTGTGCTCCTTCATTATAAATCCCTTGGGTTTATTTCTGAGGTCCATTGATCTTTGTGTCGGTTTTTATGCCAATACCATAGTTTTTGTTTTTAAGATTTAAATTATTTATTCATGAGAGACACAGAGAGAGGCAGAGATACAGGCAGAGGGAGAAGCAGGCTCCCCTCAGGGATCCTAATGGGGGACTCAATCCTGGGACCCCAGAGCCGAAGGCAGACGCTCAACCGCTGAGCCACCCGGGTGTCCCTGCCATACTGTTTTGAATACTATAGTCTGAAATCAAGAAGGGGGATGCCTCCAAGTTTGTTCTACTTTCTCAAGGTTGCTGTGGCTCTTTGGGAGCTTTTGTGGTTCCATACAAATTTTAGGATTGGTTTTGTATTTAAATGAAAAATGTTGAAGTTTTGATAGAGATTACACAGAATCCGTAGCTCACTGTGGGTAACATAGACATTCTGACAGCATTCTTCCAGTTCGTGAACATGGAATATCTGTCACTTCTTCGTGTCTTCAGTTTCTTTCATCAATGTCTTACAGTGTCTTACAATGTCTTACAGATCTTCACCTCCTGGGTTAAGTTTATTTCTGCGTATTTTACCCTTTTTGATGGTCTTGTCAGACTTGTCAAGATGGAGTTTTCTTGATTTGTCTTACTGATAGCTCACTGTTAGTTTATAAAAACATCAAGCGATTTTTGTATCTTGATTTCGTATCCTGCAACTTCACCGAATTTATTTATTCTCACAGTTATTTGGTGTTTAGGGTTTTCTACATATAATGGCACGTCACCCATAGGGAGAGGCAGTTTTACCTCCTTTCTGATTTGATGCCTCTTATTTTCTTTTCCTTGTCTGATCGCTCTGGGTAGGGCTTCCAGTACCACACGGAGTAAGAGTGAGAGTGGGCATCCTTTTCTCCCTGATGGTGGGGGACATGAGCTGCCAGCTACTCATGTGTGGCCTTTACTGGGTTGAGTTAGGTTTCTTATCAACCCACTTTGTTGAGCAGAGTTATCATGAAAGGATGTAGAATTTTGTCATTTTTCCTTCATCTACTGAGATGATTTGATTTTTTTATCCTTCACTTTGTTAGTGTATCACATTGACTGATTTGCAAGTATTGGTCCAGCCTCGCATCCCTGGAATAGATCCTACTTGATGGTGTAAGATTCTTTTAATGTACATATTTTGCATCTTTGCCTCTGTTCAGCAAGGATGTTGGTCTGAACTTCTGTAGTATCCTCGTCTGGTTTTAGTATTGGGGTGATACTGGCCTTGTAAAAAAATCTTAAAAAATTAAAAAATATATCACTCGGTGTTATTTTGTTTCTTTTATCAGAGACTACAAACTGGGACGGAAAACTGAGATCTGCTTAGAGCCCCTTCAGGAAGAAGAAAACTTGGGGTAAGTCATCCTGTCCCATGTACGTGTCTCTTCATGGTGGCTAGTTTCCTGAAAAACCTAACGGTGGGATCAGTAGTAAAGGGTTTTTCCCCACTGCTTGAGTAGCATGGCAACTTAAACCAGATTGTGTCCTACAGGTGTGTTTGCATGCCTAGTGTCTGGAACTTGGAACTCATTTTGCCATGAAAACAGTGAGTCACAGATGCATATTGAATCCCTAATGATCTCAAAGTGTAAGCAGGATGCTCATTCCCAGCCCTGTCAGTTGTCAGACTGACTTGCACAGCACCTGTCACTGTCCCCTTAGCCTACTTTTTCATCCTCACCCCACCTGACGTAGTAGATACTGAATTGTGTGTTACTTGTCTCCTACAACAGGTGTAAGTTTTGGGAGAACAAGTACTTTGGTCACTGCTCTGTCCCCAGTACCTAGAACAGTGCCTGTATCCTAATAATTCATTAGTGACTAAAGAAACACCCCACAGGGGTCTGTAATCAAAACTTCCTGGTTCTTTTTTCATTATAAGAAAATCTTTTCTAAGACCTCCTGTGAGTATCACCAGCAATAGGGTTGGTGATCGTCTGCCCGATGAGAATACCATTCCTGCTGCCATCCTGCTGCGTAGTAACGGGAGCTCCCCCTCAGCTGTGTCTACCCTTCATGCAACCCCACTGCTTTTATAAAAGTGCATTCTTACTGCAAACCGTAATACCAAGCGTGGTGTCCCGGAGGGGGATTTCTGGGTCAAATGGTATGAACGTTTTAAACATCTTACAGCAGTTAAATTCCTTTCCAGGTAAGTTATGCCAGTTTATGGTCCCACAAGCAGTGGTGATGAGTATTACTTCACCCTCAAACCAACATTGAATATTTTCATTGTTTAAACGTTTGCTAAATTGATCGCGGAGAAATGGTTATCTTGTCTCATTTGCTTCAGTGCTTTGATTGCTAGTAAGATTGGGCATTTTTCTCAAAGTCATTTTTCCCCCCCAAAGTCTTATCATTTACAAGCCTTTTGCCTTTTCTGGGTGTGTGAATTCATTCATATATTGGGCGGGTTTTAGCAACGGGGTCTTAGGAGAAGTCTGATTTGTGAGAGCTCTTTCTTAAATACCGACACGGGCCCTTGGCACATTTGTTGTGAGTGGCGTCCATGTGAAAACCGTGCTGGGCACCAGGTGGCCTGTCCCAGCGGTTGCGTCCCTGACCAGCCTCCAGGGCTCCCCCTCTCCTCAGGGAGCCCTGTCACTCCTTGGCATCCACGCCTGCCAAGAGGTTCCATCTCCTTTCCAATCGGGCCTGCCCTCTCCCTGCACCTCCAGGTCCTTTGCTCCCATAGCGTCACCTTTCTTTTTGGTAAAAGCTCCCATACAACCAAAATCCAGCTGGTGCGGTCACAGGGCCTCACCGGCCTAGACACGGTTTCCCTCCCCCCACCTTCCGGCGGGCTCCACATCTGACTTTCTCCCCCGCCCCCTCCCAGCGCTCAGCCCCTGCTTCTCTGGCTGCCCCACTGTGACTTCACGTGCCTGTAGCGGAGCTTTTCCTGCCAACCTCTGGTTCTGAAATCAGCCCCTCCCGGGGCGCAGCTGCAGCCCTTGTCACACCGTCCCCGGAAGACACCGCTGGGGTCCAGGATGGGAGAAAACCAAAGTAGAGAAGAGGACTAGAGGGTTTGGGGATAAATCTGTCCTCCTAAAAACCAGAAGAGAGGAGAGGAAGCCTTGCCCATCACACTTCGCCATGGTTCCTGCGAACTTCTCATTCTTCTTATTTGTTTCCGGTGCAGCCCTCAGGACGTGGTACTGAGGACACGGATGCGCCTCCCGGGCGAGAGGGCGTACGCACCGTGCGTGGACTTGGTGTGGGACACCGCCCGAGGCTGGACTGCTGGCTCCCTGAGACAACGAGTTGCCCACTTCTGCTCTCTTCCCATGGAGAAAATTGAAATTGCCAAGTACTTCCCCGAAAAGTTTGAGTGGCTTCCGATATCTAGCTGGGTAAAGTTCCAGGGCTTTCTCAGAGAGACTGGGCCTTCCTGGTGTAGTGAATAGGTTAACTGCTGTTTTTCACAGATAGGGAACTTAGTAAGAATTTGAGTTTTCTGTATTCAGGATGCTTGATTTTTCTATAGAACCAGCAATTTACCAAGAGGAAAAAGAAGAAAAAGCAAGATAATTTGCAGGGGGCGCCTTATTACTTGAAAGATGGAGACACTATTGGTATTAAGGTAAGTTATTTATCAGCAAATTTACCACTTTAGTAAAACACCAGGATCAGTGATTTTTTTTTTTGTAAGATTTTATTTATTTATAAGAGACAGAGGCAGAGACACAGGGAAAAGTGGGCTCCCTGCGGGGAGCCTGATGTGGGAGCAGATCCTGGGATCCTGGGACCCTGGGATCACACCCTGAGCCACCCAGGCATCCCAGGAGCAGTGATTTTTATAGAGAAGTTGTATCAGATCTTCAAGGCTCTGATAATCCTATGATGATCCTCTCTTACATACATTGGAAAATAGGGAAGGCCAGACCACTTATATCATGAGGCCAGAAGAACCTTAGTATCAAAACCTTAATCCTGGGTTGGATTTGTGTGAAAATGCTTCTGAAGTTTTATCATTAAGTGCATTGCTGCAGGTTTGGAATAGGTTCCTGTGTCAGGGGGAGATGTTTCCTTCCATTCCTAGTCCCTGTGAGCAATGTCCTATTAAATTCCCACTGTTTCTGCACCTGTTGAATAATCTGGTGTCGGGCAGCCCGGGTGGCTCAGCAGTTTAGCGTTTGCCTTTGGCCCAGGGTGTGATCCTGGAGTCTCAGGATCAAGTCCCATGTCGGGCTCCCTGCATGGAGCCTTCTCCCTCTCTCTCTCATGAATAAATAATAATCTTAAAAAAAAAAGAATAATCTGGTATCAGTAAATGACAGAGGTATCCTCACCTGCCCTAGACAAATTTACTTTATCACAAAGTGATATTTTTAAGAATAACTTTAATCCTTGATTTAAGAATTTATTTGTGGATATCAAAATAAGGATTAAATTGCTAATCAATATTTTCACATCAAGGAATAAGCATTCCCTTAACCACCACTTCCACTCAGCATTGTGCTAACCAGGGTGGTATGAGCCTCCTCCTCCCCAAAGTTGAGAGAGAAATAAAGGACCTTCTAAAATGAAAGCACAAAACCATTCTTCATATGCAGTTCACCTAAAAGAAGATTCAAGAGACTATACAGGTACCATCAGATCTGGTAAGAGAGTTCAAAGGTTACAGGATCAGAATAAAACTACAAGATACCTAGGAATACATCCAGCAAAGAGATTTACAAGACCTTTCCAGAGAATATTCCCAAAATACTGAGTGGTATTAAAGCTTCGGTTAGATACAGAGCAACGTCGTGTTCTTGGAAGGAAGCCTCACACGATAGACCAGGAAACAAACATATAAATTCACATGGAGAAGCAACGGGCAGGGAGATTTTTAAACACCATGATGGGCGCTCCCTGGCCTGGTGCCAAGAGCGACCGGGCAGCTGTGTCAGCAGAGTAGCTTCGGGGGGGCGGATGGACGTCACGCCAGGAAACTTGACGGGTACTTGAGGCGACATTAAAAATTGATTATTCAGTAAATGGTGCTGGGGAAACTGGTTATTCGTGTAGGAGAAATTAGTTTCCAAGTTTATGTGCACTTCAGGCCCCAGGAAGTCTGCATCCAGTCTGCCCACACCGTGTACATCAATCTGAAAACTTAAAGGTGAAAGGCAGTCATTTCCAACCTTTAGATTTCAGAGGTCCTTCTTAAACAAAAAGCACAGACCATAAAAGGATGGCAAATGTGACCGCATTGGTTCGTCCGAACAAAGGATACCAAGTGTAAAGACAAGCCACAAACTCACAAAGATGGTCACCGGGTGTAGGTGTGGTCCTTACATCAATGCCAGGAGGACACCCTGATGGGAGGCGGGCCGAGACGAATACCCCCTCAGTTCTCAGGAGAAAAGTGGGGAGCCGAGAAGCAGGGGCTGGTGCTGCCAACCCCCCACCCCGCGGCCCTGGACACCATGTGGTGACGGTGATGGCGCTTGTGCGCAGCAGTGCTTGCGACTTTGCTCCTGGACAGCCCCTGGCACAGCTCGTGCGTTCACGTGAGGGGGTGTGCAGAATGTTCGCTGAAGGACTGGTTGTAACAGCGTAAACTGGAAAGGACAGTGACCCTCAGGAAGAGGACAGATGAAAAAAAAGTGTGGATATGGTGGCGTAGAACACAGCAGTGAATACACCGGAGCTCCGTGGGTCAATGTGGAAATTGGTCACAGTGGTCATCACCGGGAATGTGAAGCCCGTAAAATGCTGTGGATCAGTCGGTCACACACCTGGGGAGCCGTCCAGTCAGAGGGAAAGTGGGAACAATGTCCGGGGACATTGTCTCCAGTGGGCTGAGAGCCAGCGACTGAATCTGTGTTTTCCTTGAAAAATGATCTAAATATGGGCAGAGCTTACGACGGTTAACCGCTGGCTCGCGCTGAGCACTTTTCTTCTCCACCAGCCCCGTCCACGCGTGCATCGAGCTCTGGTTTTCCCAGGACAAGGGTAGGAGCAGGTGCCGTCTTGGGATGAGCCGGTCACGTCACTGGGGCACCTGGGCCCCCAGCCACTCGCCGGCAGCCCTGAGGACGTGGCTGTCGCCCCGTTACCCCTGTATTTCCTCTTTGTAGCGTTTGACAGTTTTTTAAAAAGCCCATCACGCACAGCTCGCTGGAATCCCACGTGTCCTCCACTTGCTGGAGTAGAGATCCGCACGTTTGTTAGTTTTCTCCCCCAAGAGCAACGTGTATAGACAGCAGAACCCTCCTGCGGCTCCTCGCTGACCACTGTGGTCCTGAAGGGCGCTGGCGGGGCGCTGGCTACCTCTCCCCATGCCTGGCGTGGTGAGGAGCCGGGGGCGCTCACCGAGGCAGCCCGGGGCGGCCAGGTGCGGGTGAATGACCCGCTGCGACCCCGGGGACCGTCGGGGCAGAGCTGCGCCCACAGCATCCGGGGAAGCCAGGGAGCTAAGGGACCAGGCGCACGGCGTCCCCGGGCTCGCGGGCAGCCGAGGAGGCGGCGGGTGGACGCGGCGACGGGCTCGGACAGCGGCTGCGCTCCCGGGGGCAGGGTCAGCTCCGCGGGGCACCCGGGCCAGGCTCCCCTCAGTTTGGCTCGAGCCTCTTCAGCGGAGGCGAACCCCCTGGTCGCTCTCTTGAAACGCAGAATGTCCTGCTGGAGGACGACGGGGACTTCAGTACCGACGCGGACGACCTGGGGAGAGGGACGCCGAGGCGGCCGAGCAGGTACGGTGCGGCCGGGGCTCCCCGCAAGCCGCGCTGGGCCCCCTACCGGGGCTCCGGGGCCAGGGCCTGCCCCGGGGCCGCCTCCCTGCCCCCTCCGCCCCTCGCTGGGTCTTCTCTGGGGCCTCGGTCACCCCAACAGGTGAGCACGATGAGCACGCGGCGGGCTCCGCAGGGCCCCCCACCTTCCCCTCCTCCCTCCTCTCCCCTGGCCGCGGGCCTCCTGCCCCTACCGCGATCTACTGGAACATTCCACCTCCACGTGCTAGGACCCGGCTCTCCCCCTGTACCCGCATCCCCCTGCAGGCCCCACGGGGTGCCTCCATCCTCCTTACCTGCCCCCCATCTTAGTCCTCCGCTCCCGGCTGAGGGGGGCGGGGGTGCTCCCCGATGCACCTGCCGGCGCGGCCCCTCCCGGGGGGCCACGGGGAGCCGCACGAGGACGAGCGGGCCGGGGCGGTCGTGTCCGTCACCCGCGCACAGCAGCGGCGACTCGGCGCCGGACACGGAGGTCCCAGGGGCCCCCGCAGCCGGATAAACGCCGACCCGTGGTTTCCGCTCAGGTCATGAGCTCGGGGTCGTGAGATCAAATACCAGGGCGCCTCCCCCCCCCCCCCCCCGCACGCGCTCTCAGAACCTTACCCTGCGGGGAGGCGCTGCCACCCAGCAGGTTGGAGGGTCCCCGGGGCCGGCCTGCCGCGTGGACCTGGGCCGCCGGGCTGGGGGTGTAAACACGTCCTCCGACTCCGCAGTCTGGGAACCCGTGTGCCGAGGCCACGCAGTGCCCGGGGCCTGCCGGCTCGGCCGTGACAGCCCCCGTGTCTCCCGCAGCCAGGACGCCCTTCGTGAGCGCAGCCGCGACCTCGGCTGCGGGGCCACGACGCCCGGCCGGCCCCGCGCACCAGAAGCTTCTCTTTCCATCCATGTGCGGAGCTTCAGGTAGCGCCTGCGCCCGCGGGACCCAGCAGGGCCGCGCCTCCTGCCCCGCGCCCTGGACGCCGCGGGTCGGGGTCGTGCTGTGGCGGCGGCAGGCGCTGGGGACGGCGCAGGGGCGGGGGCGGGGGCAGGAGCAGGAGCAGGGGCCAAGCTCGGAGCCCCCGCCCCCGCCCGGAGGGACGTCGAGGGCCTCACCGCAGGTCTGTCCTGCAGGAAGCACGAAGCGGACGCTCCCGCCTGAGCCCCACAGGGTCCGGGTCCGGGTCCGGGTCCGGGTCCGAAGCAGGATTCCCGGGGCCGGCAGGCGCTCGCCCTCTTGCCGCAGATGGGGCTGCGGGGCAGGAAGCTGGGCGGCCGCGGGCGGGGGCGGGCGCGGGGGTCGCCGCCGGACCTCGGAGCCCCCGGGGCGAGCTGGAGGCCGCCCCCTTCCTGCGGCGGAGGCCCTCGGTCACCCCTGCGCCCCGAGGGCCGGAGACGCTACCCTGACGACCCCGGGAGCTTTGCTTTGGAGAAAACGGAGGCCTCGCGGGGCCCCTCGACGTCCCTGTGCGCGGGCTCCACGTCCCTGTGCGCGGGCTCCGCGGGAAGAGACCCGCCTGGGGGGGGGGGGCTCCCCGAGCCTGCGGGCCCCGCGCTCCCCTGCGCTCAAGCGCGCTTCTCCTGCTCAATAAACGTTTATATTGAGAAATCACTGTCCGGGTGGTCCGGGGGCTGCCTCACACGTCACACGGAGCTTACATAGACGGGGGGGTGGGGGGGTATGGATTGTTCTGGAAGGAACTGTAAGTGGTCGGGCTTTCTTTTCCTCCAGGGAAAGACGTGGCGGTTGCATTACAGCAAACGGCTTCCCCTGGGATATTTTTCGGGGGGGGGGGGCCGTGCACGAGAATTTCCTGATGATCCAGAGTCACGGGGCAGCCCCGAGGGATCCGGCAAGGCCGGCAGCCCCCCACCTCCACCCCGCCCGCAGCGGCGCTTCGTCCCCACGCAGCTTGGGTCAGCAGCAGGCACCGCGCGTTTGCTGGGGGGTTCGAGCCCCGCCTCGGGCAAAGGGCTCCGAAGGGGACGGAGGGCTCTGGCTCCCCGCGGTCGCCCCATCTCCCTCTGCCCCCCCCGCACCCACTCCCCGCGGTCGCCCCATCTCCCTCTGCCCCCCCCTGCACCCCGACAGCACCCACTCCCCGCGGTTGCCCCATCTCCCTCTGCCCCCCCGCACCCCGACAGCACCCACTCCCCGCGGTCGCCCCATCTCCCTCTGCCCCCTCCTGCACCCCGACAGCACCCACTCCCCGCGGTCGCCCCATCTCCCTCTGCCCCCCCCGCACCCCGACAGCACCCACTCCGCGGTCGCCCCATCTCCCTCTGCCCCCCCCTGCACCCCGACAGCACCCACTCCCCGCGGTCGCCCCATCTCCCTCTGCCCCCCCGCCCCCACTTACCCCATGAGCGCAGCCACTCACCACGGCCGCCGTGTTGCGGGCTGCAGAGCACGGCAGCCAGATGACCGAAGCCAGGCCCTCAGGGGGCTCCACGCACCCCAGGGGGGAGGGTACCGCGACTGTGGCCCAGGAGAGCTCCAGCGCATCGCCCCAACACCCCAGCACCTCTGCCCCACAGAGGGGGCTCTGAAGTACGGGGTCCAGCGCCAAGAGGGCCTCCCAGCTCAGCGGCCAGTGCCTGAAAGACAGACGTCGTCAAGGCAGCCCCAGTGGCCCAGCGGTTTAGCGCAGCCTTCAGCCCAGGGCGTGATCCTGGAGACCCGGGATCCAGTCCCGGGTCGGGCTCCCTGCATGGAGCCTGCTTCTCCCTCTGCCTGTGTCTCTGTCTCTCTCTCTCACTCTCTCTCCCTGTGTTTCTCATGAATAAATAAAATCTTAAAAAAAAAAAAAAAAAAGACATCATCAGAGCCATCGTGCACGGGCTGGGCTGGCAGGTCACAGCACCCCCCGCCCGCTGGGTGAGCAGCTCCTCCGTCCAGGCCCACCGTGGAGCTCTCGGACCACGGCTTCCCAGAGGCCTCCGGCACCAACACCTGCCCCACAGGTGCACTGCTCTTCTGCCCTGAAGTGTTCTTTGTGCCGGCTCACCCCTCCCCTCCCCTGGGGGTCCTGGCCTCTTTCTTCAGCCTCACACCTGTGTAATACATAGAACTCGCGTCTCTATTTGCTTTAGCTCTTGCCTTCCCAAATACAAATTTTTCTGGAAGGTCTGCTACGGGGATTAGGGTCAACTCAGAGACAAGACATGTAGTTCTCACTCATAAAAGAAGTGTGGTGGGAGGAGGCGGGGAGGTGTCAGGAAAATTCGTGGAGACCACAGAGATGCCAAGGAGTGGGCTTCTGTCTCTGCCACCCTAACTACGTGCCTGCATTCTCCCCGCCACCCCATGGCCCAGGCTGGCTCCTGGAGCGCCACCCATCACGTCCACCCTCCTCGCTAGCAGCAGGAGGAAAAAGAAAGGTAGCCCCATGTTTTAAAGGAAACTTTCTGAAAATCTCAGTTAATGCTTATGTTCCTTTGTCCAAAAGCTGGTGGCATCCCTAAGGTTGACCGCAGAGGCCACTGGAGGATGTGGTCACATTTGCAGGGGACTCGCTTGGGCACGCTGCCTTGCCCACGTGATGTGGGGATCTACAAGGGAGCAGGAGACAGAAGCCTCATGTTCACAGGCCTCAGGCGGTGGCCTCCACAAACGCCGAAGAGTCTGAGCCTCTAACGTTCCAAAGCAGACCGTGCAGCGGAGGGCCGGGCCTCGGGTAAGCGGAGGCCGTGGGCACAAAACTGGAAGGTGCCCCAAAACCTCAGCCATCAAGACAGATCAGTTTTGAATGATAGCTTTTTTTAGAAATGAAAATTAATGCAGAAAAATCCACGATGAATGAAATTCTAAGATTTTTAAACACGGGATCGGTACAAGTTAAAAAGTCCTGCCCGCCCAAGGGCCTGGGCCACTCTGTTGGTTCTGCGTCTGGCTCCTGAGTTCAGCTCCAGTCACGGTCTCGGGGTCGTGAGATGGGGCCGCGCTGGGCGTGGGACCTGAGGCTCCCTCACTCTCCCTTGCCCCCCCCCCCCAACACACACACGCTCTTAAAAAGCCCCGGCAGCCTAGAGATGATCTTTGGGAAAAAAACCTCAGTCCTCCCCGCACCCAGCGCTCTGGCCTACGGGCGCCCCCAGCAAGCCCCGGGCGCTGGGCTTCGGGGCCATGATGCCCGCGTGTTAGTCCAGGCCCGATTCTCTCACCTGTCGTGTGGGCGGAGCTTGGTGGCAGGCCCGGGACACGGGACAGGTCTGGTCCCACCTTTGCCCCATGCTGTGTGCCGTGCGACAAGCCGGGAACCTCTCAGCCTGTTCCGCCTGTTCCTCGTCTGTGGGACACAGGGCTGTTGGGAGCGACGACGGCGCTCACACCGCCGGGCAGGGCATGCTGCGAGTGTGTGAGCATCAGAGTCCTGCACGGCCCGCTCCTGTCACTGCCTGGTACAGTCGTGGGCTTGTCACGCAGTTCTGGACAATGAGACGTGACGGGGGAGGTCAGCGGCACCCAGGGCTCCTGAAAAGATTCCTTTTATTTTAGAAAGAAACACAGAAGAACCACCACGTGCTCACACACCTTACCCTGGCCTGGGCTTGGGTGAAACGTGGGTGTGATGGGAGTGGTGGCCGCCACCTTGTACCATGAGGCGTGATCCTGGGTAAGCCCCCCGGGGGGCAGGGGGGAGCACACCACAGGACTGGGGGTGAACGAGGAGGGCGGGACGGAGAGCTGCAGGGGCACCCAACACGTGCAAGGCCCACGCAGCACTCTGGCCCCCGGCCCTCCCCCCGGACAACGGGGAGATGACAGAGGGACCTGGAGCTCGGAGCGCTCCTGGCCTACAGCGTCACGGGGCAGATGTGGGAGGATGAGAGGCCCTGCCCCCGCCCCTCCCTCAGCAGGCGGTGCAGGCTGCGTGCGGTGGAGTCTGACCCCTGCCCCCCCCCCCGCCCCCCAGGCGGCCCGACCTCCTTGCTGAGTCTTTAATTCAACAGACCGTAAACCTGCGCCCACAAGGACAGTGGCTTTCCGTCTGCCCTCCAGCCAATTCACCCTACTTTTAGAGTGGCTGAAAACCATAATCCTAAATCCCGTTTGGAAAGATCTGGGCAGCTTTTACACGAAAGCACGAAGGACGACGACAAGGAATGTGACAATGAAGATTTTATTTATACACAGAACCACCTATTTACAGCCCCAGGTCGGGTATGTACACGGCAATACAGGAGGCGTTTGCTTCCACGGCGGGCACTGTATAAATTAAGATCATAAATATGAGGGGTCAGCCCCACCCGAGGGCACAAAACCTTTTCTCCGAGACTCCCTAGGGCCCTCCCGCCCCCCTGCACCGAGGCCGGGGTCCCCGCGGGAGGAGTCGGGGCAGGCAGGGCAGCGGCCCGCGGCAGCTGCAGCGCCAGCCCCACACCGATGCACTTTCATGCGACACCACAGTTACGCCACTCACCTCTAACTTACTAGAATGGGTTTTTACGTAAACAGTGTTGTTTTAATCACTGACAACATACTAATTTTAAACACCATGCTTGTCCCAACCCTCAGCTTTCCTGAGGGGTGGCCCCGCGGCTCCAGCACCAGCCGCCGCCCCCTCGCCGCCACTGCGCTTGTCCCGAGGACCCGGGACCCCACAGACGTGACCACGCAGACGCGGTTCCAATACCACGGGCTCGGGTCCCCAGCCTCCTTCGTCAGCCTGTTCTACCTCAAAAGCCAGTGACTTCTGGTGGCCAGACGACCCCTCCGCCTTCCACGTCCCAAACGGCTGACTGCTGGCACCCAACTCGGGGGGGGCGGGGGGAGGCCATGCGCAGCCCCCCAGCCTACCTCGGATGGCGCAGCTGCACACCCTGTGGGGCACGGGTCACTTCGCCCCAAACCCAGTGCCGCCACTCCACCCTGGGACAGGAGCACCCCAAACCGGAGGCTGGGGCCTGGCTGGGCTCACGGGTGGGCCCACCGTGCACACCAGGAAGGGGGGAGGCACAGGGGCCTGCAGAGCGAGTGGCAGGTGGAGGCTGCAGTGGTGACTGACGGTGCCCTCGGCCCAGCACCCCCACACGGTCGCGGGGGGGGGCACGAGCTACCGGGTAGGGGGTGGTACACTGCAGACACACGCCGTTTCCCCACCCGGGACCCCAGAGGGCTGTGGACGAGGGCGAGCGTAGCTCGAGACAGAGAGCCGACCACCCACAGGGTCAGAGAGCGTGGGGACGCGGCGCGGGCCCAGCTTGGGCTCCCCAGCGCCCAGGAAGCGCGCCCTCCAGCCGCGGCTCACGCACACGCGTCTTCTGCCTGCACAGGCAGGAGGCCTGGCAGCTCTGGGGCCGACGCGGCAGGTCCCCGGGCCAGCAGCTCCACAGAGGGTGCCAACTGGGACCAGGGACCAAAGGCAAACGGGGAGGGCATCTGTCGGCCCAAGGTCACAGCCACCCATGCACCTGGCGTCAGGAGGGCGAGTCGGGCCCCTCACGGCGCCGGTGAACATTGGGGGCGGGGGGCAGCAGCACACCCCTGCCGCTCTCAAGCCAGGACGGGCAGGATCTCTGTGAAAGACTCAGCAGTCAATGGGGTGCAGCAGTGGGTGGCCTCACGGGGCTGCTGCAAAGATCCAGGCCAGCGGCACAGAACTTTCCAGTGCAGGAGGCTGCCTGCCAGCGGGGCCAGCATCTGCACGCCTGGGAGATGCCACATGGTATAGGGTGACCAGGCTCGCAGGGAACCCCCAGGACAAGCGCGCGGCGCCCAGGAGGTCAGGCCTGGCCTGCGGCGCAGGTCAGCAAGAGCGGAGGTGGTGGTAGTTGCCCCACATGACGCCGGGCTGGACAAGGTGCTGTTTCAAAGGTAGCTATGTTGGTGTGTTCGAGACCCCGGAGCGGTCACAGAACGGGCATCTGTGAGGCTTCCTGTCTGGAGCAGAGGGAGTAGCACCATGAGAAGGGGCAGGCGCTGCGCCGGGGCAGCATCCCCCCGGCCTCAGTTGCGGGGGGCGCGGAGGACGCAGGCCGACAGGGCCAGGGCTAGGCCTCGGTGGCAGGAGTGCTCCGGCTCAGCTCCTTGATGCCACACAGGATCCTCTTCATGTGGCCCACCTTGGTCACGCCGAGGTCCTGCAACGAGAGGACAGCGTCCTGACACCGGGAAGCAGGCCGGGCCCCCGCGGGCCTTCTACCCGGCGTTCTGAACACAAGGGAGGGGGAAGAGATGAAGACGGTGACACCAGATGGAGACGGCACACGCATGAACAGTGGCGCAGACACCCTACACCTCCCCGTGAGTCACCAAGTCCCCGCCGTCGTGCAGGACAGACACGGCCCACAGGCCCGGCGGCAGGTGGATGCAGTGACTCGAGCAGGCTGCTGGCCAGGACGTCCCCGGGGGCCCCTCAGCCCTCAGGACACCGCGCTGAGCTCCGGGGTCAGGCCGGTCCGAGCAGCCCGCCTGGTGGACCCGCCTCCAGCCCTGCTGCGGGCGCCCCCGCCTCACGCACGCGCTGCACGCACCTCCCTGCGCGCCCCCCACGCTCCGGGCTGCCGGCAGCCTCGACAGCAGGTCTATCGGTGCCAGCTTCCCAGCAGCATTAGTTCAAGCCTCTGTACCACCGGTCGGTAATTCTCATGGTGTTTCAGACATTTTTGCTACTAGACCTGTTATGGTCCCGTGACCAGTGTTCAGAGCTCACTGACGCTCCTGACGGCTGGCAGTTTATAGCCATGAAGCGTTTCTTCATTAGGGAGGCACGGTTTGAGACAGAATGCTGCCGCACACCCAACAGCTGCAGCATAACGTAAGCGTGACCTTGGTGTGCACTGGGAAACCAAACAGCTCGTCTGACCCGCTTCCTCGCAGGGGTCTGGGCCGGACCCGTAGCATCTCCGGGGGGCGCCTGGATGGCAGCTCCAAAGGGACTGGGACCCGGGTGCTGGGGCCGCCACCGCACCGAGCTCTTGGGCTGACTGACTAGCAGAGCTGCATCCCCCAACAGGGTTGTTTTTTCTTTTAAGTGGGCTCCACCCCCAATGTGGGGCTTGAACCCACAACCCTGAGACACAGAGTTGCATGTTCTACCCTGAGCCAGCCAGGCGCCCCCTTCAGTAGGATCTTTAATGTTAAAATATTTCACCTGTCCGATCAGGTTAAGAAAAGCAAGGCCACCCCCCTGATGCCCACTTTGGCTTTGTCTGGCTGTGGGGGATGGAGACATCACTGCCGGGGGGCAGGGGCGGCCTCTTGGCCACCGCCGTGCATCGCCCCAACCCGTGCACGAGAGAGAAGCATGAGGAGAGCCCTGATGCTGGGCCATGGCCAGGTCAGAGGGAAGGGACAGAGGGAGTGCAGGGAAGCCCAGGGCGGGTTCCCAGGAGACGCTATGGAAGTACCTTGAGGTCCCTCCGCTCCAGGTGCAGGAGCTCGGAGCCCCGGATGTCGTGCCGCGTGAAGATGTCCTTATACTCACAGAGACTGAGGTGCTCCAGCCAGGCAGCAACCTCCTCTGTCCCCCAGAGGTGAACTGTCAGAGACGGAAAAGCACGAATGCAGTGAGTGCCCAGAGCCCAGCGCGAGGCAGGTGGCAGCTGGCGCCTGAGACACCCCAGCAGCAACGTCCTAAGACATCCCAGCAGCCAGCACCCAGATGCCCCAGCAGCAGGTACCCCAGACACCCCAGCAGCCAGCACCCACATGCCCCCAACAGCTAGCACCCGAGACAGCCCAGCAGCCAGCACCCGAGACAGCTCAGCATCTGGCTCCTGGGATGCCCAGCTCCCCACATGCCCGCCAGTAGGGACCCCACACAGGCCCCCCGCAGCCACACGGCCGCCCAGCCACAGGCACCGCCCAAGCCACCCAGAAAGCAGCAGGAGAGCCTCCGGCTCCCAAGGGGCGTGAGCTACAGCAGGGGCTGCGGTCTGTTCCTGCCAGGACGGCCCTCAGCGTCCCTGGAGGGACTGGGCAAACACCCATGTGACTGTGCCGCTGAAGCCAGCCTGAAGCCAGCCTGCCGTCCTCTCTAGAGGCTTCGCTTTGCTTCTGGTCCACGGCAGGAAGGGAAACAGGCAGAGATTTCATGGAGTCAGAGCCACCGTCATTAAAAGAAACCCAACTGCTGGACAAACATGCGAAGAAGAAAACTCTAACGGAGCGACCACTACCCCCAAATCCAAACCCGGGGCTGCCCGGCACCTGAGCGCACTGGAGACAGCCATGCTCAGAACCGGCCCTCTGGACAGAGATTTTAAGCCCCGATTTACAGACTCCCCCCAAAAATGTCGAGTGCCATTTTCTATCCAGGTCCTGGCCCACAGGCGCTGGTGGCCTGGGCACCAGCACGGGGCCTGGGTGCAGGAGCCAGCGGCTGGGGACCAGCAGCCCCTCCCAAAAGGCAGGCCCAGGGGGGCCTGCACAAGACTCGAGTGTGAGCTCCGCGTCTCTGAGTGTCCTGTCACCTCTGCTGTCCCCCTCCCACCTCGCACCCCCCATCCAGGGCAGGCAGGCAGTGTGGGGTCAGTCCCCGGAGGCGGCACAGGGAGGGCCCCGGGGTGGGAGCGACAACGAGGGGCAGGAAGCCAAGGAGCAGTTCGGCAGCCACAAAGACACCGCGGCACAGGCCGCGACAGGGCTGGTGGTCGGGGACCACGGGAGAAAGCAGAGACCACGGGGCCCCCTCGGGCGGCGCGGGCAGCCAGAAGGACAGCGGGAGGGCAGGTACCCGGGGCTCCCAGGCTGCTGCGAGCTTCTCTGTTCTTGCTGTTTTTCTCTTTCTTAAACTTGGTCACCAGGCGGAACTTGCCACTGCGGCTGCGTTTTGAAAGCTCCAGCATCACATTCTGTGGGGAAAGCAGAGACAGCGTCAGGCCAGAAGAAGCTGGGTGGGATGGCTGGGGGTGGGGGGCGGGCTGGGGTCCCTGCTTACTCAGTCTGGCACCCCCTGGGGTTCTGTAACACCTTTCACAGGTGGTTTCACAGTGATCACTCAGTGTCTAATTTCACATCCCATTTCCTTCATTTTAGACCCTGTTTCTCATGTGATTAGAAAGCTCCATAAATACCAGTGCATTCTACCAAGGTCGTCCAGTGGGTCACAGTCCCGCACAATACACGTGTGCACACGTACTCCCCCTGTATTCACAAACAAGCATAACTTCCGTACTTCCCAGGACTGCCCGTCTCGTCTTGCCCCTGAGGGCCAGGACTCTGCCCAGGCCCAGTCTACGACGTCCCCACACTGACCCACACAGACTCGACAGCTTTATGACACTTTCAGACCTGAAAGGGACATGTGGTCCCACTAAAAAAAATGCCACAGGGATTTTCATTAGAATCGCACCAAATCTCAAGTGGGGGAAGAGTACGTGTCCTCACGCTCGGGAACGTGTGTCATGCCTCCAACCCTCCCTGTGCCCGACAGGCCCCCTTGCGGGTTTCCCATCAGAGGCGTCTCAGGCTTCAGGTGAGAGACCTCTCACAATAGGATTTCTAACCGATGGCTGCCGTACTCCGGGAACTTACCTTCACAAATTTCTTATACTTTGCAAAATTACCAACCATCAATTCTAACAGCTGCCGCACGCAGACAGACCACTGGCTCCCAGGTGACGGGCTCTTCCGTGCGGACACTAGCAGGCGCCTGCCTCACTCCTCAGTGCTCCCGCAGGAGGGGCGCCCAGTGACCCGCAGTGACCCACAGCTGCCCTCCTGCATGGCCCAACAGCATCCTATGCCTGACTTTACAGTTTCTTTTATTAAATGCATATGAGGATTACATTTATTTCTAACTTTTAATGTATTTTCATCCGTTCATAAAATGGGATGACCAGCAGAATGAGGCTGATTATCAACATGTGATCTTACTCCATCTCCCCACCTTTTAAATTAAGCAAATTTCAGACATCAAACTACTCCCCGTCCCAAATACTTCAGTATGCAACCCTAAAACAGGAGCACTCTCTTAAAGCACCTAACCACAGCACCATCCTCACACTGTCACAAGTCATCTACATCTAAGAATGCTAAATCTCCCTGGCCGTTCAAAGGCTTATCCTCACAGCTGGTATGTTTGGATCAGGACCCTCACAAGGGCCACAAGGGACATTCAGGAAAACCAGCTGTCTATTATCCAGTAAGACGGTTCACGTTCTGACTCAGACCCACACAGACACGGGGCCAGCGTGGAGCTGCTCACTGGATCCAGACTCACACCTTCAGACATGACGAGGTCACCGGCAGCACCACAGGCTTGCGACTGCCTCTTGATCGGTGAGGCCTGCCGTCCACTTCCTGGGGTCAGTGACTTCTTCCACCACCCACCTACAACCCTCCGGAAGTACAGCGCTCACGGGGGGGGGGGGGGGGGGGAACGCAGGGCACAAAATGGCCTTTCCATCCCTCTGCACTTTCCAGCTGGAAGTCTCTTATAAAGAACTACTTTTAATTGATTTAAAGAAACTGTTTTTATGGATCTACTGATAATATGCAATTTTGAGATCAGATGTGCTAGTTAAAAAAAAACTTTCAAAGTTCTGACGATTTGCTTCATGACATGTGAATACGCTCAACACTACTTGAACTGTACACTCAAAAACAACAGATATGGTAAATTCCATGAGTTTCTTATCATGACTTAAAACAGGAACTGAGATAATGTCCATCTTTTCCTAGCTTTGATGCTATTTCTCATATATGGAAATAACATATCCCTTGACATTTTTTATCTTTTCAAGTTGTCCTGTGGCTATTCTTCCTTCAACATCTTCAGACTTCACTCTGTATAAATTTTTTTCTGAAAATTCATCAGTTTCAGCAAGATTTTTAAATTAGCATTTCTTTGAAAATAGTATAATTGATTTATTCTCTTATCTATTGTTACCTGACCCTTACCACTTCATGTTGTCCAATCTCCTTGATTATATGCCACAGAGTGATTTAATTTCTTGTACTTTACAGTTAACTTCTGAACAACATAGAAGTCAGGGATGCCATGAAGTTGAAAATCCATGTGTAACTTCTGACTCCCCAAAGAGCCTTACTGATAACATAAACAGTCACTGCATATTTGATATGTGTATCACATACTGTATTCTTACGGGAAAAAAAAAAAGCTACAGAAAATAAACTGTTAAGAAAATCCTATGAAAAAAATACATTTACAGTACTGGACCATATTTAATGGAAAGAAACCTGCATATAAATGGACTCACAGAGTTCAAACTGTATTGTTCAAGAGTCAGCTGTACTTGCTAAGAACTAACTCGCAGATTTGTCAGCTCTTTTTTTACTTTCAAATAAATAACTGTCCTATGTTTATTCTAGTAGAAATGTGGCACCATCCCCTTCACGCTTCGCTTTGCCCACTCTACGTCACCTCCATCTCTCCCCCTGTGTGGGCGAGACTGAGCCGGAGTCCCAGAGGCTGGGAGCGCTGAGCTGTGAGGCAGCCAACAGAAAGGGTGGAGAAGTCAGGAGCCCTGGGGAGCCCAGAAGGTCCCAGGAGCAAGTGTGCTTTTCCTTTCACTCCTGGGATGCCTGGGTGCAGTTTCTGGCCTTAGGTTCTCTGGGATGAACACCTACAAAAACACTAGCCCAGTCCCTGCTGGCTCTACCCTCTCTGGCTCCAGAGGGTTTCTGGTTTTGCAACTAACCTGCCACTGACACCACCTGTTATCCTGCACTGTCTCACCAGCCCACAGCTAGGAGCCCTAGAAACCAGGGCCACTATAAACATGGCTTGAAGGATTCCTTAAGTCAGATACCCAGGGGGCACTTGTGCTGATTTGTCTTTGCAGTGGCCATACATTTGGTGATATTTGTTTGAAAATATTTTTTGAAAAAAAAAATATATTTTTTGGCTTAAAGTTTTGGAGCCACAATCCCTGAAACAGGAGCTTTTAGTACTAAGACCTGAAAAGTCCCAAACAAACCAAGTGGTCTGGTCACCCTGCAACCAGGCACCTGCCTGCAAGTCTCCCCGTGCAGCAGCTGCTACACTGGTCATGAACTGAGGAAAACCCTAGCCCTCCGCCCATCCTCAGAGGGAACCTGCATGCAGAAGGAAGCTACCCACCACGGGGAGCGCACGGGAGCACAGCGCCCACAGCTGACAGCTGGTACAACGTCTATTCTGAGTTGGTATCTGAGGTTTCCTGTGGCCCAGCACTGCACTGCTCAAACCACCCCTGGAAGGGAACCAACTGTAACAATTCCTCCGTAGTGGACTGATACTTTAACGAAATACAGTAAAATAAATCACTAAAAAAAAAAAAAAAAAAAAAGAAAGAAAGAAAGAAACCAAAATGG
Organism: Canis lupus dingo; assembly: GCF_003254725.2. Taxonomy (NCBI): domain Eukaryota; kingdom Metazoa; phylum Chordata; class Mammalia; order Carnivora; family Canidae; genus Canis; species Canis lupus. The sequence goes on along the minus strand of NC_064267.1, from coordinate 45,070,322 downwards.
GACGTATAAAATATAAGCCTCAATTTTTTATTATTTTCAGGAGAAATAATATTTTTCTGTAAGTTGCTTAAAAGTTTCTAAACTCTTCCTCTCAATTTCTATAACAAAGAGTTTTCCCATCAGTAGCACTTATCTAGAATATGATCCAATTTTGAAAATGTCCTGTGGGCAACAGGAAAAAATATATATATTCCCTCTTTACAGAGAATAAAATTATCTCTAGAGAGACATGATATACATATACACATATGCATATATATATATATATATATATATACACACACACATAATTTTTCAATTTTCTTTTGTCTGTATACCATGATACAGTTTACTTCATTACTCATGGACTGACAGTGATGGTTTCTATCACTTTCTCTCATTTCAAGAAATTTTTGCTTTAAGGATTTTTATCTAAGTTAAAATTAAAACTTGGGGAGTGGTCACTAAATGAATAGACAGATAGTATGTATTTCCAAACTACTAGAAGGGACAAGGAGAGTTGTGTGTGGGAGGAAAGAGAGACTTAACAAATCAAAAAGGAGAAACTAAAACAAAAAAAAAGTGAAATAAATACTAAATACAAAATATGGCAAAATATACAGATAAATAGGTCAGTAATCATAACGAATATAGACTGAACTCTCCAGTTTTCCACAGACTGGATAAAAACTCAATTTGACAATATACTATTTGTAAGACACTCCACATGAAGCTAGAAAGAAAAAGTATGGAAATGAAAATACCAAACAAGAAACTTAAAAAGAATTACTAAGGGTCTTTACGTAATGATTAAAACCTACATGCAGCCAGTAACATAACCTTGAAACACAGAAAGCAAATACAAAACCACAAAGATATACTGAGATATCTACATTCATGGTCAGAGAGTTCAACAGTTAACAGATAGACCAAGAGGACAAAAATAAATTTTATGATCATAGAATTATTATATTTTACCAACATAAAATGATCTTATCATTTACTGAATTTCTATTTTTATGTTAATATTTACTTTAACATTTATGTATTTTCTTAAAATTGTTTTAATCTTTGTCAAAGTTTTAACTAGGAATAGGGAGAGAAAACTGGATTCTTGTGATTGTGTTAAAAAGGAAATCTAACAATATACCAACCATAATAATTTGCTTTTAAGAGGGGAAGCTATATCATTTTCTATTCATTTTACTTGTATGCTGTTAGTTACATCTTTTAAGTCCTTCTTTTTTTGTTTTTATTTAAATTCTAGTTAGTTAACACGTCGTGTAATATTGTTTTCAGAAGTAGAATTTAGTGATTCATCACTTACATAGAATACCCAGTACTCATCACAACTAGTGCCCTCCTTAAGAGTCATTACTCATTTAGCTCATCCCCCCAATCTCCCCTCCAGTTCTCTGTAGTTAAGAGTCTTTTTATTTTTTGCTGTGGAAAAACTGATTTGGAGAACATAAATATTTTCAATTCTATTAGAAACCAGCCTTAAGATTTTTTTTTAAGTTTTTAAAGATATTATTAACTCTGCATTTCCCTAAGCATCAAAGTCAAGAACCTTTTTTAAAAGTTTCCACCTTTGGGACGCCTGGGTGGCTCAGCGGTTGAGCATCTGCCTTTGGCCCAGGGCATGACCCTGGAGTTCCGAGATCGAGTCCCACACCGGGCTCCCTGCATGGAACCTGCTTCTCCCTCCGCCTGTATATCTGCCTCCCTCTCTCTTTGTCTCTCATGAATAAATAAATAAAATCTTTAAAAATAAAAATAAAAATAAATAAAATTTTCCACCTTAATATGCCTTCATTCCTCTGTCCATATCTTCTTCCCAGCCTCCCCACCTCACTATTTCACAAGCTTTGATAACTTAATCTGGAAATAAAGAGCTATGTTACTGTTACATCTATTAAGTATTTTATACTTTTAGTATAAAAGTATATTATTATTTTAGTTATTATTATTATTATTATTATTATTATTATTATTATTATTTTAGTAATTATTTTAGTAATTCTCTTTCAAATGAAAACTTTATAGTTAACAAACTAATTTTGATGAGCTTGGCCAGGCCTTTTTAACCAAAATGTCCTCATACTTAAGCTGCTGAGTTTTGTTGTTTCACTGGAAGGCCTTGGAGTCAGTTTTCCATGCAGGGTTTGCATTTGTCAACCAATGCCTGCATACTCAGAGAAGAGTGGGATAGACTGCTGTAGCCTTCCTCTGTTCCCTTACCTTACTGCTGCCACAGCTTCTAACAAACAAAACTGGCAGTAGGAGTGCCAGATGTGTCATGTCTAACAGCTCTTTCTCTTGCAAGACTGCAGTACCCTAACCTAGATGAACTTTTCTCCTGACCCACTTCTGTTCTATCCCTGAGAAAAAAAACAATCTATAGTTCACCTTTATCAAGACGCTGCCCACAAAACTGACCATCTAAACAGGCATCTCTCCTGGGTTCTTCACCTGCTGCAGGAAGCAACAATACCAGAGTGCAATATGCCCAGCATCCTATCTGTCCCTGCTAGAGGGAGTATGGCAAGCTGAAGACTCTAATACGTGCAAAAGAAAATTGTGAATGAGTGGAATATACCAGCTCTGTCCCTGTCAACAACAAAGAAGCTGCCATTTATCCAACCAATGTGTCTTGACACCAGGGACAAAAGTGTGGCTAGGCTCAGCCTTCCATCAACTTCCTAGCCAGCCCCGCCCATCTGTTTCTGAAGGCAACAAGGGCCCTAGTCATCAAGGACTGTGCTCGATACTAAGTCCCAACTCCTTCCTACCTGCCAGTCTTTTTCCATACCCCTGAGGCATTTTAACAGAGAAGTCTTGAAGAAGCCACCACAGGGGCTGCAAAATGAGATGCCACCTTAACCTCAAAGCCACACAGATCACAGTGATTACAGTACTGAAGGAAGAGGCACTACATGCAGGGATGCCCAAGCTGAAGCCCTGGGACCCACATACCTCTTCATCACCAGGCTCCATGGGCTGGCACAACCAGGGGGTGTCCGCCAGCTTCCTGAGCTGCTGGTCCATCTCTGTGAGAGCAGCCCCAAGTCGTTCTTTCTGAGGAGGATCCAACTGCTGCTCCAGGCAGGAAGGAAAGAGACACACAGCTGGTTATTAGCAGTGAGGAGTTAGGGACACAGCAAAGCCCCCACACAGGCACGCAATCTGTTCCAGGGGAAGCGATCTGTTTTTCAGAGAGTTCTTATAAAAAAATTCCTAAGGATGGGATGCCTGGGTGCCTCAGTGGCTGAGTGTCTGCCTTTGGCTCCAGTTGTGATCTCAGGGTCCCAAGATCGAGTCCCACATCAAGCTCCCTGCAGGGAACCTGCTTCTCCCTCTGCCTATGTCTCTGCCTCTTTCTCTGTATCTCTCATAAATAAATAAAATCTTGGAAAAAAAATTCCTAAGGAAACTATGTCATACAGCACTGGATAAGGAGCCAAAGTCAGAACCTCCCCTTCTGAGCAGGATCAGGTGAGGCAATTAAAACTCTCCTTTCATAAATAATGGAATAAACCAAGCTTGTCTAAAAACTGAATTAGCAGAACTGACATCACACCTATTTCATTTTAACCGGGGACCTCTACATCAGAGAGAGACAGGACCAGTCCACCTGCACCAGAGCGCAGGAAATGCTATGAGGTGGCAAAGGGGCAGCTGTCACATTCAGAAGAGCAGACTATTTTGAAATGAAGAACAGAGGACACGGAAACCTTTTGGAGTGGTTCTCCAGAAGTGTGATCTTCAAGTCATTCCATCTCCTTTATTTCCATGTCATTTTTTAAAATAATAAGGTTGGCCAGGCCATCCCTTGAGTTTTCCCTATTCTAGCTTCAACAATTTGGTGAAACCCCACCTGCATGCTTGCCGAGGGCTGACTCCTCAGCCAGGTTTGCAGGCCTGAGTGAGAAAGGATGACACACTGTGTGTCTGAGCGCAAGGCCCACCTGCCTGGTCACAGGCTGATAGCTCCATGCCTGCAGACTTCTAAAGCAGAATCCTGTGTGCGGCAACAAAGGTTCTGTCCTCTTGTTAGGAGTCTAACAAGCCTGAGATGACGTGCTTGAGATGTGGCCAGAGGGTTTGAGAGCCAATCATATGGCCAGATCAGATGACCTCCAAGGCCCCTTCCAGCACGGAGTCTGGAATTCTAAAGTGTGCTGCCCTCTGTACAACAATGGTCACTGCATGCGCACGAGAAGCCAGCCTCTCGTGGCTTCTGGTGGCTTACCAGGGCCATCTTCCCAGCCAGCAGCAGTTCCGTCTCACTGCGCAGAGCTTTGATGTTATTCACCATTTCCAGGACAAAGCTACAGTTCAGCCCCTGAGAGGAACCAGAATGACACCCATGTAAGAAGGCCTAAGGGCTACAGGACTCCAAAGGAGTAAGACCCAAAAAGCACAGGCACCTCTGTAGTTCTGGGCTTGCCGTACACCCGGTCCATGGACTTGGAGCTGGCATTGACGGCGTGGGCAAGTTCCTGCTCCATGTCTTGATGGGACTGAGCTATCTCTCGGATACTAAAAGGAAAGAAACACAGCACTCATCAGACCAGGTGAAGGGGCAGTCTATAAGGTCACCTTGCTTGAACACAGGCCCAGGGTCAGCCCAGAGGGCCAATGCAGACACAGCTTAGCCAATGGCAAACAGACCAGGTCTTAACCAGGAGATGTGACATCAAAATCCAAGTTTTTCCAGCAACTTGACCAAGGAGAAACATGCCCAAAGTAAGACTCGGGCCCTGTACAACAGCAAGCTAACAGGTAGATGGTTTGCAGGCCTGCTGTGTGGAGACAGCTGATCAGTCCTGAAAGGAGACTTTGCCTCCTCACTCTATAAATGAGGATGACAGGACGCTTCTCAATGGGGACGACCCTGGATCAAAAGGCCCAGACGCCAGGACACGGCCCCAGGCAGTAGCCCCTTGCCCAAGGGACCCACATGAATATAGGGCGGTGACGGGGTCAGAAACAGCAAGACCACCAGGGACAGAAGGAGCACACAGGTCAGGGAAGCTGCATGGGGACCACTTGTCCTTCCCTGGGGAAAACCAGAAGCTGGGTTTTAAATAAGACAATAGATGGCAAGCCCCGCTCTGTGGGGCCACCAGAGACTTTGAGGGGACGAGAACGAAGACAGAAGGAAGCTCAAAGCCTTTTATACAGCAAGGAACTGAGAAAAAACGTTAAGCAGTGAAGTCATCCAGCCGGGATACGAATTTGGCCGTGGGGGCGGGCGGTGGCAGAAATGGTGCCGGCCACTTGAGACAGAGGACACAGCACAGGACATGCTCTCGGGGGAGTGGACCCCGAAGGATCCATGGAACCAGAAGTGCCCACGAGAATCCTGGGAGAGCTCCCCACCCACAGACCGAGGGTCTGAGGCCTGGGGAAAGGGCAGGAGGAGAGCTGCCCAGGAAGGGCACACACAGCCCAGAACCTACAGGGCTGCGGTGCTTCTGGCGGGGGCAGAGGAGGAGGAAGCCACACAGCAGCACAGAGGCAAAGTCCAGGAGCACCAAGCCAGCGTGCAGCCTCAGGGGGTGACTGGGGAGAGGAAATACGGTTGAAAACCAGAACCAGTCAGCAGCTGAAGAGGGTCAGGGGATCTGGCAACTGAGAGGACAAAGGTCACCAGTCTGAATGACCCCTCCGGAGTGAGGCACGACGGCAGCCAGCACCTGGGGCAGGTAGAAGGGACAGTTGCAGAGCAGGACCACCGTCCTGGAAGGTCTTCCCCAGGAGCCACTTCTCAAAGGCAGAGTAAGAGAAGGAAATGCCTTTGGGTCTCAATTGTTTTGTTTTCTTTTAATAACTGTAAGATTTGTTTTTTAGTAACAAACCTGCTCTCTGGGATAAAGTATAAGAGGCAGTAGGTGGACTAGTCTGTGGAATCCAGGATAGGTTTTTAAATCTGTGGGCTGGCTCTGGAAACACCTGTGGATTTTAAGCTTCCATCCGAGCAATCTCCGAAAGCCAATTTGTGGAAATGAACCACAGGTAAGGGCCAGCAGAAACCCCAGCTGGGGGCCCTGGGATGGAGGCAGACTGGCACATAAGACGGGGGAAGAGGAACGCCACGCCTGCCCCCTGCGGCGAGCACAGAGCCCGGAGGCCATCAGGGGCCCAGGAGCTCCAGCAGGGAGGAGGCCAACGGGACAGGGAGGGCGAGGGCCCACCTGTGGATGAGGGCTCCCGCCGCCTGCCCGAACTGGTCCATCTGGGTGGCCTCTTCCTCAGACAGGATCTCCGGGTGCAAAGAGAAAGATGGGGGGCGAGGAAGCTCGCACTTCTGCTTGTCTTCCCAGGACTTCAGGGTGTTCTCAAATGCCTAGGGCACAGGACCGCACTATCACACCGTGCACCGCTCTCTCTCGAGAGGGGCAAGCACATGTCCAACAGCAAACACTGCTGCGACACTAGCTGAACAACAGCCAGAAAGGGAGAGCCAGAATTGTTTCACGCTGAGGAGGGGAAGGGTCCTGGAAATTACACCCCTGTTCACTTAATCTCTGTGTCTAACAAAAGTCAGTTCCTAGAATAAAACACTAGAAACTCCAGGCCTTCTTCGAGGAGGCACACAGGCGTGCCCGCAGCCAAGCCCTGGGACTGGTCTGCTCTCTCCGGGGCCCCACAGGCAGCCTTTCTCACTTACCCTATCTCTGGTGAGTGTCTGCGCCCGGTTCTTGTGGATGATCCGAATGTATCCTGGAGGCTGGATCCAGGCTTCTCCGTCCACCTGCACAGGTACGCCCTCATCCCCCAGGATGGAAATCTTCACCGTGCGACACTGAGCAAACATCACAGCCGTTAGCTGTACACCGCGCAGAACCAAGGAGCCTAGAGGCTGCATCTCAGCACCGTAGGGGCCTTCCTGTCCTACACGCCCCTGCACACAGCAGCTGACGTATGGGGTGACACCACGCCTGCCACCAACCACCACCGCAATCAAGGCATCCCTGTCTGGGCCCAGCTTATGAAAACCAAGGGTGTTCCACCCCTGCCATCCCCAAACCCAGCACTGCATCTGTGACCACGGCGAGGAGACCTCAGGGGTCAGATACAAGCACAGGGCCCTGCACACATGCAAACACCTCCCAGAACAGGGTAAACCCTGTTAACGATGCACTGTTTCTCTTTTCAACAAAAAAATCCTGCTTGAGAGCTAAAGTCATAAAATTCAAACACCCCACCCTATATGGGTGCAGACCGAGGCCAGAAGGACTGGGAAGCGTTTGCCTGGGGTCCCAGTGGGCTAGGTTATCAGCCTCCCTGCTCC